>NC_081356.1:51073004-51376326 GCF_030684315.1 Stegostoma tigrinum | reverse complement strand
CAGATGGGGTGGCACGGTGGCTCAGTGGTTAGCACTGCTTCCTCAGTGCACCAGGGACCCAGGTTCAATTCCACTCTTGGACGACCGTGTGTGTTGAGTTTGCACGTTGTCCCCATGTCTGCATGGGTTTCCGCCGGGTGTTCTGGTTTCCTCCCACAGTCCAAAGATGCGCAGGCTAGGTGGACTGGCCATGCTATATTGCCCATAGCGTTCAGGTATGTGTAGATTAGGTAGGATGCTAAGGATCAGCATGGACTTGTTGGGCCAAAGGGCCTGTTTCCACACGTAGGGATTCCATGATCTTCTGTGAACAGGAGTATGGAAACAAAGCGGGTGGGGTGAAGGGTCTAGGGCCGAAATGTCAGTTTTGTGCTCCTAAGATGCTGCTTGGCCTACTGTGTTCATCCAGCTCCACACTTTGTTATTGGGGGTTACATATTTTGTTGTGTAGCGTTGTTCCTTTAAGAGAGTGGGGCAGGTTACTCAGCACAGGAGCTAGGAGAAGAGTCTAAGTTCAACTGAGGAGCTGAGATGATACATAAAATAAGTATTGCTTGTTCTATTTCACCCGGCAGAAGGCAGAGAGCAGGGAATAAATGACTTCTTCAAACAAAAAAAAAAGGCAGACAGTCTAAAGACACAAACGTTGCTAGGAAAAAAGAGGCATAGACTCTTTCCTACAAGGGAAAGGCTTTGAAAATCTGAAACAGTACGTGACTGGGGTCTTCATTCAAGATTGTCTTAAGGTTAACATGCAGGTTCAGTTGGCAGTTCCAAAGGCAAATGCAAAGTTGGCATTTGTTTCATGAGGACTAAACTACAACAGCAGAGATGTATGCTGAGGCTGTAGAAGGCTCTGTTAAAGCTACATTTGGATGTTAAGAGTAGAGTTGGGACCTACATCTAAAAGATATGCTGGCTTAGGATATGGGTTAGAGATGGTTTAGAAGAACGATCCAGGACTGAATGCCTTGTCACATGAGGAGTGTTTGAGAATTCAGGATCTGTATTTGATTGAGTTTAAAAGGATTAGGTTGGGGGGATGATTTCATTGATACTTACAGAATACCAAAAGGCCTGGATGCAGTGGGTGTGGAGAAGAGGTTGCCACCTGTAGGACAGAGTAGAACACAAGGGCACAGCCTCAAAAGCAAAGGACCCTTTAAAACTGTGGAGAAATTTCTTCAGCCAGAGGATGGTTCATCCGTAGAGCTCACTGCAGCAGTGAACTGTGAAAGCCATTAAGACAGAGACAGATAGATTCTCTGTTAGCAAGGGGATTAAGGGTTATTGGAAGAAAGCAGAAGAGATCTGACTGAGAAACAGAAGCCATGTTTAAATGGCACAGCAGACTCAATGGGGAGAATGAGCTAAAGCTATTCTTATAACTTAAGCTCTTATGGTCCAACTGCTGAGTTTATCCAGCAATTTCAGATTTCCAACATCCACAGCAGATTGCTTTTAACTGAATGATCGGGACAGTTTGTAACACTCAGTATAAATAAACTTGATGAAAAGTTGGTGATATCAATCAGCTAAAGAAAAACTTAAATAATTGAATTGTCTTGATATTACAGAGAACTGAAATAAGCATTAAGGAAGTGTTACATCTTATAGAATGGCACTTCTTGAGAAAGAATCTAGAACTGGGGGCCATTTTAAAAATTAAGTCAACCATTTAAGACACTGATAAGACTATTCCTTACACGGTCTTTCTTTGGGACTTTCTTCCTCAAAGAGAAGTGAAAGCAAAGGTTTTGAATGTCTTTAAAGACAGAGACAGATTCTTGATAAGCAAGGGGTTAAAAATGTTTTCCGTAAATAGGAGCATCATACTTTTGGATTAGGTATGATCTTACTGAACTGAGGTAAGCACAAGGGGCTGTGTGTTCTAAATATGCATATTTTTATGCAATTAAGATGAGAGGAGGACAAGAAAGGTTAGTAATGGAGTTAATTAAAATATTGCCCTTGCTCTTTCAAAAGAAAAACATTTTCCAGATTGTAGATTGCAGCAATCTACAAAGTTACTTAATTCGCATGTATAAAAACTAATCAGACACTCTACTCACTTTCCCTGTTCTGAAATCATTACCGAGGTGGTCATTGTTTTCCGCTAAAAGTAAATAAATTACTCAGTTGAGGATAATTTTATTGCAATACCCAATCTTGTGAACATGTCAACAATCATCACAGGCTCCCTGAATCTCCTAACAGACAGTATTGTGGGAGTACCACAGTACTCTCATGTTCAGTACTCACACAGTACCTACCCACCACAAATGTTCTGTGATAATGGGAACTGCAGATGCTGGAGAATCCAAGATAACAAAAAGTGTGGAGCTGGAGGAACACAGCAGGCCAAGCAGCATCAGATGAGCTGTGTTCATCCAGCTCCACATTTTGTTATCACCACAAATGTTCTGCTTGTTCATAAAAGCAGCTCTGGTTACTTTCCAAGAGCAAATATACATCAGGACATTTGGGGAAAAAATGGTTTTGTCAGTGAGGCCTGCATTTCAAGTTAATTTTTAATGAAACTTGAGTCAAAGCTTATTTTTATTGCTCACGCAATAGCATGCCTAGATTTGAATGTGTAATGGGTGGCACAGTGCCTCAGTAGTTAGCACTGTTGCCTCACAGTGCCAGAGGCCCAGATTCAAGTGTACCCTCGGACGACTGTGTGGAGTTCGCACATTCTCCCTGAGGTCTGCGTGGGTTTTGTCCGGATGCGCCGGTTTCCTCCCACAGTCCAAAGACGTGCATGCTAACATGCCCGTAGTATTTAGGGATGTGTAGATTAGGTGGATTATAGACTGGGTCAGATGCTCCGAGGATCAGCATGGACTTGTTGGGCCTGTTTCCACACTGTAGGGATTCTACTCTATTCTGATATAGTATGTATATTATCATAGCCAAACCCAGTCCCACCACTACTGCATTGTAATAAGCAAAAGAGGCCAATTGTAGCCTTAAATATTCAATATCATTGGTGATGTTGTCCAGGACAAAGCATTAATTGCTGCTACTCAACATAGGAATAGAACTAAATCTTTTTAACAACACTGCCCAATAAAAACGTGCTAATCTCAATTTCAAATTACTTCATTTATGATCTTTACATAAGAAATTCCACTATCATTAGTCTAGCTTATATGCGACTGTCACTTTTTAAACTATAGTGATCAACTGACCTCGGAAACTCACTTGTATCAAACTGCTGCAGAAAACAGACCTGGAAATGCATCTGCACCACATTACTTGCAGTCAAAAAGATTGCTCATCTCATCTTCTTTAGAGCAAGTTGAGATGGGCAATAAATGCTGGCCTTGCACAAGATACCCACAATTCAAAAATAAGTCTGAACAGCTAATCTTCAAAAAAAGTGAAAAGGTTTTCTACAACCCTTAACATGAAAATATATTTTGAGCATCAGCTAACCAAATTATCTAGTACAAATTTTAACCTATTGAATACTTAACACATCAGGTTTATAAATATTAAGCAATTTATGTTTAGAAGTGTTAAATCAAAGAACTCGTGATTCATTTATTGTTGGCAAACCAACAATAAATTGTCCTTCTAAAAGTGATCTAAAATGATGACAATTACAAGTCACTTTTTAGAAAGAACTGGAAGCGCTTCAAAGGCCTTATTAAAAATCATAATCAAGAGCAAAATCCATTTGTATCTCGACCAGCCATAAAGGCTAAATTGGGCAAGGTCAAATTTCCTCCTACAGGCTTTCAACCTGATTGGTTTCGAGGATAAAAAGGTTGCTTACTGCCTCCTTCTTCAGAGCAATTTGAAATGGGTAATAAATGGGTCACCATGGACATTATCAAATGCAATTTCGAATCATTTTAATTTCAATTCTCAGCCTTGGCTAGAACCTCTTTCAGTTCCACTTGACTAGACTGAGAAATCTAACTTTGAAACAATTCACCCACAAATCCTTCCTAATTCACGTTCCAACATAAGTAGTCACTCTGGACATAACGAGGCATAACTGGAAAACCGGGTTCGTTCAACTATCAATAAAATTCAGCACATTTCCAAAACTTCCTTTTGGCAATATTAGCTCAATATAAAACCAGTTCACAATACCCTCCAGCTTTTCATCTCTGAGATGTATTACGAACTACGTGTTCTCCACAGTCTGTGAAACTTTCACAATTATTTTACGGAACAGTTCTCTTACCTCATAAAAAGCCTGAACCATTTCCACTAGAACCCACTGCTGCCCGATCGCCATCTTGTTACCAAATAACAGCTGACTGCATGAAAAATGGAATAATCAGAAACATACGCATGCGCACTTACGCAAGCCAGTTCAAGAAGGCGGCTGCCATCGTTGATATGGTCACCAACTCCAATCACGTGGTGCTCACCAATAATCAGCTGATTCCGGGAACACATTTAATTAAGGAATGACAAAGTGTGGAGCTGGATGAATATAGCATGCCAAGCAGCATCTTAGGAGCACAAAAGCTGACATTTCGGGCCGAAACCCTTCATCAGAAAAGTTCTAGGGCTGAAACGTCAGCTTTTGTGCTCCTAAGATGCTGCTTGGCCTGCTGTGTTCATCCAGCTCCACACGTTGTTATCTTGGATTCTTCAGCATCTGCAGTTCCCATTATCTCTGATCACAAATTTACTTAGCACTGCTGTCTTTGTCAAACAATTTAAAAAACTGAACAAAAATTGTGTAATAAAGGCAAACTACAGCAGCTGCTGGAAATCTAAAATAAATTAGATGTTCCTTTGGAGAAAGTGAAGTGACCAGCCAGGCATTTGCTTTTGTTCTAAAAGATACAACCTCCTCCAATTAATCACAGCTCTTGCAGATGTTTAAATAACCGTCACTCACGTCATGATCCTTTAAAAACACCACTTACAGTTTGAGACAGCCAATAAATGAGCCACAGTCAAATGAGCCGGTGAGCCTTATGTCTGTTAGAACATAGAACATAGAACATTGAACAGTACAGCACAGAACAGGCCCTTCAGCCCACAATGTTGTGCCGACCATTGATCCTCATGTATGCACCCTCAAATTTCTGTGACCATATACATGTCCAGCAGTCTCTTAAATGACCCCAATGACCTTGCTTCCACAACTGCTGCTGGCAACGCATTCCATGCTCTCACAACTCTCTGCGTAAAGAACCTGCCTCTGACATCCCCTCTATACTTTCCACCAACCAGCTTAAAACTATGACCCCTCGTGCTAGCCATTTCTGCCCTGGGAAATAGTCTCTGGCTATCAACTCTATCTATGCCTCTCATTATCTTGTATACCTCAATTAGGTCCCCTCCTCCTCCTTTTCTCCAATGAAAAGAGACCGAGCTCAGTCAACCTCTCTTCATAAGATAAGCCCTCCAGTCCAGGCAGCATCCTGGTAAACCTCCTCTGAACCCTCTCCAAAGCATCCACATCTTTCCTATAATACGGCGACCAGAACTGGACGCAGTATTCCAAGTGCGGTCTAACCAAAGTTTTATAGAGCTGCAACAAGATCTCACGACTCTTAAACTCAATCCCCCTGTTAATGAAAGCCAAAACACCATATGCTTTCTTAACAACCCTGTCCACTTGGGTGGCCATTTTAAGGGATCTATGTATCTGCACACCAAGATCCCTCTGTTCCTCCACGCTGCCAAGAATCCTATCCTTAATCCTGTACTCAGCTTTCAAATTCGACCTTCCAAAATGCATCACCTCGCATTTATCCAGGTTGAACTCCATCTGCCACCTCTCAGCCCATCTCTGCATCCTGTCAATATCCCGCTGCAGCCTACAACAGCCCTCTACACTGTCAACGACACCTCCGACCTTTGTGTCGTCTGCAAACTTGCTGACCCATCCTTCAATTCCCTCGTCCAAGTCATTAATAAAAATTACAAACAGTGGAGGCCCAAGGACAGAGCCCTGTGGAACTCCACTCACCACTGACTTCCACGCAGAATATTTTCCTTCTACTACCACTCGCTGTCTTCTGTTGGCCAGCCAATTCTGTATCCAAGCAGCTAAGTTCCCCTGTATCCCATTCCTCCTGACCTTCTGAATGAGCCTACCATGGGGAACCTTATCAAATGCCTTACTGAAGTCCATATACACCACATCCACAGCTCGACCCTCATCAACCTTTCTAGTCACATCCTCAAAAAACTCGATAAGGTTTGTAAGGCATGACCTACCCCTCACAAAGCCGTGTTGACTGTATTTGATCAAGCCATGCTCTTCCAGATGGTCATAAATCTTATCCCTCAGAATCCTTTCTAACACGTTGCAGACGACAGACGTGAGACTTACCGGTCTATAATTGCCGGGGATTTCCCTATTTCCTTTCTTGAAGAGAGGAATTACATTTGCCTCTCTCCAGTTCCCAGGTACGACTCCAGTGGAGAGCGAGGATGCAAAGATCTTCGCAAGTGGCGAAGCAATTGCATTTCTCGCTTCCCAAAGCAGCCGAGGACAAATCTGATCCGGGCCTGGCGACTTGTCAATCTTAATGTTTGACAAAATTTTCAGCACATCAGCTTCCTCTATCTCTATCCATTCCAGCATGCACACCTGCTCTTCAAAGGTTTCATTCACTACAAAGTTCGTTTCTTTCGTAAAGACAGAAGCAAAAAACTCATTTAGGGCTTCCCCTACCTCCTCAGGCTCCACACACAAGTTCCCTATGCTATCTCTGATCGGCCCTACTCTTTCTTTGACCATTCTCTTATTCCTCACGTAAGTGTAAAATGCCTTTGTGTTTTCCCGGATTCCTTCTGCCAAGCCTTTCTCGTGCCCCCTCCTGGCTCTCCTCAGACCATTTTTGAGCTCCTTCCTTGCCTGCATGTAATCCTCTCTAGCTGAACTTGACCCTAGCTTCCTCCACCTTATGTAAGCTACCTTCTTCCTTTTCACTAGAAGCTCCACCACTCTCGTCATCCAAGGTTCCTTAATCTTACCCCTTCTTGCCTGTCTCAGAGGGACATATTTACTCATCACTCCCAACAACTGTTCCTTAAACCGTCTCCACATGTCTATAGTTCCCTTACCATGGAACAACTGCTCCCAGTCCATGCTTCCTAACTCATGTCTAATCGCATCATAGTTTCCTCTTCCCCAATTAAATATCCTCCCATTCTGCCTAATCCTCTCCTTCTCCATAGCTATGTAGAATGTGAGGCAGTTATGGTCACTATCACCAAAATGCTCTCCCACCACAAGATCTGATACCTGCCCCGGCTCGTTTCTGAGCACCAAGTCTAGAATGGCCTCTCCCCTCGTCGGCCTGTCAACGTACTGTGTTAGGAAACCCTCCTGAACACACCTTACAAAAACAGCTCCATTCAAATCTTCTGCTCGAAGGAGGTTCCAATCAATATTAGGAAAGTTAAAGTCACCCATTACAACAACCCTACTGCGTGCACACTTTTCCAAAATCTGTCGACCTATGCTTTCTTCAATCTCCCTGCTGCTATTGGGGGGCCTGTAGTAAACCCCTAACGAGGTGTCTACTCCCTTGCTGTTCCTAATTTCCACCCATACTGACTCAGTAGGCAGATCTTCCTCGACAAAGGAAGCTTCTGTAGCTGTGATACCCTCTCTGATTAGTAGTGCTACACCCCCTCCTCTTTTTCCCCCCTCCCTATTCTTTTTAAATGTTCTAAACCCTGGAACATCCAGCAACCATTCCTGCCCATGAGAAACCCATGCCTCTGTTATGGCCACAACATCATAGCACCAGGTACTGATCCATGCTCTAAGTTCATCACTTTTATTCCTGATACTCCTTGCATTAAAGCAAACACACTTGAACCGATCCCTTGGTTCCTTCCCAGGAAAATCCTTTCCACTAGCTGGTCTACCTCTTGCTACTGCCTCACCTGCATCAACGCTCACCTCCCTGGCACCAGGGAGGCAAAGTTATAGGAAAAGTTTTGGAAAGGATTATAAGAGATAGGATTTATCATCATCTAGCAAGCAACAATTTGATTGGAGATAGTCAGCATGGATTCGTCAACGGCAGGTCATGTCTCACTAACCTCATTGAGCTTTTTGAGAAGGTGGCCAAGCATGTGGATGTGGGAAGGGCAGTTGACGTGGTGTGCGTGGACTTCAGTAAAGCCTTTGATAAGGTTCCACATGGTAGGCTGTTAGAGAAAATACAGAGCCATGGGATTGAGGGAGATTTAGCAGTTTGGATTAGAAACTGGCTTTCTGTAAGAAGGCAACAAGTGGTGGTTGATAGAAAATATTCAGCCTGTGGTGTGGACTAGTGGTGTGCCTCAAGGATCTGTTTTGGGACTACTGCTGTTTGTCATTTTTATAAATGACTTGGACGCAGGCATTGGTGGATGGGTTAGTATGTTTGCAGATGACACTAAAGTCGGTGGAGTGGTGGACAGTGTGGAAGAATGTTGCAGGGAGACTTGGGTAAACTGCAGAATTGGGCCGAAAGGTGGCAAATGGAGTTTAATACGGATAAATGTGAGGTGATTCACTTTGGGAGGAATAATAGGAAGGCAGAATACCAGGTCAATGGAAAGATTCTCAGTACTGTGGATGTGCAGAGGGATCTTGATGTCCATGTATATAGATCCCTGAAAGTCGCCACCCAGGTTGATAGTGCTGTTAAGAAGGCTTACGGTGGGTTAGGTTTTATTGGTAGAGGGATTGAGTTCCAGAGCCGTGATGTCATGCTGCAACTGCACAAAACGCTATTGCAGCCTCATTTGGAATATTGCGTACAGTTCTAGTCGCCCGATTACAGGAAGGATGTGGAAGCATTGGAAAAGGTGCAAAGGAGATTTACCAGGATGTTGCCTGGTCTGGAGCGCAGGCCCTATGAAGAAAGGCTGAGGGACTTGGGTCGCTTCTCATTTTCCATCCCCACCCTTGCCTGCCTTCCGGAGAGACCACTCTCTCTGTGACTCCCTTGTCCGCTCCACACTCCCCTCCAACCCCACCACACCCGGCACCTTCCCCTGAAACCGCAGGAAGTGCCACACTTGCCCCCACACCTCCTCCCTCACCCCATCCCAGGCCCCAAGATGACTTTCCATATTAAGCAGATGTTCACCTGCACATCTGCCAATGTGGTATACTGTATCCATTGTACCCAGTGTGGCTTCCTCTACATTGGAGAAACCAAGCTGAGGCTTGGGGATCGCTTTGCAGAACACCTCTGCTCGGTTCACAATAAACAACTGCAACTTCCAGTCGCAAACCATTTTAACTCCCCCTCCCATTCCTTAGATGACATGTCGATAATGGGCCTCTTGCAGCGCCACAATGATGCCACACAAAGGTTGCAGGAACAGCAACTCATATTCCGTTTGGGAACCCTGCAGCCCAATGGTATCAATGTGGGCTTCACCAGCTTCAAAATCTTCCCTTCCCCCACTGTATCCCAAAACCAGCCTAGCTCGTCCCCTCCCCCCACCGCATCCCAAAACCAGCCCAGCTTGTCCCACCTCCCTAACCTGTTCTTCCTCTCACCCATCCCTTCCTCCCACCTCAAGTTGCACCTCAATTTCCTACCTACTAACCTCATCCGGCCTCCTTGACCTGTCCGTCCTCCCTGGAGTGACCTATCCCCGCCATACCTCCTCACCTCTACTCTCCTCTCCACCTATCTTATTTTCTCGCCATCTTCGGTCCACCTCCCCCTCTCTCCCTATTTATTTCAGAACTCTCTCCCCATCCCCCTCTCTGATGAAGGGTCTAGGCCCGAAACGTCAGCTTTTGTGCTCCTGAGATGCTGCTTGGCCTGCTGTGTTCATCCAGCTACACATTTTGTTATCTTGCATTCTCCACCATCTGCAGTTCCCATTGTCTCTACTCAAAACATTAACTGTTTTTCTCTCTCTCTCCACAGATGCTACCAGATCTGCTGAATTCTTCTAACAGTCTCTGTTTTTTAACTTATTGAGTGTTTCACTTATGAGAAACACATGCTGGAAGGAGCTGCTTCCCATTGGTACAGTGGCGGACCAACTTTATTTAAATATGGCTGGAACCCACAATCCCTCAGTAGAAATGTTAATTTTCTTTAATAAGATGATATGTTCAATGCGCAGAAAATATCAAAATCATTTCGTGAAAGTAGTGCTGTAATCGTGACAATTTGTAATTGGGAAATGCTAATATTATTGACAACACACCACAAATATAAAAACACACAGTCTATGGTGTTTTGTACATCTGTCGATGATAATAAGAGGATGTGTTCATTTTGGTAGTACATAATACTAAGATTGGAACGATGCAGAGAAAGTTAACATAGTCCATCCGTTTTAGCCACTTTTGATGTCTTTTAAATGTAATTGTGCCCACTTCGACCACTTTTTCTAGCAACTCATTCCATAAATGTATTAGCCTCTGTCTGAAAATTATGATTCTGGCCTATGTGTTTAGTATTTTGTGGAGACAAGAGTTATTATGTTTGGTTTTTGGTTGCCCCTAATCCAGGTAAGAGGGTAATTGAAAACCTGAAATTGTCTTGGAATCAATTTGGGCTGGTCCAGTTTCACATGTGAAAATTGCCCCAAAGTATCTTTTAAGATTTTGCATTGACACAAGCCTAATTACATTTGTCATCACTTGGTGGGAACAGGGCACTTGAAATCAAATACCACTATTCCACAATCCTCACAAGTGTGAAGTGACTCCAATATAGTCCCTAGGGGAAAGAAACAGTAATACTTAGAATTGAACTTACTCAGCATATGGACCTCCATTTTAAATAATACAATATGATTCAGAGAAGTATGTATCATTTGCAAGTTTTACTGAATTTTTCTTTTCGGTCAGATGGCTAATGCCTGAGTGTGACTGCTACATGATTGAATTTAAAGTTTGCTTTCTTTTTGCAAAGTGTTTGAAATGTTGTTCATTTTCCATTGAAGAGAGAGAAAGAATATGGCTTGCGACAGGCTTTTTGGAGGTCATTTTCCCAACAGCCACTGAGATCTGTGATAAACTGTACTTAAATCAGTTCAAATACTTGGTGTTAACATGCCTCAAAAACATTAAATCTAGTTCCACAAAAGTTCACTACACAATTCCATTTTCCTTTGAATTTTAACTGAAGAACGAATAATCTAAAATTCCATTTTCATAGAATCCCTACAGTGTGGAAGCAGGCCATTCAGCCCATCGAGTACACACCACCTCTCCAAAGAGCATCCCACCCAGACCCGCTCCTCTATCCTTACATTTTGCACAGCAAATCAGCTAACCTGCACACCTTTGAACTGTGAGAGAAAACCAGAGCACCTGGAGAAAACCCACGCCGAGACAGACTCCACACAGAGAGTCAGCCAAGGCTGAAATTAAACCCAGGGCCTGTGAAGCAGTGCTGCTAGCTATTAAGCCACCATGTCAATTTGTGGTCATTTCATATTATCCTCAGTTCCTTTGGCTTAAGTCATTAATAAGTAGACTAATAATAGCTGAGTCCTTAAAGTTGATTTTTGTAACACTCCACTTGTCACCATCTGAGAACTTGGAAATTTGTCCCTACTTTTTGCTTCAAATGTCCTCTCTAAGTTGTGTGGCTGCACATATATAGCCATGCCAACATTCCACACACAGCCATTAGTATCAGCACGTTGATTGCAGCATTAACTTTCAGCTCCAGAAGTTCCTGCCATGCAGGAGCCTCAGAAAGAAAATTAGAGGGAACACTGTTTGTTTTCTGTCCATACGCCAATCATCTATCCATGCTAATAAAGCCCCCAGCTGCATGAGCATTTATCTTGCGTATTAAACTTTTCATTAGCACATGTTGAATTGCCTTTTGGATATGCAAATTTACTAACTCTACCGGTTCCCTTTTATCTACCATAGCAATTAACATTAATTTGTTCAACGTGATTTCACTTTCATAGAACATAGAACATAGAACAATACAGTGTAGAACAGGCCCTTCGGCCCTCGATGTTGCACCGACCTGTGAACTAATCTAAGCCCCTCCCCCTACACTATCCCATCATTATCCATATGCTTAACCAAGGACTGTTTAAATGACCCTAATGTGGCCGCGTTAACTACATTGGCAGGCAGGGTGTTCCACGCCCTTGCCACTCTCTGAGTAAAGAACCTGCCTCTGACATCTGTCTTAAATCTAGCACCCCTCAATTTGTAGCTATTCCCCCTTGTACAGGCTGAAGTCATCATCCTCAGGAAAAGACTCTCACTGTCCACTCTATCTAATCCTCTGATCATCTTGTAAAATCATAAAATCATGTTGATGTTGTCCAATCTATGTGCATGAAGAATTCCAAAATAAGATACAAACATTTCAGTGTCATGGAGTTATGAAGCACAGAAACAGACCCTTCGGCCCAACTTGTCAATACAAACCAGATTTCGTAAATTGAACTACCATTTGCCTGCATTTAGCCCATATCCCTCCAAACTTTTCTTATCCATGTATCTGTCCAAATATCTTTTAAATGTTGTAATTTTACCCATCTCCACCACTTCCTCTAGCAACTAGTTCCGTATACACACCACCCTCAGCTTACCCCTCAGTTCCCTTTTAAATCTTGCCCCTCCCCCCTTAAATCTATGTCCTCGAGATTTGGATTCTCCCACCCTGTGGAAAAGGCCTTGACCATTCACCTTTTCTTGGCTATGAGTTTATAAACCTCTATAAGGTCATCCCTCAGCCTCCAATGTTCTAGGAAAAGAATTCCCAGCCTACTTCTATTTTTAACTCAAACCTTCCAATCTCAGTCACATCCTTGGAATTTTTTTTTACATCGTTTCTAGTTTAATAACATTCTTCCAATAGCAGGGCAACCAGAATTGAATGCAATACACCAAATGTGGCCTTGCTTATGTCTTGCACCGCCACAATAAAACATCACAACTCTTGTAATAAAAAACAAAAGAACTGTGGGATGTTATAAATCAGGGACGAAAACAAAGTTGCTGGAAAAGCTCAGCAGGTGTGGCAGCATCTGTGAAGGAGAAAACAGAGTTAATGTTTCAGGTCCGGTTACCCTTCCTCAGAACTGTTCTGCAGAAGAGTCACTGGACCCGAAATGTTAACTCTGTTTTCTCCTCCACAGATGCTGCCACACCTGCTGAGTTTTTCCAGCAACTTTGTTTTTGATCACAACTCTTCTACTCAATGCTCTGACTGATATGTATCTGCACCCCTACGGCTTTCTGTTTGTCAACACTCTCCATCATTACTCTACCATTAACTATGTAAGTCCTGCCCTGGCTTGTCTTAGGGAACATGATGACCTTATGATATTATTCCTAGACTGTTAATTCAGAGACGCAGATAATGTGCTGGGCACTGGGGTTTGAATCCTGCTGAGGATAGATGGTAGAATTAAGAATCCAGTGAAGACCGTGAAACCATTGTCAATTGTCAGATAAACCCATCTGGTTAGGGAAGAAAATCTGCCATTCTCACCTACATGTGACTTATCTGCAAATTTACTAACGATGCCTCCTATCTTCTCATCTGAATTGTTTAAAATAAATAACAAGCTGCAATGGACACAGCACTGATGTATGTGGCGCACTGCTGGTCACAGACCTCCGGCCTGAAAAACAACCTTCTACCACCAACCTTCGTCTCCTATCGTCAAGCCAATTTTGTACCCAATTGGCAAGGTCTCCCTGGATCCCATGTGATCTAACATTACTAACCAATCTGCCACGTAGAACCTTGTCAAAAGTGGGCTGATTGTAACAAGGTCAGCCAGCTGGACATAATAGAAGATGACTTCAGTAACTGGGGCTGGTAATCTGTTCCAATCAGGTATAAAAATAGGAGTGTCTAAGATTCTGGCATTCTGATAGCTGATTCTGAACAGGTGGTACTAAAGTCAAGGACTGCTCATGTATGCATAAAGTGTGACCTGAAGGGTTAACAGCCTCTGTGGAGTTATTTCAGAAGGCCTTGCTTAAGGTAATAGAATTATGGTCCCTGGTCCCAAATTACTCTCCTACTACACCTCAGTGGATGCTGAGTTTTGCCCTTCTTCAGTAGGGCCATCCACATATTGATTGAGATATTTTTATTGAACACTCATAACAAATACCTCCCCATCCAAGCCCTTAACACTATATCCCACTCTATGTTTGGAAAGTTAAAATCCCCCACTATTACAAGCCTATTGTTCTTACAGCTATCTGTGATCTCCTCAATGTCCCGCTGACTACTGGGGTGAGGGCTATTAGTACAATCCCATCAAAGGGATCACTCCTTCTTATTTCTCAGTTCTACCCAATAGCTTTGCTTGAGAAAACTCATGAATATCCTCTCTGAGCACTGCTGTGATGATTTCCCCAACCAAAACTGCCATTCACCCATCTCTTTTGCCTCCTCTTCTATACTTGCTGCAGCATCTGTATCCCCGAAACAATGAGCTGGCAGTCCTGTCCCTCCATCATTCATGTTTTGACATGTTTCTTTTCATGAATTATTCACTGGTTGATGAGATTAGAGACAATATCAGCCCTTATAATATGTCTTACATGAATTTCAACTCTTTTAAGTGATACCAATGTCTGTCATGACCAATTCTGAAGGAAGAAGTATTTTTGTATAACTTCGTGTTGACATTTACTACTAAGTGAATTAGGATAGCATGTTAGCCAATCTATTCCGCACGCTGTGAATGTGCAGGCATTAAACAGGATTGTATATTTAAAGAAGATTTTAACAAATTAATCATGGAACCATCAGTCATTGTGGCCACAAAATGTGGAGCTGGATGAACACAGCATGCGAAGCAACATCTTAGGAGAACAAAAGCTGTCATTTCGGGCCCAGACCCTCAGGCCCGAAACGTCAGCTTTTGTGCTCCTAAGATGGTGCTTAGCCTGCTGTGTTCATCCAGCTCCACACTTTGTTATCTCGGATTCTCCAGCACCTGCAGTTTCCATTATCTCTCTCTCAGTCATTATGACCAGTATAATTTGGTTGGATTCAATGTTATTTTGGTCGTCCTTCCTCAGAATTCTACACCCCATCTATCATTTCATGATACGTGCCTCTCCATTTTGAACAACTCACTGGAGAATTATACTGATTTTTGTTCACCTGCACAATTTTCTAATTTGTCCAAGAGAAGCTCGTTACATAGCTCTTCTAGGACTGGTTTGCCAAAATACAGCTAGTCATGTCGCATAAATCATCAATACTTTGGCTGAAATGCTGTCAGAGTCCATAGCCCTTGATGTATCCAGAGGCTTGGCCATTTCTTGAAATCAGTCAGTGTGGGTCGAATTGAATAAAGACTGAACTCTATGATTCTGGGTGCCTCAGGAGGCTGAAACATACAATCCACTCAGCAGTTTTTACTGGATTGTTGCTGATGCTTCTATCTAGTCTTCTGCGTTATTTGTTGGGATTGGCTTTCATTGTATTGCTGGAGCCTCCGATTAGTTTGGGAAATTTAACAAGGAGGCCGTTGGATTTCCAAAAAGCATTTATAAAATGCCACACAAAGGTAGCTACACAAAATTGAGGGGACAGTGTGATATGGATGGAGGATTGTTCAGATAACATTTGAACATTTTGAATATTTTTGAACAATTAAATATTTTTAAGGCTGCATTGGATATGTACTTGATTGAGAAGATTGGGTGGCACAGTGGCTCAGTGGTTATCACTGCAGCCTCACAGTACCAGGGACCTAGGTTTGATTCTAGCCTCGGGCGATTGTCCATGTGGAGTTTACGCATTCTCCCCGTGTCTGCGTGGGTTTCCTCCAGGTGCTCTGGTTTGCTCCCACTGTCCAAAGATGTGCACGCTAGGTGGATTGGCCGTGCTAAATTGTTTGTCGTGTTCAGGGGTGTGTGGGTTATAGGAGGATGGGCCTGGGTCTGGGTGGGATGTTTCAAGGGGCGATGTGGACTTGTTGGGCCGAAGGGCCTGTTTCCACACTGTAGGGAATCTAATCTAATGAAAGAATGTAGGGGGTGATAGGAAAGTGCAGTTGAGGCCACATTCAGGTCAGCCACGAGCTATACAAGGGCAGGTTGAAGCAGTAAAACACCTTACATCTACTCGTTGTTTGCGGGTATGTTAATTGCTTATCATCACTCACAAATGAGCATGACATCTGAGATAGCAAGGTGTGGAGCTGGATGAACAGGAAGCTGGAACAGGATGAGTTGGATAGCAGGCTGAGCAGGAAAGCTGACATTTCGGACCGAGACCCTTCATCAGAAATGGGGGAGAGGAAGAGGGATCTGAAATAAATAGGGAGAGAGGGGGAGGCGGATCAAAGATGGATAGAGGAGAAGATAGGTGGAGAGGAGACAGACAAGTTAAAGAGGCAGGGATGGAGCCAGTAAAGGTGAGTGTAGGTGGGGAGGTAGGGAGGAAATAGGTCAGTCCAGGGAGGACGGACAGGTCAAGGGGGCAGGATGAGGTTAGTAGGTAGGAAATAGGTGTGCAGCTTGAGGTGTGAGATGGGGATGGTAGAGAGGAAGAACATGTTAGGGAGGCAGGGACGAGCTGGGCTGGTTTTGGAGTGCAGTTGGGGGAGGGGAGATTTTGAAGCTCGTGAAATCCACATTGATACCATTGGGCTGCAGGGTCCCCAAGCAGAATATAAGTTGCTGTTCCCACAACCTTCAGGTGGCATCATTGTGGCATAGGTATTCTGCAAAGCGATCCCCAAGCCTCCAATTGGTTTCCCCAATGTAGAGGAGGCCACAACGGGTACAGCGGATACAGTATACCACATTATGAGCAAGTGAACCTCTGTTTGATGTGGAAAGTCTTCTTGGGGCTTGGGATGGGGTGAGGGAGGAGGTGTGGGGGCAGGTGTAGCACTTCCTGCAGTTGCAGGTGAAAGTGCCAGGTGTGTTGGGGTTGGAGGGGAGTGTAGAGTGGAAGAGGGAGTCATGGGGAGAGTGGTCCCTCCAGAAAGCAGACAAGGATGGGGAGGGAAAAATGTCTTTGGTGGTAGGGTCACATTGCAGAAAGCAGAAGTGTCGGAGGATGATGCGTTGGATCCGGAGGTTGGTGGGGTGGTACGTGAGGATGAGGCGGATTCTCTTTTCGTTCTTATTGTGGTGTCGGGGTGTAAGGAATGAGTTGCAGGAAATGCGGGTGACACGGTCAAGGGTGTTCTCGACCACTGCTTGGGGTATTTGCGGTCCTTGAAAAACAAGGACATTTGAGATGTACGGCAGTGGAATGTCTCATCCTGGGAGAAAATGCAGCAGAAGTGAAGGAATTGGGAACAGGAGTGGAAGGAATTGTATTTTCGGTAGCTGCAGGAGTCGGTGGGCTTGAAATGGATATTCGTTTCTAGGTGGAAGCCCGAAATGGAGACAGAGAGGTCCAGGAAGGTGAGGGAAATGTTAGAGATAGTCCAGGTGAACCTGAGTTTGGGGTGGAAGATGTTGGTGAAGTGGATGAACTGTTCAAGCTCCTCGTGGGAGGACGAGGTGGCGCCGATACAGTCATCAATGTAACAGAGGAAGAAGTGGGGTTTAGGGCCGGTGTAGGTGCGGAAGACGGATTGTTCCAGGTAACATACAAAGAGGCAGGCATAGCTTGGGCCCATGTCAGTGCCCATGGCCACTCCATTTGTTTGTAGGAAGTTGGAGGAATTGAAAGAAAAGTTGTTGAGGGTGAGGACAAGTCCGGCTAAGTGGATGAGGGTGTCAGTGGAGGGGGACTGGTCAGGCATGTGGGACAGGAAAAAGCGAAGGGCCTTTAGGCCATCTGCATGGGGAATGCAGGTGTATAGGGACTGGATGTCAATGATAAAAATGAGGTGTTGGGGACCGGGGAATTGGAAGTTCTGGAGAAGGTGGAGGGCATGGGTGGTTCCACGGGTGTACGTAGGGAGTTCCTGGACCAAGGGGAAGAAAATGGAGTCCAGATAGGTGGAGATGAGTTCGGTGGGGCAGGAGCAGGCAAAGACAATGGGTTGACCAGGGCAGGCAGGTTAGTGGGTTTTAGGAAGGAGATAGAAGCAGGCAGTGCGGGGTTGGGGACCGATGAGGTTGGAGTCCAAACGTGCCTGTGGATGGGTGGAGGGGAACAAAGGTGAGTCCCTTACTGAGGACTGACCGTTCGTCCTCTGTAAGGCGGAGGTCTGGGAGGACGGTGATGACTCAGCAGGGCTCAGTGTTGTTGTCTCCTCTGCAGCTGCTGGCTGTGGAGGCTGTTGGCAGAACGATGTCAGTGTCGGTGGTGGACGGGGCTATGTGGGCATCAGCGGTGGGTGGAGTTCCGTCGATGTCAGCAGTGGGTGGAGTTGCATGACATCCCTCCGCCCACAGCCTCCACAGCCAGCAGCTACAGAGGAGACAACAACACTGCGCCCTGCCGACTCTTCACCATCCTCTCAGACTTCCCCCTTACTTTCCCCGACAAATGGTCAGTCCTCTGTAAGGGGCTCACCTTTGTTCCCCTCCACCCACCCACACATCAACGAATACCAATCACGTTTGGACATTGAGCAGTTTGTCCACTGCCTTCGCCTCCACGATTACTTCTTTAACCATGAGCCTATCCCTCCTTCAAATGAGCTCTTCTCCCATCACCAACACAAGCCCGCCTCCTGGATACCACCACAAGGCCTCCTACCATCCCTCGACCTCTTCATCTCCAACTGCTGCCAAGGCATCAATCGCCTCAACCTCTCCACCCCCTCACCCACTCCAAACTCTCCCTGCAGAATGTGCAGCCCTCTGCTCCCTCTGCTCCAATCCCAACCTCACCATAAAGCCCGCAGACAAGAGGCGCAGTTGTAGTATGGCGCACTGACTTCTACACCGCTGAGGTCAGACACCAACTCTACGACACACCTCCTACCGTCCCCAGGACCATGACCCCACTCCAAAGCACCAAACCATCATCTCCCAAACCATTCACAACCTCATCACCTCAGGTCACCTTCCACCCACAGCGTCTAAACACATCGTCTCCCAACCCCGCACCGCCTGCTTCTATCTCCTTCCCAAAATCCACAAATCTGCCTGCCCTGGTCAACCCATTGTCTCTGCCTGCTCCTGCACCTCTGAACTCATCTCCACCTATCTGGACTCCATCTTCTCCCCCATGGTCCAGGAACTCTCTTGCTACGTCCCTAACACCACCCACGTCCTCCACCTCCTCCAGAACTTCCAATTCCCCGGTCCTCAACACCTCATTTTTACTATGGACATCCAGTCCCTATACACTTGCATTCCCCATGCAGAAGGCCTAAAGGCCCTCTGCTTCTTCCTGTCCCGCAGGCCTGACCAGTCCTCCTCCACTGACACCCTCATCCACTTAGCCAAAGTTGCCCTCACACTCAACAACTTTTCTTTCATTTCCTCTAACTTCCTACAGACAAACGGGGTGGCCATGAGGAAGAGCATGGGCCCAAGCTTTGCCTGCCTCTTTGTAAGTTACCAGGAACAATCCCTCTTCTGAGCCTACACTGGCCCTAAACCCCACCTCTTCCTCTGTTACATTGATGACTGTATTCGCACCACCTCGTGCTCCCATGAGGAGTTCGAAGAGTCAATCCACTTCACCAACACCTTCCACCCCAACCTTAAGTTCACCTGGACTGTTTCTAACACGTCTCTCTCTTTCCTGGACCTCTCTGTCTCCATCTCTGGCATCCACCTGAAAACCAATATCCATTTCAAACCTACTAACTCCCACAACTACCTAGAATATACCTCCTCACACCCACCTTTCTGCAAAAATTCCATCCCCTATTCCCAATTGCTTCGCCTCTGCCGCGTCTGCTCCCAGGATGAGGCATTCCACATCCATACATCTCAAATGTCCTTATTTTTCAAGGACCGCAACTTTCCCCCTGAAGTGGTTGAGAATGCTCTCGACCATGTCTCCCGCATTTCCCGCAACTCATCCCTCACACCCCGACCCGGCAATAAGAACCAAAAGAGAATCGCCCTCGTCCTCACATACCACCCCACTAACCTCTGCATCCAACGCTTCATCCTCTGACACTTCACCATCTGCAACCTGACCCCACCATCAAAGACATTTTTCCCTCCCCACCCTTGTCTGCTTTCTGGAGGGACCACTCTCTCCATGACTCTCTTGTCCGCTCCACACTCCCCTCCAGCCCCACCATACCCTGCACTTTTCCCTGCAACAGCAGAAAGTGCTACACCTGCTCCCATACCTCCTCCTCACCCCCATCCCAGGTCCCAAGAAGACTTGCCACATCAAGCAGAGGTTCACTTGCACATCTGCTAATGTGATATACTGTACCCGTAGTGGCCTCCTCCACATCGGGGAAACCAAGTGGAGGCTTGGGAACTGCTTTGCAGAATACCTAATAAAGTACGCAATAACCAACTGCACGTCCCAGTTGCGAACTATTTCAACTCCCCTCTCCCATTCCTGAAACGACATGTCCATCCTGGGCCTCTTGCAGTGCCACAACGATGCCACCCGAAGCTTGCAGGAACAGCAACTCATATTCTGCTTGGGAACCCTGCAGCCCAATGGTATCAATGTAGACTTCACAAACTTTAAAATCTACCCTCCCCCCCACCGCACTCCAAACCCAGCCCAGCTCGTCCCCGCCTCCCTAACCTGTTCTTCCTCTCACTCACCCCCTCCTCACACCTCCAGCCGCACCCCCATTTCCTACCTACTAACCTCATCCTGCCCCCTTGACCTGTCCATCCTCTCTAGACTGACCTATTTCCTCCCTACTTCCCCACCTACACTCACCTTTACTGGCTCCATCCCTGCCCCTTTGTCTCCCCTCCACCTATTTTCTCCTCTATCCATCTTTGATCCGTCTCCCCCTCTCTCCCTATTTATTTCAGAATCCCCGCCCCTGCCCCTCCCCCATTTCTGATGAAGTGTCTAGGATCAAAACGTCAGCCTTCCTGCTCCTAAGAAGCTGCTTGACCTGCTGTGTTCATCCAGCTCCACACCTTGCTGTCTTGGATTCTCCAGCATCTGCAGTTCCTACTATCTCTGAACATGGCATCTGGTCTGTTGGCGTGAGATTGTTTAGATCTGCCAATAGCAGGCTACTTCCACTGATTAATATACATGTAGAACTATGTTGTTACTTCACCAGGTTGATACATAATTCCCAGGTACACTTGGTGCTGCTCTTGTATGCTTTTCTTATATCCAATTGTGGTGGACAATGAAATACCTCACCAGAGGAGCTGGCTCCACAACTATCCCAATCTGTAATGGTTGGTGAACCCAGCATGTCAGTGCAAAACAATAGGCTGAAGTATTTGCAATTGACTTCAGCCAGAACTGCTGAGTGTACAATTAAACCTGGCCTCCTCCAGAGATGCCCAGCATCACAAATGCTCATCTTTAGGCGATTCAATTCACTCCACTTGATAACAAGAAATGGTTGAATGCACTGGACATTGCAAATACTACGGGCACTGGTAATACACTGGCAATAGAACTGAACTTATGCACCAGAATTAGCCATAATCTTAGCCAAACTGTTCCAGTACTGATATAACGCTGGCAAGTACTTGGCAGTATGAAAAATTACCAAGGATACAAAAAAAGGACAAATCCAATCCACCAATTACTATCCCATAATTCTACTCTCAATTATCAGCAGTGTTGTCGGCAGTGCAATCAAGCAACACTTATTCAACAATAGCCAGCTCACTGATGCTTCTAAAATGTGAGGCTGGATGAACACAGCAGGCCAAGCAGCATCTCAGGAGCACAAAAGCTGACGTTTCGGGCCCGAAACATCAGCTTTTGTGCTCCTGAGATGCTGCTTGGCCTGCTGTGTTCATCCAGCCTCACATTTTATTATCTTGGAATTCTCCAGCATCTGCAGTTCCCATTATCACTGATGCTTCTGTTGGGTTTGGCCACAACCATTCAACTTCTGGTCTAATTACAACCTTGATGTAAACATGGGCAGAAGACCTGAACTCCAGAGTCTAAGTGAGGTTGACATGTTCTTGACATAAAGACAGAATTTGACTGACTGTAACATCAAAGAGACTTTACAAAACTGGATTCAACAAGTATTGAAGGTAAACTCTCCACACAGCATAAATTAAGATGGCTGTAGCTGTTGAAGGTCAATCTCAGCCACATGACATCCCTGCAAGAGGTCGTTATGATACCGTACTTACCTTCCCTCTATCTAAGGTGGGAGGTAATGTATTTGCTGTGATTGCACAATGCTCAGCACCATTCATGACTTCTTAAATCCTGAAGCAGCGTGTTTCCAAATACATCAAAATGTGTTCAGCATTTAGGCTTGGGCTGATGGGTGGCACAAAACCACCAATCATCTCCTTCAGCATTCAGTAATAGTAACATTATTATTATTATTGAATCCCTCACTGTCAAATTCCCAGAGGTTGTTACTGACCAGAAGGTAAACTGAACCAGACATATAAATACTGTGACCACAAGAGCAGGTTAGAAGCTGGGAATTCTACACAGTTGCCTTCTGGCTTTTCAAAGCTTTTCCACCATTTAGAAAGCATAAGTCAACAAGATGAATTACTTTTGACAACCTGGAAGGATGCAGACAAACAACAATCAGGAAGCTGACACTGTTCAAGGGAAAACAGCTCATTTGACTGGCAGTCACTTACCGAACATCATCAACATTCATACCCACAACGACTGAAGTGTGGTGGTAGCCGTGTTTATCATCTATACATTGTACTACCAATATTGATCAAGGTTCCTTAGAGTGTGCCATCAAAGATCACAACCTCTGCCAAATAAAAACAACAAGGGCAGTAAATTCTTGAGGTCACCATCACCTGCAAATTCACTGGAAGCCACACACTATCTTGACTTTGAACGATATCACCATTACTTCCTATTGCCAGATCACAATTCTGGAACAGCCTCTCAAATAACATTGTGCCATATGGGCTGTAACAGTTCAAGATGCTGGTTTATTACCACTATCTAAAGAGCAATCAAGGATCGATAGATAGTCCAACTAGGAAAGGGGCTGAACTGGACTTAGAATTGGGGAATGAGTTTGGCCAGGTGGTCGATGTCTCAGTAGAGGAGCAGCTCAGGAACAGTAATCATAATTCAATAAGCTTTAAGGTACTGATGGATAAAGATAGGTGTAGTCGTCAAGTGAAGGTGCTAAATTGGGGGAAAACTAATTGCAACAATATTAGGCAGGAACTCAAGAATGTAGATTGCAGGTAGATGTTTGAGGGCAAATCAACATATGTTATGTGGGAGGCTTTCAAGTGTAGTTGCTGGGAATTTAGGACGAGCATGTTCCTTCAAGGATAAAGGAGAAGGTTAGCAAGTTTAGGGATATTGTGAGCCTAATCAAAAAGAAAAGGAAACATTTATCAAGGCTAGGAGGCTGGGAATACACGAAGCAAGGGTAGAATACAAGGAAAGTCGAAAGAATCTTAAGCAAGGAGTCTGGTGGGCTAAGGAATCATTAAACGTCATTGGCCAACAGCACTATGGAAAATCCCAAGGCTATTTATACATAGCTAAAGAGCAAGAGGGTAGCCAGGCAGAGGGTTGGCCACTCAAGGACAGGGAAGGGAATTTTTATGTGGAGCCAGAAGAAATATGAAGGCATTGAATGAGTACTTTGCATCAGTATTCAACATAGAGATGGACTTGATGGATGATGAGTCTCGGGAAGATGTGTAGATAGTTTGGGTAATATTGTGATCAAAGGGGAGGAGGTATTGGGGGTCTTGAAAAACATTAAGATAGGCAAGTCCCCAGGGCCTGATGGGATTTACTTCAGAATACTGAGAGAGGCAAGGGAGGAAATTGCTTGGGCCTTGAGGGAAATATTTGTATCCTCATTGGCTACAGGGGAGGTCCCAGAAGATTGGAGAATAGCCAATGTTGTTCCTTTGTTTAAGAAGGAGAATCCAGTTAATTACAATTCGATGAGACTTACATTAGTGGTAGGGAAATTATTGAAGAGGATTCTTCGATACAGGATTTATTCTCACCTGGAAATCAATGGGCATATTATCGAGAGGCAACATAATTTTGTGAAGGGGATATTGTGTCTAACTACCTTGGTTGAGTTTTTTGAGAAGTGGCAAAGATGATCGATGAGGGTAGGGCAGTGGATGTTGACTACATGGACTTCAGTGAGGCCTCTGATAAGTTCCTGCATGGCAGACAGGTACAGAAGGTAAAGTCACATGGGGTCAGAGGTTAGCTTAAAAGATGGATAAAAAGAACTGGCTCAGTCATAGAAGACAGATGGTAGCAGTGGAAGGGTGTTTTTCTGAATGGAGGCTGTGACTACTGGCATTCCTCAGGGATCAGTGTTGGGACCTTTGCTATTTGTAACATTTATAAATAATTTGGAGGAGAATGTAACTGGTCTGATTGGTAAGTTTGCTGATGACACAAACATTGGTGGAATTGCGGATAGCCATAAGGACTGCCAAAGAATACAACAGGATATAGATCGGTTGGTGTCTTGGGCAGAAAGATGGCAGATGGAGTTTAATCCATAAAAATGTGAGGTAATGCATTTTGGAAATTCTAATCGGGATAGAAAATATACAGTCAATGGCAGAACTGTTAAGAGTACTGGTAGGCAGGCGGATCTGGGTGTACAGGCACAGAGGTCACTGAAAGTGGCAATACAAGTGGGAAAGGTAGTCAACACGGCATATAGCATGCTTGCCTTTATCAGCCAGGGCATTGAGTTTAAAAATTGGCAGGTAATGTTGCAGCTTTATAGAACCATAGTTAGGCCATATTTGGAATATTGTGTTCAATTCTGGTTCGCCACACTACCAGAAGGATGTGGTGGCTTTGAAGAGGGTACAGGAAAGATTTACCAGGATGTTGCCAGATATGGTGAACATTAGCTATGAGGAGAGGTTGGAGAAACATGGGTTGTTCTCACTGGAATGGCGGGGCTGGAGAGGTGACCTTGTAGAGGTTTACAGGATTATGAAGGGCATGGACAGGGTGGGCAGTCAGAACATTTTTTCCAGGGTGGGAGAGTCGGTTACCAGGGGCCATGGATTTTGGTGCGAGGGGAAAGGTTTAAAGACAATATACGAGGCAAGTTTTTTACACAGAGGGTGGTAGTTGCCTGGAACTCGCTGCTCGGGGAGGTAGTGGAAGCAGATATTATAGTGACTAAGGTTTTGGAGTAGATCTGTAGCTCAGGTTGTAGGTGTTGAGGTTGGTTAGCTTGCTAAGCTGGTTTGTTGTTCCGCAGATGATTCGTTACTGTGCTTGGTAACATCTTCAGTGCAGCCTGGGTCTGGGCCCGAAATATCAGCTTTCCTCTCCTAAGATGCTGCTTGGCCTGCTGTGTTCATCCAGCTCTACACCTTGTTATCTCGGATTCTCCAGCATCTGCAGTTTCTATTATCTCAGGAAAACACACCGATGCTTCATCAGAGATAACAAGGTATAGAGATAGATGAATACAGCAGGTCAAGCAGCATCATAGGAGTAGGAAGGCTGACGTTTCAGGCCTAGACCCTTCTCTAGGCCCAAAACGTCAGCCTTCCTGCTCCTATGATGGTGGTGTGTTTTCCAACCTGGCTTTTAAACTCTGGGGTCTGTTGTAATGGATTGCCTCACTTCTGGGTTTCCTCCATAGTGGAATGTATATGGGGTTGAGTTCAATGTGTTTATTAATAGCATGCTTCCAGGGATTCTCATGCTTGCCTCTGCCTAGCCTATCCCAGGATCTTGGTGTTGTCCCAGTCGAAGTGATGGTGCTCCTTGCCCATGTGGATTGAGATGAGTGAGTATTGGTCGTGTCTTTTTGTAGCCAGTTGGCGTTCATGTACTCTTGTTGTTAGCTTCCTTCTTGTTTGCCTGATGTCATGTTTCTCGCAGTCCCTGCAGGGGATCTTGTAGATGACATAGGTCCTGTCGATGGCGGGGAGTGGGTCTTTAGTTCGGGTGAGCACTTGTCGTAGGGTTGAAGAGGGCTTGTGTGCCACCCTGATGCCCAACAGTCGTAGAAGTCTTGTGGTGAGTTCTGACATGTTCTCAATGTTGGGTAGTATGATGAGCGTGTTGGGACGTGTAAAATCTTTCTGATGCTGTTCCTGTAGGCATCTCCTGACCCAGTTCTTTGGATATCGATTATCCTTGAAAACTTGGAAGAGGTATTCCTCCTCCTCTTGGCGTATTTTCATGTTGCTGCAGTAAGTTGTTGCCCTTTTAAATAGTGTTCGCACGCAGCTTCGTTCGTGTATGCTGGGATGGTTACTATTGAAGTTCAATACCTGGTCTGTGTGTGTGGCTTTTCAGTGTACTTTTAAAGGACATCTTAAGAAATACATGAATAGGATGGGAATAAAGGAATATGGTCCCCGGAAGGGTAGGGGATTTTAGCTGTGACAGGCAGCATGTTGGTGCAGGCTAGGAGGGCCAAAGGGCCTGTTCCTGTACTATAATTTTTTTTTGCTCTTTGATAATAAATGCCAGCCAAGTCAGTAACATTTGCATCCCATGAATGAACAAATAAAAACAACACATTGAACCAGGTTTTATCATCTGGCTTGATGGTATGGTAGATTCAAGATTATGCTGGGACATAAGGTTACACATTGTGATTAAATATAATTCTGCCGCTTCTGATGACTCTGTGCTGTGCGGATATCAGCTTTGGAACTGCTATATCTGTTCTGAATCAATCCTATGTTCATAGAAATCATAGAAACCCCACAGTATGGAAACAGGCCATTTGGCCCAACAAGCCCACACTGCCCCTCTGTAGAGCATCCCAACCAGACCCATTCCCCTACCCTTGCATTTTCCATGCCTAGCCCACCTAAACATCCGTGGGCACTACGGGCAATTTAGCATGGCCAATCCGCCTACCCTGCACATCTTTGGACTGGGGGAGGAAACTGGAGCACCTGCAAGAAACCCACACAGACATAGGGAGAATGTGCAAACTCCACACAGGCAGTTGCCTGAGGCTGGAATTGAGCCCAGGTCCCTAGTGCTATGAGGCAGTAGCGTTAATCACTGAGCCACTGTACAGGTAAATAGTTTAAATGTTCACTGAAGAATGGTCACTGGACCTAAAATGTTAACTCTGATTTCTCTCTGCAGATGCTGCCAGACCTGCTGTGTTTTTCCAGGAGGTTCCATTTGTGTTTCTGATTTCTAACATCCACAGTTCCTACGTGTTTTTTTGGTAAATATTCTCAGCATGATGAAATGACTTTGTCTCTGCAAGGAATATTTGCTGATCACTCCTACCAAAACCAACATTGTTGTGTGGCATGGTGACTCAGTGGTTAGAGACCCAGGTTTGATTCCACCCTTTGGTGACTGTCTGTTGGGTTTCTTCTGGGTGCTTGGGTTTCATTCTGAAGATATGCAGGTTAGATGGATTGGCCATGTTAAATTGACCATAGTGACAGGGGAGGTGCAGGGAATGTGGATTAGTGGTAGGGTGGGGGATGGGATGCCCTTCAGAATGTTGGCGTGGACCAATGGCTGAATGGCCAGCTTCCGTGCTGTAGGGATTCTGATATGTCTGCAACAGATTCATTGGTGATAACAAAGTGTGGAGCTGGATGAACACAGCAGGCCAAGCAGCATCTCAGGAGCACAAAAGCTGACGTTTCGGGCCTAGACCCTTCATCAGAGAGCCACCATCAGAGCTCATCCATACTTTGTTATCTTGGATTCTCCAGCATCTGCAGTTCCCATTATCACTGATTCATTGGTGAGATTGTTTATGTATGTTTATTCTTCTGTAGGTTTTCTCGCCTATCATGCTGCAGAACCATGCTTGTACATGGAAACTGAAGTTCAGATCTAGAGTATTTTTGGGCCCATTCTTCTCTCAGAGCTTCTTCATTTTTTTTTATATGGAGGAATACTGATTCATCAGCTGAAGGAGGAAAGTCATTGGGGAATTCCTTGCCTGTATTTGTCCTGCTGCCATGAGGATTAGTGGGGCCCAGAGTCAGGATTGAGAACCCTCAATGTCAGTATTTTGACAGTATTATCAATATCATTACGATCTTACTTGTGTCTGCCTTGCCCATGGGACATTACATACCTAAGTACGGTGATGAAGGTATCTCAGATGTTGGCTGGAATGTGCGATTCTGCAAATATGACTGTGGGTTAGAATATTTTTTGACTACAGCTTGTGGGAAACCTTTATTGATTGTGGCACATCCTTATGTTAATGAGGAGAACATTGCAGAGCTGATTGTGTGAGGTTGAGCTAGGTTTTTTCCTAGCTTGATGCAATACGCTTCATGTGATATTCTCAATAAAAGCCTCCTTTGTGGCTTGATACAACTATGTGAGTTGTTAAGTCATTTCAAAGGGCAGTGACATCCCCAAGTGGGTCTACCTACATCAATAGGACTGCAGCAGTTCAAAAAGCTCACCACCAGTTTCTCTAGAACAATAAAGCATGGGCAACAAATGCTGGCCCAGCTAATGATGCCCACGTCCAATAAATGCATTTTTAAACAGGCAATGCCATGGTAGGTTACATTGCTGTAGATTTAGAATCGTGTAAATGGGTATATGTGGATGGAATGAAGATGTTATTCCCTATTGAGTATTAATAAACTTTATTAACCAACTAATGGTTTCTTATTTCCCAATGGTGATAATACATTCTTTTAATTTGAGATATATTAATGAGGAGAATTTAAAATCCCCAGCTGCTGTGATGGATTTAAACTCATATCTCTGGATCACTTGCTCAAGTCTTTGGTTCACTCATTCAACCATTTTGCTACCATATTGCCGAATATCAGGGCAGCTGACCAAAAGTGTAGTCAATACAAGCCACTTTTAACAGCATTTCAAGTGCAAAAAGAGTCTGAGGGTTCAAGAGATATGGGGAACACATAATTCCAGAAATATTCCAGAACAGAATTCCAGAATTGTGGGCAGCATGGTGGGTCAGTGGTTAGCACTGCAGCCTCACAGCGCCAGGGGCCCGGGTTTGATTCCAGCCTCGGGCAACTGTCTGTGCGAAGTTTGCACATTCTCCCCATGTCTGCGTGGGTTTCCTTCGGGTGCTCCGGTTTCCTCCCACAGTCCAAAGATGCGCAGGCTAGGTGGATTGGCCATGCTAAATTGCCCATAGTGTTCAGGGGTGAATGTGTTATAGGGGGATGGGTCTGGGTGGGATGCTCCAAAGGGCGGTGTGGACTTGTTGGGCCGAAGGGCCTGTTTTCACACTGTAGGGAAACTATTCTAAGCCCTTGGCAGCTTCAGGGACAGTACCAAAAATATAACTATTAACATTAGGGATGCTGAAGATGTCAGAATTGGAGGAGTGCTTCTCTGGCTGGAGGAGATAATGGAAATGCAAGGGTTTGAGGCCATGTCAGGAACTATTACCTGACACAACATTGGAATTGTTTCACATGCAGGCTTCAACAGTTTGTGGAGAGGACCCACATTTTCAAGGGCAAAGAGAAATGGACAATTGAGGAAGCATTACCTGTGAGCCCATAATCTATAAATGAATAATAAATTCAGTTCAAAATATCACTTCAAATTTTGGCATTTATTTTTAGATTGAGTTAAGGGAGGGACAAGTTTGGTAGCTTAATGTGCTAGGGTACAAGTGCTTTAGGCGGGACAGACGTGGAGGAAAGAGGGGAGGGGAGTGCATTTTAGATTAAGCGAGGTATCACAGCAGTATTCAGAGGTGAAATAACTGAGGGATCATCCAGTGAGGCTTTGTGAGTGGAGCTAAGAAATAAGAAGGGGATGGTGATGTTATTGGGGTTGTATTACAGGCCCCCAAATAGTCAACAGGAGTTTGAGGAACAAATATGCCGGGAGATTGTAGAGGCTTGCAGGAGAAATATTGGGGAATTTCAATTTTCCTAATATAGACTTTAGGTAGGGTGGAATTTGTTAAACGTGTTCAGGAAAGTTTCCTCAAACAGTATACAGAGCGTGCTACTCAGAAAGAGGCCAAACTCGACCTGCTCTTGGAAACTAAGGCAGCATGGTGACTGAGGTGACAGTGGGGGAGCAGTTTTGAACCAGTAACCATAGTTCTATTAATTTTAAAATAGTTATGGAGAAGGACAAAACTAGATGACAGGGTCATGTTCTCAATTGAGGCAAGGAAAATTTTGATGGAATTAGACAGGAGCTTGCAGAAGTTGATTGGAGTAGTTCATTTGCAAGCAAAGACACTCCTGGCAAGTGGGAAACCTTTAAAAGTATGATAGCTAGAGTTCAAGGTCTATATGTTCCTGTGAGGCTGAAGGGCAAGGTTGGCAGGAGTAGGGAACCCTGGGTGACAAGAGATATTGAGACTTTGGCCAGAAAAAGGAGGCTGGCTCAGAAACAGGCAGCTGGGATCAAGGAAATCTCTGGTTGTATATAGGGTAAACAGGAGTTTACTGAAGAAAGAAATCAGGAGTGGGCATGAGACAGCTTTGGCTGAGAAGATTAGAGTGAATCCAAAGAGGTTCTTTATAATAAAGGAAAAAGAATAACTAGAGAGAGATTAAGACTCCTCAAGGACCAAAGTGGACATGTATGCATGGAACTGTGGGAGGTGGGTGAGGGCCTCAATCAATATTTCTCCTCTGTGCTTACCATGGAGAATGACGTGAAGACTTGGAAACATGGGGAGGTTAGTGGCAACATCTTAGGGACAGTCCATATCACAGTAGATGAGGTGTTGGAAGTATTAGAATGTATGAAAATTAATAGTCCTGATTGAATCTATCCAAGAACACTGCAAGATCTTTGCATCATCATTAGCCATGGCTGAAGTCCAGAAGACTGGAAGGTAGCGAATGTTGTGCCTTTACTCAAGAAGGGCTGCAAAGAAAAATCTTGAAGCTATAGACCAGTAAGATTAACATCTGCGGTAGATAAGTTACTTGAGAAGTTTCTGAGGGACAAGATATACATGCATTTAGAAAGACAGGGTTTTATTAGGAGTAGTCAGCCTGGCTTCCTGCATGGGAGATCATGCCTCACAAATTTGTTAGAATTCTTTTATGAAGTGCCCAGGAAGGTTGATGAGAACAGGGTTGTAGACATAGTGTATATGGATTTCAGTAAGACCTTTGATAACGTCCCACATTGTAGGCTGTTCTGGAAGGTTAGATTGCATGGAACCAAGGAGAGTTGGCAAATTGGCTTGATAGTAGGAAGCAGCGAGGAATAGTGGAAAGGTGCTCATCGGACTGGAGGCCTGTGACTGGTGGTTTGGCCCAGGCATCAGTAGTGGGCCCATTGCTGTTTGTTACCTATTTCAATGGTTTGGATGAGAGTGTACAAGGTGTGATTAGTAAGTTTGTAGATGACACTAAAATAGATGGTATAATGGACAGTGAGGAAGGTTATCAGAAAGTTCAGCAGGACCTTGATGAGCTGGGGAAGTGGTGTGAGAAACGGAAAACAGAGTTTAATATAGATAAGTGTGGTGCGTTGTATCTTGGAAAGTCAAGTCAAGGTAGGGGTTTCATGGTGAGTGGCGAGGCCTTAAGGAGTGTAGCGGAACAGAGGGACTTTGGAATTCAGGTGCACAGTTCTCTGAAGGTGGAGTCACCAGTAGACAGGGTGGTGAAAAAGCGTTAGGCACACTGGTCTTCATCAGTTAGGGCATTGATATAGAAGTTGGGAAGTTTGATTGCAGTTGTAAAGAATGTTGGTGTGGCTGCACCTAAAGCATTGTGTTCAGTTTGGTCACCTTGCTTTAGGAAAGATGTTATTCAACTAGAAAGAGTGCAAAAGAAATCTACAAGGATGTTGTCACGACTTATAGAATCATATCATAGAATCCCTATGGTGTGGAAACAGGCCCTTTGGCCCAACAAGTCCCAACCACCCCTCAGAACATCCCACCCAGACCCATCACTCATAACCTACTTAATCTATGCACCCCTGAACACTACGGACAATTTAGCATGGCCAATCCACCTAACCTGCACATCTTTGGACTGTGAGAGGAAACCAGGGCACATGGAGGAAACCCACACAGACATGGGGAGAATGTGCAAACTCCACACAGACAGTCACCTGAGGGTGGAATCAAAGCTGGGTCCCTGGTGCTATGAGGCAGCAGGCTAACCACTGAGGCAGCGTGCTGCTCGTCAAGGGACTGACTTATAGGAGAGGTTGATCTACCTTGAATTTTTTTCTTTAGAGTATAGGAGACTGAGGGAGGATCTTATAGAATTGTATTATATCATGAGAGGCATGGATTGTGTGAGTGCGCTCAGTCTTTTTCCCAGGGTTGGGGAATTGAGGACTCGTGGCCATCAGTTTAAGGTAACATATAACATAGAACATAGAACAATATAGTGCAGAACAAGCCCTTCGGCCCTCGATGTTGTGCCGACCTGTGAACTAATCTAAGCCCATCCCGCTACACTATCCCATCATTAACCATATGCTTATCCAAGGACTGTTTAAATGCCTCTAATGTGACTGAGTTAACTACATTGGCAGGCAGGGCGTTCCACGCCCTTACCACTCTCTGAGTAAAGAACCTGCCTCTGACATCTGTCTTAAATCTATCACCCCTCAATTTGTAGCTATGCCCCCTTGTACAGGCTGAAGTCATCATCCTCGGCAAAAGACTCTCACTGTCCACCCTATCTAATCCTCTGATCATCTTGTATGTCTCTATTAAATCCCCTCTTAGCCTCCTTCACTCCAATGAGAACAGACCCAAGTCCCTCAGCCTTTCTTCATAGGGCCTGCGCTCCAGACCAGGCAACATCCTCGTAAATCTCCTTTGCACCTTTTCCAATGCTTCCACATTCTTCTTCTAATGTGACGGCCAGAACTGCACGCAATATTCCAAATGAGGCCGCACTAGCATTTTGTACAGTTGCAGCATGACATCACGGCTCTGGAACTCAATCCCTCTACCAAAAAAACCGAACACACCGTAAGCCTTTTTATCAGCACTATCAACCTGGGTAGCAACTTCCAGGGATCTATGTACATGGACACCAAGATCCCTCTGCACATCCACAATACCGAGAATCTTTCCATTGACCCGGTATTCTGCCTTCCTATTATTCCTCCCAAAGTGAATCACCTCACATTTATCCGTATTAAACTCCATTTGCCACCTTTCGGCCCAATTCTGCAGTTTATCCAAGTCTCCCTGCAACCTGCAACATTCTTCCACACTGTCCACCACTCCACCGACTTTAGTGTCATCTGCAAATTTATTAACCCATCCACCTATGCCTGCGTTCAAGTCATTTATAAAAATGACAAACAGCAGTGGTCCCAAAACAGATCCTTGAGGCACACCACTAGTGACCGGACTCCAGGCTGAATATTTTCTATCAACCACTACTCGTTGCCTTCCTATAGAAATTTCTAGTTTCTAATCCAAACTGCTAAATCTCCCTCAATCCCATGCCTCTGTATTTTCTCCAACAGCCTACCACGTGGAACCTTATCAAAGGCTTTACTGAAGTCCATGTACGCCACGTCAACTGCCCTTCCCTCATCCACATGCTTGGTCACCTTCTCAAAAAGTTCAATGAGGTTTGTGAGACACAACCTGCCCTTGACAAATCCATGCTGACTATCTGCAATCAAATTGTTGCTTGCTAGATGATTATAAATCCTGTCTCTTATAATCCTTTCCAAAACATTTCCTATAACAGACATAAGGCTCACAGGTCTATAATTACCTGGGTCATCCCTACTGCCCTTCTTGAACAAGGGCACAACATTTGCAATCCTCCAATCCTCAGGTACTGAACCTGTAGACAATGAGGACTCAAAGATCAAGGCCAAAGGCTCTGCCACCTTCTCCCTAGCTTCCCAGACAATCCTCGGAAAAATCCTATCTGGCCCAGGGGATTTATTTACCTTCACACCTTCTAGAATTGATAACACCTCACCTTGAAAGGACTAACCTTAGTCCTTTCAATTCTAGTAGCCCGTTACTCAGTCATCTCCTCTACAATATTCTCCTGTTCCTCAGTGAAAACAGATGAGAAATAATCATTTCGCACCTATCCAATCTCCACAGGGTCCACACACAACTTCCCACTTCTGTCTTTGACTGGCCCTATTCCTACCCTAGTCATCCTCTTATTCCTCACATACCTACAGAAAGCTTTAGGGTTGTCCTTTATTCTACCTGCCAAAGTCTGCTCATGTTTCCTCCTTGATCTTCTTAGCTCTCTCTTTAAATCCTTCCTGGCTAATCTGTAACTCTCCATCGCCTCATCTGAACCATCTTGTCTCATCGTCACATAAGCCTCCCTCTTCCGCTTAACAAGAGATACAAATTCTTTAGTAAACCACGGTTCCCTCACCTTATGTCTTCCTCCCTGCCTGACAGGGACATACCTATCAAGGACATGCAACATCTGTTCCTTAAACCAGCTCCACATTTCGATTGTCCCCATCCCCTGCATTTTGCTAACTCATTCTATGCCTCCTAAGTCTTGCCTAATCGCATTATAATTGCCCTTCCCCCATCTATAACTCTTGCCCTCTGGCATGTTCCTATCCCGTTCCATCGCTAAAGTAAACATAACCGAATTATGGTCACTCTCTCCAAAGTGCTCACCTAAGAGGGGCAAAGAGTACATGGGAACCTGAGAGGCAACTTTTTTTACACAGAAGTTGGTATGCATTTGGAATGAGTTGCCAGCAGAACAAGGAACATCGAACATAGAACAGTACGGCACAGTACAGGCCCTTTGGCCCACCATGTTGTGCCGACCTATCATCCTACTAAGATCAATCTACCCTGCATACCCCACATTCTGCTATCCTCCATGTGCTTATCCAAGAGTGGCTTAAAATTCTCTAAAGTATCTGACTCCACTACCACTGCTGGCAGCGCATACCACGTGCCCTCCACTCTGTGCGAAGGACCAACCTTTGACATCTCCCTTCCTCCAATCACCTTAAAATTATATCCCCTCATAATAATCATTTCTGCCCTACGAAAAAGAAGTGGTTGAGGTGGGTACATTAACAACATTTAAAAGGCAATTGAATGAATACATAGGTAATGCAAAGGTTTAGAAGGATCTGGGCCAAGAGCAGTGAAACGCGGTTAGTGTGGAGAGGCATTTTGGTCGGCATGGACCCGTTTGGGCCAAAGGCCCCATATCCATGCTGTAAGACTCTATGCCTCATTTGCAGCTATGTTACGGCTGGCATGAAGGCAAACAAATACTAAAGTAGTTCCTCAAAGTGATCTCACATGCAAACCTAAACATTGACCCATGCTGATTTGGCTAAGAGATAGCAAGAACTGCAGGTGCTGGAGTCAGTCAATACAGTATGGAGGAGGAACACAGGAGGTCAGGCAGCATCAGAGGAGCAGGAAAATCAATGTTTTGGGTTTACACTCTGATGTTGCCTGATCTGCTGTGTTCCTCCAGCTTCGCACTGATTTGGCTTTGAACTGCTTTAAGGAAGAACTGCTTCGCAGCAACTCATTTTAGTTATTGCAGCAGGGATCACACCTCCTGCTTTTAATTCCTGCTTGCCTCTGTTATTAAGATCCTGTGCAAGTGCGATCCCCCATCCACCAGAGCCCGCAAACAACATTGGTAGGGTTCACTTGTCAGGCTCCCCACATAGCAATTGCCTTGTCCAGTGGTGGTTGAATAGCAGTGCCTGCTGGATGAGCCACCCAGGGGGAATTAATCACTCGCTTCAGGGGATCAATTGGCATATTGGTCAGGAGGCTGTTAGGAGTCATTAACCACCCGCGGCATAATCAAGTCAGTATAATTTTGATGTTACAAAAACAAAGTTGCTGGGAAAGCTCAGCAGGTCTGGTAGCACCTGTGAAGGGGAAAACAGAGTTAACATTTCAGGTCCAGTGACCCTTCCTGTTCTGAGGAAGGGTCACGGACCCGAAACGTTAACTTTGTTTTTTGCTTCACAGATGCTGCTAGACCTACTGAACTTTCCCAGCAACTTTGGTTTTGTTCCTGATTTACAGCATCCACAATTTCTTTGGCTTTTCTTTGGTAGTTTTGATGTTGTTGCATTTTCATGCAATATAGTGATTGTTACTATTTTCTTGCTCATGCAAAATTGACCTGTGCCCCCTTTCTTCAAGTAGCTCTGCAATATGGTCTGACCTCTTAAAGAGTTTAATCAATCCAAGAATTCATCATTTTTGACAACTGTCAATAACAATAGCTTCAACAAAATTAGAAGCAAAGGCACAGCTCCATAGATGAAATACCTGTCATTTCAGATAACGGCTATAATCAAGAAGCATCTTTTGAAGCATTGATTTGCAAATACATTTTTAAAAAATCATTGAACTGGTTTGTCCATTCATTTTTTTTTAACCTTGTTGGTGATTGTGAGCCACAGCCTCACTTAGCATTTAGTCTGAATTTTTAACAATTAATATAGAACAGAGGAGCAAACTGAATAGCATACTGAACAGGAACTGTATCATTATTATCCATTTTGCGCAATTGCTCAAAACAAATTTATACGCCAACATGTTTAATCCCATACATTTGCCTAAAAGTGTGCTTTCAATTCATGATCAATAATTATTAAGTTCACAGTGGAATGGTATCAGAAACAAATTGCCATAACTTAAGTGGAACTTTCTCTTTTGAAATAATTAGAAAGTAACTTTATTGACAGCCAAAGTTTAAGAACCCATTGTGATTATAAAACTGTATGAAGAATTAACACCAATGTTATTTTAAACAGCTTCTATCGATACTGGAAAACAGAACGGAATCAGCAATTTTCTAATCCTATCAGCCAAATTACAATATTTCGGTCACAACCTGTCAACTCAAGCCCTGTTTCCATTCAATGGTTGCCACGTAGCTCCTAAGGTTACCCATTGCTTTCTACTGATAAATAATGTCTTTGTATGATCAGCAATTAATGATTTGCTTAACATGTTTCTATTGTTAGAAGCCTCACTATTTTGTAAAGACATTTATTTGCATTCTTTTATCAATTTTGACTTGTGAGATGGAAATAACTTGTGCACTTTGGGACAGCTGTAGTAAAAGGTAAAAAAATGAACTAAACAAACTTGCAAAGCTAGACCTGGAGTTATGCAGTCATACAGCATAGAATCAAGCCCTTTGGCCCACCATGAGTATGCTGACCAACAAATGCCAAACTACACTAGCTCCATTTACCTGCACCTAGTCCATAACCTACCATGTACTGGCATTTTAAGTAGTCACCAAGATGCTCTTTAAATGTTGTGAGAGAACTAACCTCCACCACCCTCTCAAGCAGAGAATTCCATATTTCTACTACCTTCTGGGTAGTACAATGTCAGAAAAAATATTTTCTCAGATCTCTAAACTACTGATCCTTCACCTTAAACTTATTCCTTTTGGCCTTAGATACATCTGCCATCGGGTAATGATTCTCAAGATCTACCCTATCTACACCTCTCGTAATTTTCTAAACCTCAGACAAATTTCCCCTGCACCCCCACTCAGTCTCCACTGCACCAAGGAAAGCAAATCCAACCTAAACAGCCATTCCTCTTAATTGAGACTTCTAATCCAAAGCAATGTCCTGATGAATCTCCTCTGTACTCTCTCCAGTGCAATCATGCCCTTCTGATAGTGCAACAAACAGAACACACACAATATTCTCTCTGTGGTCTAGCCAATTCTTAAAAGTTGGTAACAATTCTGTCTTGTTCCTGCATTCCATGCTCTGGTTAATGAAGGTGTGATGATACTAAGGCTTTAAAGGTGTATTTTATCCATTTTTTAACGAGGAAATGTTGAGTCAGAGGTACCGAGTAGTCTGCATAAAGCCAGTGAAGTAAACAACTTGTGGGGCCTTGGGTTTTTGTTTGAAAGTTGGAACAATAAATGAAGCCTGAATGTGTGGGGTCAGGCTCCACAGAACCAGGATTTTTGTTTAGTTTAAGCCTTCAGTGGCATTTGCTGGGATCCTTAAGCTGGATGTGAGAGCTTTTATTCCTCTCACCATTACAGCTTAAAGCTGATGTTCATTTCCTGCTGCTAGAATTGCATGTAAGACTGTCTATTTCACTGAATTTACCTTTGCCAAGGATGTGTTTAAGGACTGTTACTATAATGGAACAATTAATATGTCTATTATTTTGTTAAGCATTTCAATAGAATTACAATTAATCCAATTCTTTTCATTCATTTTGTCTTATTTCAACTGTTATGTAAAAATAAATTGTGTTTTGCTTAACATCGAGTAGTTTGACCAATTGAAATTGCAATTAGTATGCAACATTTTAAACGCACCTTTCAAACATGAAAAAATTAGTGTCTAGACTATCTTCTTAATATATTTGGAGGGGTTTGGTTTGATGCATAACAAATGGGGGGCTGTTAGCTTGACCAAAATTTCTAATTACCCCAGGTTGGGTTCAGGATTATTGGACTAAAAGGCATTGAATGGTAAGTGTTGATGTTTGTTATTGTGGGAGTTCCATTTAAACAGGGTGTGCGTTGTGTAATCATGGCTCTTTCAGTCACTATGAGTTTCCTCGGGGTGGGAGAAGTCTCTTTGAGCGTTTTAAAGAAAGAAAGAAAGGCAAAACGTTTGGAGTTGGCAAACAATTTCAAGTTAGAGCTGCCTATGTCTGTGAGGAAGGGGGAAATAATTGCAGCAATTGCAGAAATGAAAGCATATGTAAGGTTTAGGAAGCTAAAGTCAGACAGGGCCCTTGAGGAAAATAAAGAAAGTAGAAAATAACTCAAGCAGTGAATTAGGAGAGCAAAAAGGGGCTTTGAAATGACCTTGGCAAGTAGGACCAAAGATATTCCCAAGGCATACAATATATACATTAAAAATAAGTGGATAACTCGGGAGAAGGTAGGACCACTCAAGGATAAAGGAGGGAACTTGTGCTTGGAAGCATAGGGTGTGAGTGAGATCCTAAATGACTACTTTGAGTTAGTATTCAACAGGAGAAGGATATGGAGGATTATGAGATTTGTTTAGAGCTAAGGCATTTTGAGATCAAGAAACGAAGGATTCTAGGTAATCCAAGATGAATAATGGGAAAAAATTATGGCTGTAAGAATTAGAGATAATGGGAACTGCAGATGCTGGAAATTCCAAGATAATAAAATGTGAGGCTGGATGAACACAGCAGGCCAAGCAGCATCTCAGGAGCACAAAAGCCGACGTTTCGGGCCTAGACCCTTCATGGCTGTAAGAATTACTCCTTTTTTGAGGTATTTTCAGTGTTTGAACCGAATTCCTAGAATTTTTGGAGCTGTAGTTATGGTTTCTATCAGCTGTTGTATTGTTTTGGAGCTTTGGGAAAAAAGATCAAAACAACAGCACTTTAAAAAAGAAGGAAGAGAAACAAAGGAATGATCACATGGGAAGTGAAAAAAATGGAGCAGTAACCTGCACAGCTGTCTGACCCAGCAGTGAACCTTTGCTGTTGACTGCCTCTGCTGCTCAGTTTCAAAACTAAACAAACAGTGAAATTCAGAGTGATAATGGGAACTGCAGATGCTGGAGAATCCAAGATAACAAAGTGTGGAGCTGGATGAACACAGCAGGCCAAGCAGCATCTCAGGAGTACAAAAGCTGATGTTTCGGGCCTAGACCCTGATGAAGCTCCTGAGATGCTGCTTGGCCTGCTGTGTTCATCCAGCTCCACACTTTGTTATCTTGGATTCTCCAGCATCTGCAGTTCCCATTATCACTCTGAATTTCACTGTTTGTTTAGTTTTGAAACTGAGCAGCAGAGGCAGTCAACAGCAAAGGTTCACTGCTGGGTCAGACAGCTGTGCAGGTTACTGCTCCATTTTTTCACTTCCCATGTGATCATTCCTTTGTTTCTCTTCCTTCTTTATCAGAGACCCTCTGATGAAGGGTCTAGGCCCAAAACGTCAGCTTTTGTGCTCCTGAGATGCTGCTTGGCCTGCTGTGTTCATCCAGCTCCACAATTTGTTATCAGTGAAAATCATAGCTGACCTTGGAGAAACCTATGTGGGGGAAATCACAGCAGGGGAGCAGCTAAGTGCATTTTTTAAGGTGTAGCCTTACTTTTTCTTGTCAATCTACTATAGTGAGTAGAATGGGTTATTTTGACGATATGTTTGATTAAAATCTGTCTCCTGATTAAACTTGAGCAATACAAAACATCGGTGCTAAGTTAAAATGGAACATTTAAAGCAGTAAAACGGTACTGTTTTCTGAGTTAGTAGATCGTTAAGGTGCAGAGATGGCATTTAATAGAACAATGTGCTTTACCTGTTGATGTGGGAGATTAGAAAAAATTTCAGTATTACTGATGATCATGTGTGCAGGATGTGTGTTTGGTTGTAAATCCTATGGATTAGTTGGAGCCGCAGTCAGAGGCAATGAGGAATTTACAGGAGCTGGGGGTGATGGCAGTCTCAGCAAGGGAGAAAAACCACAGATACAGTCAGGTAGATGGGTTACCTCCAGGAAAGGTTGTAGGGGTGGGCAGATAGTGCATGAGTCTCCTGTAGCTATCCCTATCTCAAACAAGAATGCTATTTTGGATAACATGGGTTGTGATGGACTGTCAGAGGAATGTGGCATGAACGGCCAAGTCTATGGTACCGTGATGGGCTGTTATGTAAGTCCGTTTCCAAGCAAACAATTGTGATAGGGGCTTCCCAAGTCAGAGGCATAGACAGATGTTTCTGCAATCTACAGTGAGATAACAGTATGGTGTATAGCCTCCCTGGTTCTAGGATATCGCGGCGAGGGTACAGAATATTCTCCAAAGGGAGGGGGACCAGCAGGAGGTTGTTGCATACATTGGAGCTAATGACATAGGACTGGAAAAGTTGGGATTCTGAGGAGACAATACAGGAAATTAGCTAGGAAGCTAAAAAGTAGGTCCATAAGTGTAGTAACCTCTGGATTACTCCTGGTGTCATGAGTTAATAAAAATAGGAACAGAAGGATTGCGCAGTTGAATGTGTGGTTGAGGAGGTGTAATGGGGAGAAGGATTCACGGTTTTGGATCAGTGGAATCTTTTCTGGTGTAGAAATAAACTGTATAAGGTGGATGGATTGCACCTGAATTGGAAGGGGACTGATCTACAGCTTGGCTACAGCTGCTCAGGAGGATTTAAACTAGTAAGGCAGGGGTGGGAGGGAATGAAGGGGAGGTGGGACACAGGGAAATAGTGAGGAAAGAGATCAGTCTGAGACTGGCACAGTTGGGAAAAGGAGCAAGTCAGACAGTCAAGCAGGCAGAAGTAAAGGAGAGAATGAAGTAGCATTGATGAATTGAACTGCATTTATTTCAAAGCAAGAGGCCTCACAGGTAAGGCAGATGTGCTTAGGGCATTGCTGGGAACTTGGGACTGGGATTTCATCATGATGACAGAAACATGGCTCAGGGATAGATAGGATTGGCAGCTTAATGTTCCAGGGTATAGATGCTATAGGAAGGACAGAAAGGGGTGGGTAAGAGGGGAGGTGGAGTGACATTTTTGATTATGGATAACTTGACAGCTGTGCTGAGGGAGGATATTCCTGGGTGCACATCCGGTGAAGTTATTCGGGTGGAACTGAGAAATAAGAAAGGGATGGTTACCTTATTGGGATTGTACTATAGACTTCCGACCCCGTTATTCCGACCCCGAAATTGAGAAGTAAATTTGTAACGAGATCTCAGTTATCTGCAACAATAATTGGATGGTAATAGTAGGGGATTTTAACATAAACTGGGACTGCCATAGTGTTAAGGGCTTGGATGGAGAGGAATTTGTTAAGTGTGAATGAAAATGTTTTCTGATTCAGTATGTTGACGTGCCTTACCAGAGGAGGAGTAAAATGTGGCCTACACTTGGGAAACAAGGCCGGGCAGGTGACTGAGGTTTCAGTGGTGGTGCACATTGGTGATCATAGTTCTACTAGTTTCAAAGTAGTGATGGAAAAGGTCTAAAGTTAAAGTTCTAAGTTGGACGAAGGCCAATTTTGACAGTATTGGGTTGGTTGATTAGGAGGTTGATATTCGCAAATAAAGGATCCTCATGATAGACTAGTTAGAAACGTTAGATCACATGGAATACAGGGAATACTAACCATTCGGATACACAACTGGCTTGAAGGTAGAAGGTAGAAGGTGGAGGGGTTGCTTTTTTTTCTGAAGAAGGGCCCTAACCCGAAACATCAATCTTTCCTGCTCCTCTGATGCTCTCTGCTTTCATTCTAAGTTTCTAACTAAGTTTCTGGAGTGTCTTGGTTATCCTGTTCTGTGGCTGTAATATGGGGTCTGCTGCCACCTCTTGGTACGTGGCTGTAACTGCACGTAGTGCCTGCACTTTCCTGACACTTCTGTTCAGAAGCATGCTATTTGTCCTTTATCCACTGGTAGGATTGTGATGTTTTCATCCTTTTTCAGTCCTTCTAGGGCCTTCCCCTTCGCTGTGCTGAGGGTGTCCAGGACTCACTGATGAAATTCAATAAGCCATCAGACAAACAGTAGTCCCAGCACTTAAACGTAAACACCAGAATGAAACCTGATGGCTCAAACAACCCTGCTTCTACAGACTCCACAATGTACACAAACCTGGAATCCTACTCAAACCAATAGTCGCCTTACCAGACACACCTACACACAAGCTATCTAGGGAATTACAACAGCAAATTAAACAACTAATTAGCTGACCCCCGCACTCAATCCATTTGGCCCAAGAATTTCTCAGATAGCTTAGGGACAGAAAAATTGACATGGATGAAATCATGATCTTCTTTGATATTGCAGCACTATTTACATCCATTGGCATATCGTTAGCCAGGGACACACTAGCCACACTACTAGGAGCACTGGCGCTGAACACCAGCAACAACATCAGCAAGGACAGATTACTGAAACTACTAAATGTATGTCTCACAAGACACTTCACATTCAACGGCCAAATATACAAACAGATCAATGACTCTAATGGGATCAAAACTGTGGATAAGATGCATTGATGACACATTCGTAATAATCAAATGCACAGAAATGAAAGAAACTCAACAACTTGTAAACAACATACTTGCAAGCATAAAATTCACTAGAGAGGAAGAAAACAACAGACAGCTCCCGTTCTTCGACATAATGGTAGAGACACTAACTAACAGCCACACACACAGACAAAATCCTGAACTTCAATAGTAAACATTCCACCATACACAAATTCAGCTGCATTAAGACACTATTTAAATGAGCCATATCACACTGCAAAACCCCACAACTCTGGTGAATGGAAGAGGAATACCTACACAAAGTATTTATCGACAACTGATACCTAAGGAGTTTTATCCGCCAATGCCTACAAAACAAATGACAGTCACGGGACAGAAGACACTAGTAACACTACCCTGCATCAAAAATACTTACAAAATGGCAATGAGATTCCTTAGACCGCATAGGATCATGATTACACACAAACCTACATCAACACTGCATCAAATGCTATTAAAGACTAAAGGCCCCATGCCAAGAGTAAACAGGACTAATGTGATATACAGAATCCCATGCACCAAGTGCAATAAACATTACATTGGATACACGGGAAAGAAACTGATGACCAGGATACATGAACACCTGCTGGCAGTAATAAGACATGACCAATATGCAATTGTCTTGATACACAAAGACAATGAAGGTCATCATTTTGACTAGGACAAGGTGGCTATACTGGGGCAAGTGGACAACAGACATGCAAGGTAATATCTGGAGGCCTGGTTCTCAACTCGAGACTCTGTTAACAAACACTAAGAAATAGACCCAGTATTCAGAACGCTGCTGGCGTAACTAGACCCACCACACCAGAGGATCATGTAAATTTGGAATGGAGCACAACACCAGAGCTTTGATTAAAGTTGGCACTGATGATGTTGCCTAGAACACAAACAAAATGTTTGTACTCGGTGAGCAAACTAACAACTGAGAGGGGAAAGATTTAATGTGACCTAAGGGACAACTTTTTTGCAAGTGGTTGATGCACGTATGGAATGAGCTACCAGAGGAAGTGTTGAAGGCTGATACAATTGCAACATTTAAAAGGCATCTGGATGGCTATATGAATAGCAGGAGTTTAGAGGGATACGGGCCAAATGCTGGCAAATGGAACTAGACTAATTTAGGATATCTGCTTGGCATGGACAAGTTGGACTGAAGGTTCTGTTTCCATGCTGTGCAGCTTTATGACTCTCTGACTTTGCAACTGGAGTTGGGTCTCTTGAAGACCATTAAGGGTGGGTAAGTCCCTAGGGTCAACTGGTTACTACCCTACGTTATTGAGAAAGACAAGAGAGGAGTTTGCTGGGACCTTGATCATGATCTTTGTAACATTGCTGGCCGCTGGAGAGTTCCCAGAGGACAGGAAAGTAGCTAATGTTGTTCTCCTGTTTAAGAGGGGAAATAGAAATAATCCAGGAAACTGTAGGCTGCTGACTCTCATATCAGTGATTGCGATGCTATTGAGGAGAATTTTAGGGATAAGATTTACACACATTTGGCAGATCATGGCCTAATTAGGGACTGTCAGCATGGCTTTGTGCAGTGCAAGTCAAATCTTACCAATTAGACTGAACTTTTCGAAGAGCTGACGGAAGTGGTCAATGAAAGTAGAGCAGTCAATGTTGTCTACATGGATTTAAGTAAAGGTTTTGACAAGGTCTCTCACGGTAGACTCATTCAGAAGGTTAAGGCTCATGGGATCTGTGGTGACGTGTCAGCATGGATTCAGAATTGGCCTCCCCATAGAAGGCAGAGGATATTAGTGCAAGGGTGCTTTCTGGCTGGAGGTCCATGACTGGTGATGTTCTAAAGGGATCTGTATTGGGACCTCTGCTGTTTGTGATATATATAAATGGCTTGGATGAAAATGTGGCTGGGTGGGTTACTAAGTTTGCGAACGATACAAAGATCAATGGAGTTGTGAATCGCATAGAAGGTTGTCAAAGGATACAGTGGGCTAGAGATCAGTTGTAGATACAGGCAGAGAAATGGTGGATCAAGTTTTATCTGGGTAAGTGTGAGGTTCTGCACTTTGGAAGCTCAAATGTTAAGGAGAAGTATATGGCAACAGTTAATGGCAAGACCCTGAACAACACTGATGTACAGAAAGATTTTGGGGTTCAAGTCCATAGCTCTCTGAAAGTGGCCATGCAAGTATTATAGGGTGGCAAAGAAGGCGTATGGTTTGCTTGCCTTTATTGATTAGGGAATTGAGTACAAGAGTCAGGATGTCATGTTGCAGCCTTATAAGACATTGGTGCGGCCACACTTAGAGTAATAAGTTCAATTCTGGTCATCACGTTACAGAAACAGCTTTGGAGAGGGTGCAGAAGAGGTTTTATCAGGATGCTGAAGGGTCTGATGAAGGGTCTAGGCCCGAAACGTCAGCTTTTGTGCTCCTGAGATGCTGCTTGGCCTGCTGTGTTCATCCAGCCTCACATTTTTTTATCAGGATGCTGCCTGGATTAGAGGATACGAGCTATAAGGAGAGGCTAGAAAAACTTGTGCTGAATTCTCTGGATTGTCGGAGGCTGAGAGGAGACTTGACAGAAGTTTCTAAAATTATGAGATATATAGATAGGGTTGATGGTCAGAATCCTTCTCCCCCAGAGATGAAATATCTAATATTAGGGGGCATGCATTTAAGGTGAGGAGGGGAAAGTTCAAAGGAGCTGTGAGGGATAGGTTTTTTACACAGAGAGTGGTAGGAGTCTAGAACACACTGCCAGGGGTCATGGTGTAGGCAAATACGATAGGGCCATTTAAGGGGCTTTTAGCTAAGCAGATGAATATGCAAAGAATGGAGGGATATGGACGAAGGCCAGGTGTAAGAAACTAAATTAATTTGGCATTGTGTCTGACACAACATCTTGGGCCAAAGGGCCTGTATCTGTACTGCACTCTTTTATGTTCTCTGTTCAATAGCTTTGCACTTACATGTGCCAGGAATGCAAACAGAATTATTAGACATTGCTAAAATTAAATTGCAAATGAAGCAAATAAAGGCAATGGTAAGGGATAAAGGAAAAGAAAGAATAGCCCTGGCAGAACAAAAGAAAAAGGAAAGAATAGCCCTGGGAGAACAAAAAGAAAGAGAAAGGGAAATGAAACAATTGAATTACAGTTAAAAGTAGAAGGAAAAGAAAAGGAAAGGATGGCTGTAAAAGAAGAAAGGGAGAAAGAGAGTTTTTGAACTGTAGAGATTGGGACTGAACACCCAATGTCGGCTTAAAGTGGCGGAGGTGGAGGTGAAAGGCAGTAGTGATGAGGACAGAGGTGGAGAACAATCCCATCGTAGCCAAAGGCCTGGTGGGGATCTGTTTAAATCTGTCGAAACCTTGAGAAAGTGGCTGAACAATTGAAATAGCCCATGGTTGTTGATCCAAACTAAGTTGACGGGTAGAGCTACTGAGTTAGAACATAGAACATAGAACATAGAACAGTACAGCACAGAACAGGCCCTTCAGCCCACAATGTTGTGCCGACCATTGATCCTCATGGATGCACCCTCAAATTTCTGTGACCATATGCATGTCCAGCAGTCTCTTAAATGACCCCAATGACCTTGCTTCCACAACTGCTGCTGGCAACGCATTCCATGCTCTCACAACTCTCTGCGTAAAGAACCTGCCTCTGACATCCCCTCTATACTTTCCACCAACCAGCTTAAAACTATGACCCCTCGTGCTAGCCATTTCTGCCCTGGGAAATAGTCTCTGGCTATCGACTCTATCTATGCCTCTCATTATCTTGTATACCTCAATTAGGTCCCCTCTCCTCCTCCTTTTCTCCAATGAAAAGAGACCGAGCTCAGTCAACCTCTCTTCATAAGATAAGCCCTCCAGTCCAGGCAGCATCCTGGTAAACCTCCTCTGAACCCTCTCCAAAGCATCCACATCTTTCCTATAATAGGGCGCCCAGAACTGGACGCAGTATTCCAAGTGCGGTCTAACCAAAGTTTTATAGAGCTGCAACAAGATCTCACGACTCTTAAACTCAATCCCCCTGTTAATGAAAGCCAAAACACCATATGCTTTCTTAACAACCCTGTCCACTTGGGTGGCCATTTTAAGGGATCTATGTATCTGCACACCAAGATCCCTCTGTTCCTCCACGCTGCCAAGAATCCTATCCTTAATCCTGTACTCAGCTTTCAAATTCGACCTTCCAAAATGCATCACCTCGCATTTATCCAGGTTGAACTCCATCTGCCACCTCTCAGCCCATCTCTGCATCCTGTCAATGTCCCGCTGCAGCCTACAACAGCCCTCTACACTGTCAACGACACCTCCGACCTTTGTGTCGTCTGCAAACTTGCTGACCCATCCTTCAATTCCCTCGTCCAAGTCATTAATAAAAATTACAAACAGTAGAGGCCCAAGGACAGAGCCCTGTGGAACCCCACTCACCACTGACTTCCAGGCAGAATATTTTCCTTCTACTACCACTCGCTGTCTTCTGTTGGCCAGCCAATTCTGTATCCAAGCAGCTAAGTTCCCCTGTATCCCATTCCTCCTGATTTGTATCATTATTAGAGGAGGTATCTGCGAAGTATAAATAGGTGAAAAATGCCATCTTAAGTGCACATGAGTTAGTAGTAGAAGCCTGCAGACAATGTTTTAGGAATCTGAGGAGGGACCATGGTTGAACATGCATAGATTTGAGAGGATTCGACAAAGTAATTTAATAGATGGATAAGGGCACTGAAAATAGTTAAAACATTAGAGAAACAGTTATTTTGGAGGAGTTCAGAAATTCATTTCTTGATGTAGTGAGAACTCATGTGGAAGAGCTAAAAGTTAAGACTGCAAGATTAGCATTAGAAACGGCAGATGTTTATGAATTAGTTCATAAATCAAACTATGGCTTCAAACTTCATTTTCAATCTGTGAGGGATAGAAATTGGCAAAAAGAGAAATCTTCAGGTGGAAAGGGAAAAGGAGGCCACATTGAAGATAGTAAAGATAGTTTATCACAAGTAAAAGAAAACCAATGAGGGAGAAAGAGAAGTTAAAAAGCTCAGGTCTTTTCCCTGTAATAAAGTAGGGCATATGAAGTCACAGTGTTGACATTTTAGAAAAAGCACTGGGAAGATGGTATAGGAAAATGGGATAAGCTTATGAGTACTCTAGAAGTGGTAAAGGAAAGCACACTGGAACACAAAAGAATGTACAGCCTGATCAAGAATTGCTTGAGAAGGGAGAGTCAAATCACTTTGAAGAATTCACTTGCATGGTAATGTTTACATAAGTATGCCAGAAGGACCAGGAAAAGAAACTAAAATTTTAAGAGATATGGGAGCAATTCAATCTTTGATGGTGAGAGATGAGGAGATATTCAGAAGGAGTATTGCTAGAAAAAGCGGTAATATGTGGAATTCATAGTGAGAAGAGCAGTGTTCCATTATATGAAGAGAGTTATAGAGTCAAAGAGTTATATAGAACAGAAACAGAACCTTTGGTCCAACTCATTTGTGCCAGCTAGACCTCCCAGACTGGACTAATCCCGTTCACCTGACTTAGCCCATATCCCTGTAATCACTTCCTATTTACATAGCCATCCAAGTGCCTTTTGAATGTTGTAATTGTACCAGCCTCTACCACTTACTCTGGCAGTTCATTCTACACAAGTACCATCCTCTGCATGAAAAAGTTACTCCTTCAGGTCCATTTTAAATCTTTCCTCTCTCACCTTAATCTTATGCCCTGTCAACTTCCATGCCCACTTACAAGGAGCTATGGATTTTAACCTCAAGATCCCTCTCTACATCAATGCCAGATTAGGAAGTTCAAATTCAATTATCAGAAAATATGTTTGCTCAAATGGTTAAGAAAAAGAACAAGAGCAGATTGGAGACAAAGTGAACATTTTTAGTTCAGAAAAATTAGCTGAATTACAACAGGAAGAGGAAAAACTGAGGCAGTTGTATAAAAAACACACACACAGAAGACGAACCTGACAGTGTCCTTGAATGTTATTATCTATTGAGTCTTGATTAGGAAATGGAGACCATCACATATTCAATCAGATGAGAAATAGGTAAATATTCATCAAGTTGTATGATTGGTGGGTTACAGGATGGATGTAGCACATGATTTACCAGTAGGAGATTATTTGGGAGTAAGGAAAACCACAATACAAAAACATGGACTGCAAAAGGACGTGATTGAATTTTGCCAGACACATCATATGTGCCAGGTAATTGGAAAACCTCAGGGAGTGATAAAACCAACACCCTGAATCCCACATTTGAAGAAAAAGTGGTTAGCACTGCTGCCTCACAGCACCAGGGACCGTGGGTTCGATTTCACCCTCGGGCAACTGTCGGTCTGGATTTTGCACTTTCTCCCTGTGTCTGTGTGTGTTTCCTCCAGGTACTCCGGTTTCCTCCCACAGTCTAAAGATGTGCAGAATGTGTGGATTGGCCATGCTAAATTGCTCATAGTGCCCAGGGATGTTTAGGTTGTGTGGGTTAGACATGGGAAATACAGGGGTAGGGGAATGGGTCTAGGTTGGATGCTCGTTGGAGGGATAGGGTGGGCTTGTTGGGCTGAATGGCCTGTTACCATACTGCAGGAATTTTATGATTCTATGATTGTGTGTGGACTATTGCTAAGTCAATGCAGTTAATTATACGATTCATATCCTATACCATGTTTGGAACACTACATTGAGAATGTGAGACAAACAACTTATATTTCTAAGTTGGATTTACTCAGACGATACTGGCTGGTACCTTTATCCAAAATAGCAAAGGGAATTAACACTTTTATGACGCCAAATGAGCAAAATCAATTTAAATTCATGTCAATTGGTAAGAAAACTGCACCAGCCACGTTTCAAAGACTAACCACTAAAGTCATTTCTGGATTACCTAATTATGTGGCATATATCAACAATCTGCTGATTTTTAGTCAAACATGGAGGGAACATTTGCAGCGTCTCTCAGAATTGTTTGATCAACTTCAGGAGATGGGCTTGATGATAAACCTGGCAAAGAGTGAATTTGCAAAAGCCCAAGTCATGTTCCTGGGCCACGTCATTGAACATGGACAAATGGCTCCATGGGATATGAAAACAAAGGCTATTAGGGATTTTCTTATATGATCGATGAAGAGGGAAGTATGATGATTCTTGGGACTGAGTGGTTTTTATTAGAAACTTGTACCATATTTTAAAGCATCACTGCACCACTGATTACTTGTAAAGAAGTGTAGAAAATTTAAGTAGGCAGAGGAATATCAGAAGGCATTTGACGGCCTGAAAGCTGTGTTAACCGCTGCCGTGGTGTTGGCCATACCTAATTATGCAAAACTGTTCAAGGTGGCAATCAATGAGAATGGTATGGATGTCGGTACTGGAGTCTTGCAAGAAGATGATGAGAAGTTAGGTGTTTTTCCAGAGAATTGTATATTCATCAACAAAATTATTGAATAATTGAGAAGGGAACTTTATGCTTGGCATTGCAACATTTCAACATTCATATTGCCAGTAGTTTTTCTGAGACAATTGTATATACAAATCATAACCTCCTAAGGATTTTGGAAAATTTAAGGATAAAAATTCCATACTGTTTAGATGGAGCTTCTTACTTCAGCCATTCACCTTAAAATTATACACGTGGCAGGGTGAGAGAATGTAATTGCTGATGCATTGTTGCAACTTTGATGAACGAAGACTTTTAAGCAACTCTTGGATAGGCACATGGAGGATAGTAAAATGTAGGTTATGCAGGGTAGATTGATCTTAGTAGGATAATAGGTCGGCACAACATTGTGGGCCAAAGGGCCTGTACTGTGCTGTACTGTTCTATGTTCTATATTCTAAAATGGGGGCATTTGGTAGTGGGAAAAATGGGCTGAAATGGACCGTAATAATGAATGTTTGCATGCTTAGTGTCAATGTAATGTATATGTGTTCTAGTGAACTAGTAGGGGTGGTATGATGGTTCAGTGGTTAGCACTGCTACTTCACAGCAGTAGGGTCTCAGGTTTGATTCTACCTCCAGGCAACTGTCTGTGTGGAATTTGCACATTCTTCAGAGTGCATAGGTTTCCTCCAGGTGCTCCAGTTTCCTCCCACAGTCCAAAGACATGCAGGCTAGGCGGATTGGCTTTGTTAAATTGCCTATAGTGCTCAGAAATGTGTAGATAAGGTGGGTTATGGGGATGGGTCTGGGTGGGATGCTCTGAGGTTTGGTGTGGACTTGTTGGGCAGAAGGGTCTGTTACTACACTGTAGTATTAATTACTTAATAAGACTAACAGTTTTTAAAAATGAAGCCATGTTTGTATATTGATGGATCTTTTTAAAGGGGTGGGGTGGCGATATTTTGTCTTTACGTAGCACACTTTGTCTTGGGTTTTTTATGAAGAAAGTTGTGATGAGCAGTCTGGTCTAAAGCCAATAAATTTAACAGCTTGTGAGGCCTTGGTTTTTGCTTTTAGCGTTGGAATAGTTGAAGCAGCCTAAGTGGGTGGGGTCAACCTCCCACAGAAGAATTTTTTTTTTAATTTTAGCCTTCAATAGCAGTTTTTGAGGTCTTTAAACTAAATGTGGAAGCTCTCATTCCTCTCTGTTACAACTGAAAGCTGGGGCTGTCTTCCTGCTGCTAGAAGCTAAGGGCAGCATGGTGGCACAGTGGTTAGCACTGTGGGCTTACAGCACCAGGGTCCCAGAATCAATTCGAGCCTCAAGCGACTTGTCTGTGTAGAGTTTGCGCATTCTCCCCATGTCTGTGTGGGTTTTCTCCTGTAGTCCAAAAATGTGCAGGTTAGGTGGATTGGCCATGCTAAATTGCCTGTAGTCCTCAGGGAGGTGTAGATGAGGTGGGTTGTAGGGAGATAGGGCTGGATAGAATGTTCTGAGGTACACTGTGGACTTGTTCAGCTGAAGGGCCTGTTTCCATACTGTAGGGATTCTATGATTCTAGATAAATACAGGATAAAGCTCCATCTACCATTTCTCCGCCCATATCTGCAATTGATCTATATCCCTCTGTATCCTTTAACAACTTTCTACAATGTCCACAAGTCCACCGATCTTTGTATTGTCTGCAAACTTGCTAACCCAGCTATCTACATTTTCATTCAAATCATTTATATATATCACATACAGCAGAGGTCCTAGTGCAGATCCTTGCACCATTAATTTTGTACCTCCTGCCAGACAAACACCCTTCCACCACTACCCTCTGCCTTCTATGGGGAAATCAATTCTGAATACACACAGCCAAGGCCATGTGAATCATATACGTCTTTTAATCTTCTGGATGAGCTTACTGTGAGGGAACATGTTGAAAGCCTTACTAAAATTCAACATCCACTGCTTTAACGTTATCTTTATTACCCCCTCGAAAAATGCAATCAAGTTTGTGAGACATGACCTATCCTGTGCAAGGCCATGTTGACTATACTAATTAGGCCATGATTTTCCAAATGCACGCAAATCCTATCCATAAGCAGTCCCTCCAATAGGTTGCCAACCACCGAAGTGAGGGTCACAGGTCCGTAGTTTCCTGGATTATCCTTATTTCACTTCTTGAACAGAGGAGCAACATTAGCTATTCACGAGTCCTCCGGGACCTCTCCAATAGCTAATGAATACACAAAGATCTTGGTCAAGGCCCCATCAATTTTCTCTGTTGCCTCTCTCACTAACCAGGGGCACTGCCGTCACGCCTTGGGGACTCACCCATTTCAATGGTCTTCAAGATACCTAATGTCACTTCTTTCTTGACCCATTTTATCTTCCTATCTATTTCATCTAAAGCAACAAAACTCTGCAATGTTGAGCAGCCCATCCTGTTCCTTTCTCAAGCAAGTCTTTGAAAGGCCCACAATATCATGGCCCCATGTACTGATCTAGCCTCGAAACTCATCTTCCTTACCTATAATGCTCCTTGCATTGAAATAAACACACTTCAGCCCATTGGTACCATTGTATCCATTTACATGTCTCTGCATGTTCTTTCTTTCTGATTTACTGGGCTTAATGTGTACTTTCCCCTCAATCCTTCCACTTGCTGACATGATAGTTTGGTTCCCAGCTCCCTACCACTGTAGTTTAAACCCTCTCGAGTAGCACCAGCAAGCCTCCCTGCAAGGATATGAGGTTATTGGGAAATGCTGACGTTATTGAACATTTCTAGCGAATTTTTGTACAATTTGTTACGTGAAGAAATGGAGGTGGTATGGTCTACAGAACGCCAGCCAGTCTTTGAGAAGCTAGAAGTAATTTTTATTGAATGAACCTGTATTGACTGTATCTAATTTTAACAAACCATTTAAGTTTGTGGTAGACAGAAAAGATTTTGAAACTACAGCAGTACTCTTAAAGGTTGACAAGACTGGAATGGAAAAGTCTTGGCTTTTGTTTTGAAGAAGTTGAACAGACATCACCAGAAGTATTCCACAAATGAAAATGAAAATGAAACAGAAAAAGAAAATTGGCAGTGTCAACAGATCTTCATCACTTCAAAGTTTACTTCTGAAATTCATTTTTATGGACCATAATCCGTTTGTGAAACACTTTCAAGATAATACTCCAAGATTGTTTAGATGGGACTTAGATCTGCGACAAGTTAACATAAGAATTGTACATATTTCTGTGAAATGAAATATGATTGCCGACAATCTTGAATGTAAACTGTTGTAAATTTAATAACATGGCCAAGAAAGTTGAATGGTGAATAAGAATCTGGTGGGAGGAAGAATGAATGAATGTGAGTTTGATTTTTTTTTGTCATTTAAGTGTTGGTAACCTGTCAAGAAACTTTTTTTTTAAAGCAGCGTTTCATATTTTGAGTGTGGAGGCATTTTCCTACCAATTTTTCATTATACTTGTCTTTATTCTTTTGTCACTTTTGAATTGTAATCTGTAAATGTCTTATGGGCTTTGAGACAGCTTGTAGTAAAATAATAAGAACAGGCCAAACAAGATTTAGCCTAGAGGCTAATTGTTGGCTGATTTTTGATTGAAGGAGTTCAAATAGACAAGGTGAAGAACATTGTGTTTAAATAAATTGCAGAAATTGGCTATTCATGAAGCCAGAATCTGAGAATTGGCTCCAATAAATCTGGAAGAGGCCCTAGGTTCAAGAAGGAAGGTTTAGGAAGAGTCAATCAGCCTATCAGGGTGGAACCAGAATTGAAGTTTATTTCTAACTATGTTTTCTGAGAGATGGCTCTTGGCTGCTGCTGAGGCAACATGAAAATTTGAGATAATGGGAACTGCAGATGCTGGAGAATCCAAGATAATAAAATGTGAGGCTGGATGAAGGGTCTAGGCCCGAAACGTCAGCTTTTGTGCTCCTGAGATGCTGCTGGGCCTGCTGTGTTCAACCAGCCTCACATTTTATTATCATGAAAATTTGAGAGTTCCCTTCCCAATTTGCTGGACACTTATTGGTCACCCAAAAAGTAGAAGGCTGAGTTAGAAATACTGCTGCTATTCTCTGAGCGAACAGAGAGTGATCCTAATCAACATTACAGAAAAGCAAACAATGGGTCCACATTTATGTTGCAAAACAAAGCATCATGAAAGCCACTTAAATAAGCTGGCTGGTTTTGTTAGTTTCTTTTATTTACCCCTTAACTATGTTTGTTTGTTTTTCTATTTGGCTATTGTGTGAACTGGAGTCGAAAACAAAAGTTTTGAATTTAAAGGAAAAGCATTAATCAGTTTACCATGATGTTTAATTATTTCCCTTGCTGAAGTTATTGTGGATTTAATAAATAGTTAATAAATGTTTAAGAAATTAATTATTCATTACATCTGGGATTCGATATTCAAAATTCTGGCTCAGAACCATTAGAGTGACTCTTTGTGGCACTTTGATGGTTTAATTTCTTCGTGTTGTGAATGCAGAAGTAGAAAGCTGATTTGGATCAGCTGGCTTTCTCTGTCCTGCCACTGTGTGCTGTTTTATTAAGTTTTTCATAACTTACCAAAATCTGTGATAGAAAATTTTAAAAAATGAGAACATTGAAATATTATAGTATACAAGAGGCCATTGATCCTATCGCTTCTATGCAGGCAGATAAAACAGTTATCCAGCCTAATCCTACTTTCTAACTCTTAGTTTGCAGATATAGTGTTAGGAGCTTGGGTGGAGCGGATTTCTTGAAATGTGTACAGGAGAAATTTTTAGACCAATACTTAAAGGATCCAACAAGGAATGGAGCTGTTCTGGACCTAATTAGCACTGTAGCGGCATAGAGGTATACATCATGTAAACAGGCCCTTCTGCCCCACTCATCCTCGTTGACCAGGTATCCTCAAATGAACAAGTTTAATTTGTCTGCATTTGGCCCGGATCCCTCTAAACCTTTCCTATCCATATACTTGTCCAACTGTCTTTTAAATGTTGTAATTGTACCCACCTCTACTTGTTCCTTTGACAACTCATTCCATGTATGCATCATTCACTCTGGAGAAGAGTAGCAAGTCCAGAGAACCATGAATGAGCATGATATTCAGAATATGATGAAATGGAAAAGAGAGGCTTTTAGGAGTTACAAGAGCAGCAAATCAATGGATGCATTAGTACAGAATATGCAGATTGGAGCTTAAGAAAATAATTAAGAAAGAAAAGAGGGGAAATGAGAAAGATCTAACTGATTAAAGTCAGGAAAATCCCACAATATTCTGTCAGTATATCAATGGGAAGAGGATAACCAGGGAAGGAGTAAGGCCCTTCAGAGGTCAAGGGGGAATCTTTGGGTGGAGCCAGAGGACATTGGCAAGAGTGTTAAACCACAACTTACATCCGTCTTCACCTGAAAGAATGAGGAACACAGGGGGAGAAACCACAAGGTACCTAAGCAAATTTACACAGTGAAGGATAAGGTAAGAAATTCTAGGTCTTGGGGACAGTAACTTGCCAGTGTCGTCACATCTGAGCACCAGAAGATATTGATTAGGAGGCAGACTCCACCACCTCCTGCCTTGGCTGCAGATGCTGAGTGGACCATTTGGTGAGCTGACTCAGGTGTAGCACGAGTGAACCACATCTCTGTTAAATAGTACAGCCCCTTAATTCCCTATGAAAAGTGAATCTAGCTTTAAGCTATTCCTTTTGATCGCAATGACTTGGATGTTTCCCAGAAGTATGCTAGGGAGGCAGTGACTTGAAACCCCAAAGTTTCAGTCTCATCTGAAGTTCAGTATGTCTCCCATGTTTTCTGGATAGTTGGCTGCTCCTATTCAATCCCAGGCATCAATGAGAGACGTCTGCTGCTCTGAGAGGTGGGCATGTGCTTCTGATGAGGTTTTGGGCTCCAACATAGCCTTGAGCATTTCGGGGGGGACTTGCGGCTGGTTCAGTTGAGCCTCCTTGATGTCAGGTTACCGTGGGCTCAAGTCTTGTTCCCATGCTGGTCAGGCCTCAGTTCTGGGTTTCCACAAGGCTGTAGAAGTCAGGGTTGCAAGAGCCTAGAAAGCTTCTGGTCTTGTTTTTTCAGCATCCACAAGGTATGTAGGTGTGCCTATTGGGGTCCTGGGCAGTCGCCTCATTCTCCAGTTCCCTGGGGCGGTTGGGAGGTTGGGGGACGGTTTGTTAGCCTTGCAGCTGGTCTGGTTGGGCCTCCTCAATGTCAGGACACCGCAGTGTCAGGTCTTGTTCCTGCACTGGTTAGGCTTCAGTTCTGGGTTTCTAAGAGGAGGTCGAGCTTGCAGTATGCTGGCAGACCTGGGTTCCCCTGGGCTTGCAATTCTGGTGTCGGTGGCTGAGCTTTGTTGGTCATAGATGTTTTAAACCTGAAAGTAGATTTAAGAGAACATTGTTAGTAATTCTGATAGACTTAGAATTGAGGTTCAGAAGAACAGAGCAGTTATAAGGTATGTAAAAATAAGATCTGCTGTAGACAACTCGCAAAATGTCACCATGATCTGGTGTCATTTGAAATGCAGCCAACTGCGCTGATTGATAGTATTCTTTACGACCCTTTCTATCAATTTGCTGATGGGTGAGAGTATACCAATCGGGCAATAATTAGCCTAGTTGGATTCCTCCTGCTTTTTCTATACATGCAATATTGCACATCGTTGGGTAGATGCCAGTGTCGTAGTTATACTGGAAGAATTTAGCAAGGGGCACAGCACATCTTGGAACACAAGTCTCCACTACTATTTCCTTAATGAGCTGGATCTGTGGCTCTGGTCTATTGACTTGACAGCGGTGGTCACTTTGCCATGGGAAGGATGTTGGTAAACTGGGAAGCATGCAAAAGAAATTTACAAGTTCATTGCCAGGCCTCAAGAGACTGAGTTATAGGAAGAGGGTGAACAAGCTAGGACCTTTTCCTTTCGAGCATAGCAATCTGAGGGGGGATCTTACAGAAATGTGTAAAATCATGAGAGGCATGGATAAAGTGAATACACTCAGTCTTTTTCTCAGGTTTGGGGAATTGAGGGCGAGAGGGCATCAGTTTAAGGTAAGAATGAAAAGAGTATGTGGGAAGCTGAGGGGCAACTTTTTTTACAAAGATGCTGATACACATTTGGAATAAGCTGCCAGTTGAAGTGGTTGAGGTGGGTACATTAACAATATTTAAAAGGCATTTGGATGAATACATGGATAGGAAAGGTTCAGAAGGATATGGGCCAAGTGGGGTTAGCATGGATTGACATTTTGGACAGCATGGACTAGTTTCGGGCTGTAGGGCTCTACAACTCTGATGGTCAGAATGTAAAATGAAATAACCAAAACAGTCTGGTGATTGGAAGTGCAAGAACGGATTCCAGGAAGATTAGTTGCATTTTAACGGTGAACAAGTTTCATTTGATGTTTTTAATCTCGTTTCTGAATGTTTCATTCACTAGAGCATTCGTCATTTCACAATGACAGCTAAGATGGTGTTTGAGGGAAGAGGCCCACAAAGCTTTCCTTAATTACTTGTAATGAAAGTAAACATCAAAGGTTACATTACTGCCCAGAAAATCTGAGGCTAATATAATTTATGTGTCTTTATTTCTACTGTTCAAAGACGTAGCCTCTGCTTGGGCTTACTCAAATATTTTAACAAAAATATATTTGTCTTATTTGATGCAAATTTGATCTATCTTACGTTGAAATTGATTGAAATTGGATTACCAATTGGATTATCAAGAACAGCATCTTCCCTGCTGTCATCTGAATTATGGACAGACCTGTCATATATTAGAGTTGATCTTTCTCTGCAACTTTTTTGTATTCAGCATCCTGTTCTGTTATCCCAATTTACTTATGAAAGGTATGATTTGTCTCGTTAGTATGCAAAGCAATACTTTTCACTGTATCTCGGTGCATGTGGCTGTCAGGTTCGTTTTTTGGAGACCCTCACAGACTTGCCGCAATAACAAGACACTGATCTGTTTAGAAAAACACAAATCCTTTTATTACCAAGCAAGTACGAGCTGTGGAGAATCACTGTACTCAACCCGGCACAGAGTGCAGAGTCTCGCAAGTAATTCTCCCTGAGCAGCGGACAGTCCCTGCTTTTTATACTTTACAGAAGACATGACACAAAAAACAATTTCACAATTTACAAAAGACATGATTCATGAAACAATTACTACAGCAAAGACAGGATACCAAACAAGTATTGCATCAAGAACATAAAAGACCAGGGTATAGTATCGATTGCTAGTGAAGTAGCTGCTAATGGCAGGAGGCGATTTCAAGTTGATGTCCGGGACAGATTGTGATTTCAAGTTGCCCGTGTGCCTGGCTAGAACAAAGTCAGTGCCCTGGCCCCTCTGTCAGCTTTAGAGGTTTCACACCTTTACAAATTTTCCCCACCTAACCCTATTTGAAACAGTTTGATTCTAATTTTAATTCAGTCAGGAAGCTTAAGACAGTGTCTGCATACCGATGTGTGAGAAGATAAGGAGTTACAAGAAGGGCCTAGGCCCGAAACGTCAGCTTTTGTGCTCCTGAGATGCTGCTTGGCCTGCTGTGTTCATCCAGCTCCACACTTTGTTATCTTGGATTCTCCAGCATCTGCAGTTCCCATTATCATCCTGAATTCTTAGCTGGGCAGGAAGCTTCAGGGCAATGCCTGCGTACCTATGTGTAGGTAGATAAGAGTTTACTTCTACAAATTAAAGTCTCTGCATAGGAATCAAATGCAGATAAAAGACTTTAATTTATAGAAGCATAGAAATCAATGGGATGTTATCACATTAACATCTCATTCCCTCCTTTTATCATTTCATGGTAACCTATAATGGGGCTGAGAAGGGAGCTGCCAGCCTGTCAAACACAAATCTGCAGCAAGGGTTCAGGCATGCCATAAATGTACAGCAGGCAGCTATGACAACCACTAGAACAACTAACCCATGCAGCAAATATGAGCCCCAAGAACCACCCATAAGCCATCCCAACAAACCCTCTCCAGGCCAGGGTCCCTCACTGTACTGTTCCAACAGCTCCTGTATGACTTGGATAGCCTGGGTAATGTTATAGGATTCGTTGATGATGTGGGTAATGTACTTGTCCCCTATACTAGTGCATACTCCTCCTTGCTGAGCCAGCTGATAGTCCACTGCATACCGGGTTTGCTGAGCATAGAGCTGAAGTTCAGCCAATTCTTGGTTGACTGCCTCCAATGCTGTCATTGTGCTGTTTCCCAGGGCGGTGAGTCCACATACAAGGTAATTTCGATTTTTTGCGGCCACCACCCCAGGGGAGCCTCCCAAGCTGACAGTTCCCAGGAAGCTGTATCCTAAGGAAGAGCCCAAGGCAACTGGGTTCTGCCATGCAGTGCAAAACTCTTGGCTCAGGTAGTGTGTGACAATTCGCCTTTGAATTCGTGCTTGTTGGGGACAAGGGACTGTGAGGGGACTAATGGTCCCAACAGCAAACAGCACCAGCAGGGTTGGAGTGGTAGCAGGTAACAGACTCACGTATTTCTTGATAGCTATGCCAGGAGTACTGACCCTTATGTGGATGGAAATTTGCGGAGTTAAATGGAAATGACCCATAGTCTGTTTTTACATGAGTGCCATTGCAATCCCCACAAGTCCACTGTATGCAGGGGGTCACAGTTATGGGCTTAAATTTCAAGCAGGGGCAGTTCAACAATCCGCTTCTAGTGGTGCAATTTCTCTTTACGCACCGATGGGGCCAGGAAACATTTTGGGGGTGATTAGTAACTAGAGCAGGCACACAACAAGTCCCAGTTCCATTAAAGCAAAATGGATAGATGTTGGGACCTGTACAGTTATCCCCTTTCTTACCATGCCCAGGTCTAGTGTCCCCACAACCAGAGAGGCCACTAACTACCAGTTTCACACACGTACCCTGCACACCCCTCATCCACATTCCCCTCTCCCCTTGGCAAGGCTTACCAGAATACTCTTTTTCATAAAGCTGACTAGGGTTCCAGGCAGATGTTGCCACAAATAATGCTTCTACAGACCTGCTAGTGGGTAACATGCTGTCCGATTCCCGTGCAGCCGGATGTGTGTTTTACAAAACAAATTGTCCTGTTGGCCATGCATGGGCAGAGTAACACTCAGTCCAATGGTTAACTGCACGCCGATGAGGAAATCCATAGTTTACAGTCACTTAAGTGGATCCAGTGATTCCGTCCTTTAACTTTAAGAGCTGTTGGAGTCTGAAGAAGCACTTGGTATGGTCCTTTTCACCTTGGTCCAAGCTTGGGGGTGACCCCAGTCCCGGACAAGTACAAAATCTCCAATCTGCAGCCATGAAGATCGATCCTGAATCTCAAGGTCTTGTTCCAGTGTCTGCGGAGGTGGTCCGAAGGCGCACTTCACCAGCAAATAGAGAAACTTTAAAGATGATGTTAGTTGTCGGAAGTACCTTTGCATTTCTTCTCCCATCACATTTAGGTCAATTTAGGTGGGTGGGCTGGTATTGGCATCCCAGGGTGTTCTGCTGGGTCGGCCATAGACTATTGCCGCTGCTGAGAGTCCAGTAGTAAAATGGGGTGTTATTCACATGTGATACAAGGCTAGTGGCAAAACCTTTAACCAATTAAGGCCAGTTTCTGATGTCAACTTGGTCAGTTTAGTTTTAAGTGTTCCATTAGCTCTCTCTACTATCCCTGCTGCCCGAGGGTGGTAGGCACAGTGGAATTGTTGTTGGATGTGTAATGTATCATACAGTTCCTTATTAATTTTCCCTACAAAGTGAGGGCCGTTGTCTGAACTAATTTGTCGCGGTACTCCAAACCTTGGTATTATTTCGGTTAATAACAGTTTTACTACTGTTGAGGCTTTGTTGTTTGTCGTTGGGAAAGCCTCTACCCACCTACTGAATACATCTACAATGACAAGACAATATTTGTAACAGTTTACGTGTGGCAGTTCAATGAAATCTAGCTGAATGCATTCAAACGGTCCACCTGGCAAGGGTGTTATTCCTGGTGAGCATCTCACCCCCTGACCCACATTGTTTTGCTGGCATGTGAGACAAGATGCTATACGAGACTGGGCTGCCTCAGTCAGGCTGGGGTGCCACCAGGTACGGAGCATAATACCACTCATTCCCTCCTTGCCAAGGTGGGTGTCAGAATGCAGACAGTCAACAAGCATAGGTAATAAAGTATCAGATACACACACTTGGCCGACTGGGGTAACCCAAAGGCCTGAGGACACAGAATGCAAACATCCATGCGCCTTCCAAATATTCTTTTCAGAAGCAGGGGCATCCCCCTGTAAGTGCTGAACAGTGACCATATCTGGCAGGCCCGTCTTGCCTGAAGGCGTGCGATTTACCACCAGCTTGTTCATAGAGGGTATAATAAAAATTTGGTCTGTGGCAGCCTGTTTAGCAGCCAGATCAGCGTGAGCATTGCCCTGAGTAACTGTAGAATCAACAGAGGCATGGGCAGCGCATTTGATAATAGCCAATTGTTTAGTTTTAAGTGTGAAACTGTTTAGGGAGGAGGATTGCCTGGAGGTTTTCAACAGACAGGGAATCCTGGATGGGTGTACCTGAGGACGTTAAGGTCCATACTAGGTCCGGAGAAGGGAGTGGGGCATCATAGAACATAGAACATAGAACATAGAACAGTACAGCACAGAACAGGCCCTTCAGCCCACGATGTTGTGCCGACCATTGATCCTCATGTATGCACCCTCAAATTTCTGTGACCATATGCATGTCCAGCAGTCTCTTAAATGACCTCAATGACCTTGCTTCCACAACTGCTGCTGGCAACGCATTCCATGCTCTCACAACTCTCTGTGTAAAGAACCCGCCTCTGACATCCCCTCCATACTTTCCTCCAACCAGCTTAAAACTATGACCCCTTGTGCTTGCCATTTCTGCCCTGGGAAATAGTCTCTGGCTGTTCTCTTGTTACTGGACTGGTAGTATGGCAACCCAGATTCAAATCAAACAGTGGCAGACACAGTAACTGTATTTTACAGACAAAGTCCTAACAATATCATCACTATCCATGGATATATCCTGTTACATCAGCAGAATAGACCCAGCAGAGGTAGCGGCACAATGGAGAGTGAGCTAACAGCTCAATATTGACTCTGGACTACGTGAAGTCTCAAGGCTTCAGGTTAATTGTGGGCAAGAAAACCACCTGCTGGTTACAATGTACCATACTCCCATTGGCTGACGGATTAGTACTTCTCCAGTAATTCAAACAGCACTTGAAGGAAACATTGGAGGTGGCAAGTTTCCAGAATGTACTCTGTCAAGGGACTTGTGGCTCAGCTCAAACTGATCGAGTTCTTAAGGACATTGCTGCTAGGCTGGGTCTATGGCAGCTGGTGAGGAAACTTACAATGGAGAAAACATACTTTATCTCATCTTCACTAATCTGCCTGCTACAGATGCATCTGTACACGACAGTATCAGCAACAGTAACCACAGCATGTCCTTGTAGAGACAAATTCCCATTTTGACATTATCAATATTCTCCATTGTTTTATGTGATACTACCACCGTGCTAAATGGGATAAACTTCAAACAGATATAGCAACTTAAGGCTGGGCATCCATCAAGCGCTGAAGGCCATCAGTAGCAGCCAAATACACGAATATACAATCTGCAACCTCATAGCCTGACACGTCCCACATTTTACCTTTACTATCATGCCAGAGGATCAGTCCTGCTTTGATGAAGAATGAAGTAAGGCACCAGACACACTTTAAAATGAGATTCAAACCTGGTAAAGTCCTACAAAACAGGATTACAGTAAGGGCCGGGCAGGGAGAGGTTAGAAATTGGTTCCGCAGCAGGCAGTCATGTGGATGTTCGCTCAGAAATGTGGCTGGGTTAATAGTGGAGCAGGAAGGGATAAGGAACAAACTGCAGGGATAAGGAATAAATCTCAGGGAGAATCTGGGAACAAGGGGGGTAATCCCTGAGCTACAGTGTCCAGGTGAGTGGAGTAGTAGGCAACTGGTCATTATAATTCAAGTTTAAAGGGCCTATGGTAAACCTGTCAGTTTCAGTATGATGTCTGTGCGTGTGTAAGTGATGTAGTACCACACGGGGTAGGGTAGTTTCAATACCCACTCCGCATGATGATTGCTATCAGTCAGGAGGAAGGGCAACAGGGTGAGTGCACAGGAGGAATCTCTGCTCTGTGTCATGTCTCATTTGCACAGTGTCACCATATCCCATTTACCAAACTGAACCAGGGAGGCAGTATGGGCACTAACATTGCAATGGTGTCCTGAACTTAGAGAGAGAGTGGCAGGAGGGGAAGAAAACTCTAGTTCGTTTAAAAAATTACCAAGCAAGAGTTGGATTTATACATGCTAAAAAAATTAACCAAATTTACCATACACAAAAATCAGAAATTCTTGGGGAAAAAAAGAATTAATGTTGCAGGTGGGCCCTAGGACCCACAGCTGTGAGAGAAACTGCAAGTTTCAAGAGGTATCACTTACCTGGATAAGTGGTTGTTACCCCCTGCCGGGGCCACAGCAGTGGGAGAAACCGCAGCCGGCAGTTTCAGGAGGTATCGATTACCTGGATAAGTGGTTGTGAATTTTAAAACAATGGCGTGTGCCATTGATGGAAAGGCGCTCTCCTGCCTTAAAGGGGGGAGAGGGGTCGTTGGAATTTCACGGTGCTGGATATCTCGAATGGTTTCTGGTCTATCCCGGTTCGGCAGGACCAGCGCAAATTCGCATTTACTTTTAAAGGACGACGGTACACGTGGAGTTGTCTGCCACAGGGTTTCCATTATAGCCCCAGCATTCTCCACCAGTGTATGGCAGACTGTTTGAAAGATTTCAGTGAGCCGCACAGGCTTGTACAGTACGTGGACGACATCCTGTTGTTCACAGACAATAGTGAGGAATGTGGCCCCCTACTTAGTGAGTTGTTACAACTCCCGTGCAAGAGCGGGTTGAAGGTAAACCCAAAGAAAGCGCAGATATGCTGGAGGGAGGTCAAGTTCCTGGGGCTGACCCCGAGGGCTGGAGAGCGCAGCATAGATGCAGCACAGGCTAAAGAAAGCTTGGGGGGGGGGGGGTGGCTTGGTACATTTGAATAGTGCCCAGGATGTAATATATAAAATCTTCTGGGTTAGTCTTTCGATCGGGGCCCTTGACATAATTAAACACACCTTTTGTGGCTTCCAAGGGGCATAGCCGTGCATTGCATTTTGACCCCCTTGTATTGGGCTCAGGTGAGGGACCATGCGATTAGGGAATTGCCCGCGATTTTATTTTAAACAGGGTTCCTTCTTTAGGGATGGCTATTCGAGGGTCTCTTCCAAACTCTGTCCTCACATTCACTATCCTCTGCATGTGAGTTGGGACTATCATATTCTTCGCTACTTGTGGAGTCGTCAGGAAACAGCAAACAGGTGTTAGAGTGTCAAGTAGGCTGCACCCGGGACTTGTGTCTTCCTGGGCTTCTCTTATGGGTTTTAAACGGATCCTGTGGTCCCTCCTTTTGTTCACTAACTCTGGTCTGCGTCCTGTTTCCGGTTTTGTTTTAGATCTGGTACGACAGGAGATAGGGTCTGTACAAGCCGTGGGTTTGTCAGGGGTTCATGTGGGCTGACTACTGAAGGGCTTGGAGATTCTACAGGAGGTTTAGTTTGGTCAGCGTATGGTGGTGGTTGCTGGGACTGATAGCAGTTTTGGGGTGCCTGCAGATGTAGATTGGCCAAGGACGAGTAGGGTTGTGGAGGGAGTAGTGGCAGAGGGATGCCTTCCCCAGTCCTCCTCGTCTTGCTCATCTGTGTCATTAATTTGGAACAACATCGGCATGCCAGCTATGTCAGGAGGTACCTCCGATTTTTTTGTTTACTGTCAACACGGCCTGCCGCTCTAGACCCCGTTCTGTCTCGTTGTTCTCTCTCCTGCCTTTCTTGGTTAACTCTTTCCCTTTCATTTGTCTCATGATCCTCACACTGCAGTTTTAAAACTTCCCAAGTTTTTGGTTTCCCCTTGTGATCACAGGCACTGATCCCTCTCCTACGTGCATTATCCACCCAACTGGCCAGTTTTGATTTTTCAGTCAGCTCCTCAACTCTCTTTCTCCAGAATGACATTAACCCTTTCCAGTGCCTCTTCTGCTTTAGTACATAGATCTATATCCCATGTTCCCCCCAATGGCCAATTCTCATTTCCCAATCTTTTGTTTAAGCATGCTGACAGACATCTGTACTGTACTTCATTTTCGGGGTCATTCCGGCATAACTGATGTAAAGGAGTGCCGACACCCGATTTATCCAGTGTTTGTCCCATTTTTTCCTTCGCTTTTTTTTATTAGTGCTTTCACTTTTTACTATCTCTATATACTACAGCAGTGTCCTTAGTCTCAACACCCACTTCAGGGTCCTGACCTTCGCGTGGGGGATTTCCCCTCAACAACCGGTCTAAGGCAGGGTGGTTGAAACAGACAGGCACTGTAACTACACTATACCTAGGTCTTACACTAATCCCCCGCCCTTTTCCCTATTGCCCGACACAGGTTTTCACCCCCGGTCACCGGGGGAAATCTATCTTCCCAGATCTTAAAAATTACTCCCGGATTTCTTTACTCAGTTTATCTGACCTAGGGTCTCTAGCCCCGGCCACCGGGGGACTCGAACCTCCTGGATTTCTTTACTTAGTTTATCTGACCTAGGGACTCTAACCCCGGCCACCAGGGGACTCGAACCTCCCGGATTTCTGTACTCACCTGGGGACTCGAACCTCCAGGCGTTAGGATTTAGCAGTGTTCAAGACCGTGAGTTTTCTCGGGTTCCGTCAGTACAAAGCCACGCAGGGCCGAGGGGTCACACGGGTGGCAGGTTAGTGAGAGAGTCCAAGGTGAATCGTACCTTGCGGGCCCGTCCGTCTCACTCCACCGGCACGCGAACGATCACTTATTCAGCCCTCCACGTGAGACTGCTGTACATGTTGGAACCTTGCTCGCAGCGCTAAATGTCAGGTTTGTTTCTCGGAGACCCTCACGGACTTGCTGCAATAACAAGACACTGACCTGTTTAGAAAAACACAAATCCTTTTACTACCTGCAAGTACAAGCTGTGGAGAATCACTGTACTCAACCTGGCACAGAGTGCAGAATCTCCCAAGTAATTCTCCCTGAGCAGCGGACAGTCCTCGCTTTTTGTACTTTACAGAAGATGTGATACAAAAAACAATTTCACAATTTACAAAAGACATGATTCATGAAACAATTACTACAGCAAAGACAGGATACCAAACAAGTATTGCATCAAGAACATAAAAGACCAGGGTATAGTATCGATTGCTAGTGAAGTAGCTGCTAATGGCAGGAGGCGATTTCGAGTTGTTGTCCGGGACAGATTGTGATTTCAAGTTGCCTGTGTGTCTGGCTAGAACAAAGTCAGTGCCCTGGCCCCTTTGTCAGCGACAGAAGTTACATGCTTTAGAGGTTTCACACCTTTACAAATTTTCCCCACCTAACCCTATTTGAAACAGTTTGATTCTAATTTTAATTCAGTCAGGAAGCTTAAGACAGTATCTGCATACCGATGTGTGAGAAGATAAGGAGTTACAAGAAGGGCCTAGTCCCGAAACGTCAGCTTTTGTGCTCCTGAGATGCTGCTTGGCCTGCTGTGTTCATCCAGCTCCACACTTTGTTATCTTGGATTCTCCAGCATCTGCAGTTCCCATTATCATCCTGAATTCTTAGCTGGGCAGGAAGCTTCAGGGCAATGCCTGCATACCTATGTGTAGGTAGATAAGAGTTTACTTCTACAAATTAAAATCTGCATAGGAATCAAATGCAGATAAAAGACTTTAATTTATAGAAGCATAGAAATCAATGGGATGTTATCACATTAACATCTCATGACAACAATAAATCAAACTGATACGTTGTTATCTTGCTGTCTGCCAAACTGAATAAGTTTCCCAAGTCATCTAAAAGATGTTAGGGTGGTGTGGTGACTCAGCGGTTAGCACTGCTGCCTCACAGCACCAAGGGCCTGGGTTTGATTCCACACTTAGGTGACTGTGTGGAGTTTGCACATTCTCCCTGTGTCTGCGTAGGTTTCCTCTAGGTGCTCTGGTTTCCTCCCACAGTCCAAAGGTGTGCAGGTTAATTGAATTGGCCATGCTAAATTGCCTGTAGTGTTCAGGGGTGTGTAGACTAGGTGAGTTATAGGGTGATGGGTCTAGGTGGAATACTCTGAGGGTTGGTGCAGACTTGTGGGCCAAAGGGCCTATTTCCACACTGTAGGGATTCTATAATTTGATTTTTCAGATTCTAAAAAAAATAAATAAGTTATTGGTCTCTGCCAAATATGTACTAACTGTTTCTTTAAAATATACTCTATATAATTGTATGTGGATTGACAAACTTATTTTATGAATGTATTTTTTCACTGGGGAATCCAAACTCCCTCTCATTCAAAAACAAATATTACTAAGAAAGAAATAAAACCACGAATGTTGAAAGTATTCCATTTGATCAGAAAATATCTATAACGGGGAAAACAGAGTTGCCAATTCAGATGAACAACCTTTCCTTGGAACTGGACAAAGTTAGATGTAAAATAGGTTTTAATAAAGTACAGAAATAGAGAAATGTGATGAAGGTGGGGGAGAAGAAAAGGGGACAAATAATAGAGTTGACAATAAAATATGTTAAGCACAGGGAAATTATGCTGCTGGGAAAAAGAGGGTGTTAAATTAAAGAAACAAAATATGGGCCTAGAGGAGGTATAAATGGCAGAAACAGGATCTGATGAAGGGTCTAGGCCCGAAACGTCAGCTTTTGTGCTCCTGAGATGCTGCTTGGCCTGCTGTGTTCATCCAGCCTCACATTTTATTATCTTGGAATCTCCAGCATCTGCAGTTCCCATTATCTCTTATTAATAACAGCTGCTGTCCAAAAATAGAAACAATTGCTCTCAACTAATATTGCTGAACTGAGTTGCAAGTCTGAAGACTGCAAGCTTCTTAACTTGAAGATGAAGAGCCAGGCCTTTTGCTTATGTTGAATTTCATTTGAATGGTATAGAGGGCTAATGGCAGAGAAACCATACTGGGAGCATAAGACAGGGAACTAAAGTAACAAGTTACTAGAAGCTTAGGATCATGTTGTAGATGAATGGCAATGTTTTGCAAATGATTACTTTGTTTACATTTGGCTTCTCCAGTGAAGAAGAATCAGTCCCATGAGTAGTGAATACAGAAATTGAAAGAAGTACAAGAAGATGATTCATTCCCCTGTGAGGAGTGGTTGAGTCTCAGAAAGTAGGAAGGGACAAGGTAAATGTACCAGTCGCACATCTCCTGCACTTGCATGTGAAGATGCCATGGGAATGAAGATAGGAATTGGGGTGACTACAGAGGAGACCAGGTTGTCAGAAAGGGAATTGTCTCCTTTGACTGCTGAAAGTGAGGGGAGGAGAACATGTGGTGATAGCCCTGTGCTGGAAATGACAATAGTAGCAGATGGCAATGTAATCCAGTAAAATTGAATGAGAAAAGGCACTCCCTTTTGTGGTCCTGGCAGGAACAGGAACGTTTGATAGCATAAGCTATGTGAGATTCCTATCAAACAAGCTTGAGGGCTTGAAGGAGAGCAAACACATAGTGGAAGCATTGGTATGGAACATGGAATAGTCAGAACAGCGATGGAAAAAGAGAAATAAGGAGAATGGAGGAAGGTAGCATAAGAAAGTGTAATCAAGGTAGCTGTAGGAGTCAGTGGCCTTAAAGTGAGTTCAACTTAGCTTCCAATTTTCACCTTTCACCCACCTGAAGGTGTCCATCTCTGACATTCCCCTTTCCTTCCTTAACATTCCTATTTCTGAGGGTAGGTTATTGACTAATTTTTACTATAAGCTTACTGATGCTCAAAGCTATAACCACACCTTCTGAATCAAATGATCTTTCTTACAAACATATCAATAATCCTCTTGGACAAACCAATGGACATTGTTATGCTTACTTTAAGGTGCAAAACAGGTACAATGGAGCCTGAGGGCCTCTGAAAGATGTTTGATTTGATATTAAGTTGATCACTTTTGTGAAAGGCTCCTGAAACAGACATGAAGTTCCTTGCTTATGCTAATGAAGATATAGACTAGCAAGTGGGCCTCCAGTAATAATAAAAATCTTACTAATAAATTTTATTTGGGGCCAGGAGGAATTCAATGCCGCAGACGGCCCATTGTTTTCCTGCGAGGATGCAACAATGTATTTATACTTTCTCATTTTCCTGGCAGTTCTATGAAAATCCTACTTGATTCCAAATGGGATCCAAGGGGCAAATATATGATGCATTGCTTAACAAATATATAAGGTCAAGTCGCTATAGTTCCTGAAGACTATAGGGCGGCTGTCTTTTGGAGAGATACAACTGGTGATGTTTTGACTTGTAAGCCTTCATGTGAGGAGAGAGGTTGAGAAGGAAGGACCTTCTTGAGGGGCAATGGAATGAATGTAGAACTACATAACAATTTAAAGTGTTTTCTATTCAAGGCATTTGCAGAAGAAAGTCAGCAGATCCCATTTTAAAATGAAACTTTAATATGATGCTGGTGAAAGAGAATATTGAACATTGCACTTGCATATTGAAAATCACACTGATGTGAGGAATAATGATTTCTTTTAATGATAATCACAAAAACTACTGAACTCTAATTAACTCAATGGGAATAAAATAAAAGGAACACATAGCTTAGAAACATGCAACCGCTCCAAGTGCAATTTCATCCATAGACCATTAATTATGGAGAAACAGATGAATTTCAGTCAAATATTTCATAAGCATAAATATCAGGGAAGGATGGTTTATAGTTTTCCAAACATCTCATTGCATTGCTTAAAGTCTGTTTTGCTTCCTGCATCCCGAAAGCATTTTCTGCATTTTATCTACTATACAAACTAAAACTGTAATAAGTTAATATTACATGGCAATTTACAACTTGGTTGCTAAATTGTGGCTCAGTGTAGTGTTAGTTGGGGTGGCACAGTGATTAGCACTGCTGCCTCACGGTGCTAGGGACCCAGGTTAAGTTCCAGCCTTGGTCAACTGTCTGTGTAGAGTTTGCACATTCTCCTCATGTCTGTGAGAGTTTCCTCCTACAATCCTAATATGTGCAGGTTAGCTGGATTGGTTGTGCTAAATCAACTATGGTGTCCAGGTTTGTTTAAAATAGTTGGATCAGCCAGGAGAAATACAGGGCTGGGGAAGCAGGGGTGAGTCTGAGTGGAATGTTCTTCAGAGAGTTGGGCCAAATGGCCTGTTTTCACACTGTAGGGATTCTATGATTATTCACTTTGCTAGTGAAGGGGGCTGAAAAGTAATGTATATCATCAATGCAAACATAGTCCCCACTGTCGTTGACAGTGTAGAGGGCTGTTGTAGGCTGCAGCGGGACATTGACAGGAGGCAGAGATGGGCTGAGAGGTGGCAGATGGAGTTCAACCTGGATAAATGCGAGGTGATGCATTTTGGAAGGTCGAATTTGAAAGCTGAGTACAGGATTAAGGATAGGATTCTTGGCAGCGTGGAGGAACAGAGGGATCTTGGTGTGCAGATACATAGATCCCTTAAAATGGCCACCCAAGTGGACAGGGTTGTTAAGAAAGCATATGGTGTTTTGGCTTTCATTAACAGGGGGATTGAGTTTAAGAGTCGTGAGACCTTGTTGCAGCTCTATAAAACTTTGGTTAGACCGCACTTGGAATACTGCGCCCAGTTCTGGGCGCCCTATTATAGGAAAGATGTGGATGCTTTGGAGAGGGTTCAGAGGAGGTTTACCAAGATGCTGCCTGGACTGGAGGGCTTATCTTATGAAGAGAGGTTGACTGAGCTCGGTCTCTTTTCATTGGAGAAAAGGAGGAGGAGAGGGGACCTAATTGAGGTATACAAGATAATGAGAGGCATAGATAGAGTTGATAGCCAGAGACTATTTCCCAGGGCAGAAATGGCTAGCACGAGGGGTCATAGTTTTAAGCTGGTTGGTGGAAAGTATAGAGGGGATGTCAGAGGCAGGTTCTTTACGCAGAGAGTTGTGAGAGCATGGAATGCGTTGCCAGCAGCAGTTGTGGAAGCAAGGTCATTGGGGTCATTTAAGAGACTGCTGGACATGTATATGGTCACAGAAATTTGAGGGTGCATACATGAGGATCAATGGTCGGCACAACATTGTGGGCTGAAGGGCCTGTTCTGTGCTGTACTGTTCTATGTTCTATGTTCTATGTGCATCCAGTGAAGGTGCACCAGCAGAATGAAATTCCAAACTTATTATTTATGTATTGCATAACACCTATTGACCAGAATATCAGATGCCAAAAACATTGTCCAACTTTAGTTGATATTGTGATCACTGGGTGGTGCTGTTATAGAGAAAGCAGAAGGCTTTGTTGCTTTACTATAGAATGGTTTGGTGCTCACAAAACTTGATTTATAATTTGAATTTAACAACAAAAGGGAGAAGTTGTTCCTTTTGAAACAATATTTGTTTGAATGCAAACTCATCAAACATCACAGAAAAAAGACAAGATATCTGTAATGATTTTAGCCTTCCTGGGGTGGCATGTGTGTGAAAGGTGGGAAAGGTGGAATGCAAGGTGGGAACGCAAGAGAGGTGGGAAAATACCATCTGAATTAAAAAGTCTTATGCAGTACATCAAGAGCAATTTTTCTGCATTTACTCTCAAGTCTTAAAAGACAACTTTAAAATCTCACTGTTGAGCATGTATTTGCATGTCATGAAAGCTCCGACTTGCCTTATTTATGACAAACAAAAATTGCTGGACAAACACAACAGGTCTGGTAGCAGGGGTGGCATAGTGGCACAGTGGTTAGCACTGCAGCCTCACAGCGCCAGGGACCCGGGTTTGATTCCAGCCTCGGGTGACTGTCTGTGCGGAGTTTGCACATTCTCCCCGTGTCTGTGTGGGTTTCCTCTGGGTGCTCCGGTTTCCTCCCACAGTCTAAAGATGTGCAGACTAGGTGGATCGGCCATACTAAATTGCCCATAGTGTTCAGGGGTGTGTGGATTATAGGGGGATGGATCTGGGTGGGATGCTGCATGGGGCGGTGTGGACTTGCTGGGCCGAAGGGCCTGTTCCCACGCTGTAGGAAATCTAATCTGTGGAAAGAAATCAGTGTTGATGTTTCAAATTCAGATTTGTCAGAGCTGCAACATAGACCAGAAGCTTATACTATAAATACTTAGTGGTAATACAGAAGTAGGAGAGATGGTGAGGTGTCCTGTGAGAGTGACTAGGAGGCACAGAGAGCAGGATGGATTCGTCGTTTAGGAAGATGAGATGGGCGAGAACCACTGAGTGGACATGATTGATGGTGTGTGGTGTACCTGTGAATGCAGAGAGAAGGTTATGATGGGTAACCTTGCAATGCACAGAAGACTATTTACCTTCTTCCTCCACTTCTGGGTGTGCAGGCTCAATCAAGGTACAGCACTGGCCTAGACTGCCGTGTCCAGGCTGGTTTAGTCTGGTGGCCTGGCTTCTTATGGCAGTCGATTGATTGTTTTCCTCCAAACTATATACAAGCATGGTCAGGTCCCTTCTCATGAAGCTGGGAGTGATTTTTCTTTCCTCTGGGCCATGCATTGAGCATTAAAACTCAAGAACTGTAGTGTTCCTAGCTTGCAGCATCGTAATCGGCATGAAGCTAAGCTTTAACCACGGCAAAATAAAACAAAATACTGATGATTGGCAGCATTTGAAGTAGGGTCACTGGACTCAAAATGTTAATTCTGTTTTCTTTCCACAGAAGCTGCCTGGTCTGCTGAGTTTCTTCTGCAATTGCCGTTTTTGAGTGTTTCAGATCTCCAGACTCAGCAGTTTTTTGCCAAATTTAAAGTCTAGCTTCACACAAATTTGGATGCTTCAAACTAGGAATGCTACAGTACTGGAGTTTCAATCCTCAATGCATGGCCCAGTGGAAAGAAAACAGATGCTGCCTGACTTGCTGAATTTCTTCAGCAATTTTCATGTTTTGTGTGTTTTAAATGTGGCAGCTGAAGTGAGAGAGCTGGAAGATCCCAGTTGAAATAACTCCACAGAGGCCAATATCCCATCACCAGTTCGCCCTTTATTCATGCATGAACAATCCTTGACTGTAATATTACCTCGTACAGAGTCAGGCACCAGGACATCAGTATACCTGACACTCAAAATTATTATGTCAGGTACCAGGGCATTAGTATCCCTGAGACTCAAACTTATTATGTCAGCCAGCACTACCTGATTGGATCAGAGTAACAACCCCAATCAGGCAACTCATATTCTAGGAGGTCCAGCTGGCTGACATTATTACAATCACAACATTCCTCCCCCTCTATGTTCATGGACACGGGCTGATTCTTTGTTTTTGAGAGTATTCTTGGTGTTTTAACACCAGGTCAAGTTCCTCTGATTCAACATCCAACACAGGCAGGGTGTAATGTATGGGAGCTCATATGTTGCACCAGGATCTCCTCTGCAGACTTTCATCTGGAGATAAGGTGGCTACTTCTGTCATGTCCATCTGATTCAGAGGAATTGACAATATTTCACAGACAGTGTAAACCAGGGGTTCCGGCAACATGTCCGAAGGTTCTGCGGGGCAGGGCATGTTTTACTCCTGGGCCATTTGCGAAGTCATGCCTTTCATATGGTCCACATGATTGTTCAGAATCGTTGCATCTACTTGACCTTTATATATCACTGGTTCTCATTCAAGTTGACCACACCTCTTAGCCATGTGGCATCATTTCCGTGATCCCTACACCAATCATTGTCCCCAGTATCAAGCTGTCTCTCTCACTTGGAGGAGTTTGGGTCCAGCATTGGAGTTCTTGGTGCTGTTTCCCTCCCATCTCAGGTCAGGGAAGATTAGACTTAACATGATGCAACTCCTATCCCTGTAGTTGAAAGTGGTCTGGTCCTATAATCAAGCAAGAACAACAGCCTACACCTTGGCATCTAGTGAGGCTGTAGGCTGTTTTTTCAATTCAGCCTTCAAAGTTTGGACTTCTCTTTCTGCCAGGCCAATGGATGATACGTGGCATGAAGCTGACTTTTTATGTCAAATTTCATTTGATTTTAAGAAATAACCAAATTCCCTGCTGTTCAATGATGGCCTGCTATCTGTGACCTATACTTCTGGGATTCCGTGTCTTACAAAAGATGTATGCAGTTTTCCTATAGTTGTGTCAGTGTTTTGGTGAATGGACCCTATTCACATCCAACCACTTAGATTGGGCATCTGCAAGCATTAAGAACACTGAACCCATGAAAGGACCTACACAGTCAATGAGCAACTGAGTCCAAGTTTTATTCAGCCATTCCCACAGATGTGGAGGGGATGCTGGAGGTAATTCCTGACGTTGTTGACACTCTGGGCACTGCCGCATCAATTTGGCTATTTCTGTATCCAGGCATGGCCAACAGTCATAATGCCTCAATAGCACCTTCATTTTGGAGGCCTCTGGATGGTCCTGCTGGTACTTCCTGAGTCCAGATAAGACCACTAATCCTTCCTTTTCTATCTAAATGTATTTATGCTCTGCATTAGCCAAAGTTCTGGGTGCAAAAGCTATTGGGTGTTCCTCTCCATTGGACCACCTATGTACTAATACCACCCCAATGCCACACAGGGAGCTATTGCGCATCAACAGAGCACCTCTTGGGAGCTAACTACATTAGTTTTATTGGCCATGGTTAAGTTTACATTTACGTTCACCAATTGGTGTCACAAGGTCATTGTTGGTTTGTGGGCCAAACTGATACCAGGGATCTGAGTAGTCTTTTGGTCATTCCTGATATGTCCCTGATTTACAGCAGGGTGACTAGTGAGTCTGGCTGCATTGCATTTTCTTGATGTGGTCTGTCACGGAGGTAATGATGAGTTGTGGTTTTTCGGTATCCATTCAATAGACAATAGACAATAGACAATAGGTGCTGGAGTAGGCCATTCGGCCCTTGGAGCCAGCACCACCATTCATCATGATCATGGCTGATCACCCACAATCCTGCCTCATCCCCATAACCCTTGATTCCACTATCTTTAAGAGCTCTATCTATCTCTTTCTTGAAAGTACCCAGAGAGTTGTCTTCCACTGCCTTCTAGGGCAGAGCATTTCATATACCCACCACTCTCTGGGTGAAGAAGTTTTTCCTCAACTCTGTTCTAAATGGCCTACCCTTATTTTTAAACTGTGTCCTCTGGTTCTGGACTCACCCATCAGCGGAAACATGCTTCCTGCCTCCAGAGTGTCCAATCCCTTAATAATCTTATACGCCTCAATCAGATCCCCTCTCATCCTTCCAAACTCAAGTCCCTTCTAAAAACTCCATGTGCTTCTGTTCTGCTTTGCATAATTCCAGGTTGCTGAAGTGTGTTGTGGCTTATTTGAATAATGCTCTGTGCAGCTCTGTTTAAGGGTGTTGGGGTGGTTGCTTCTTCCCCAAAAATGGCTTCTAGTAGATACCACTACAATTCATAACACACGGAGACAAGCAAACTGACACATCAAAATTTCAATTGCTGGCAATGTTCTTAAAATCGGTTATAGACATCTCTGTCATGCATCTCTTGCTGAGATAAGCAAGGTAAAGCAGCAAATCACCATTTCAAGCAAACGTCTCCACAATGCTGGCACCTTCTTAGACCATACCTAGCAAACTTCTTAAAGTCTGTTCTGGATGCCACTCAAGTGCATATCTCGTTGCAAAAAGGAATTTGGAAACCAAAATCACCATTTCTATCAAAGTTCTTGAAATCTGTTGTAGGTGATACTATCATGCATATATGGATGAGATAAACACATTTTAGCACAAAAATCACATTTTCAGCAAGCTTCTGTAAATTGCTAGCATGTTCAGAAAATATAATGCCAATGTTGTTAAAATGCAGAGGTCGCTGAGATAACCAACGTGACACCTCAAAATCGCAATTTTTAGTAATGTCCTTAAAATCTGTTACAGACCTCACTAAAAACATCTCTCATTGAGGTAAGCCAGATACAACAGCAAATTCAAATTCAAGCAAACTTCTCCAAAATGATGGCATCTTCTTAAAACATCTGTAGATTCTGTTAAATTGCATAACTCATTGAAATAATCAACTTGGCACATCAAAATCTCTTTTTTTTAGCAAATGTCTGAAAATCCTTCTGGGTGCTCTAAAATGCTCATCTCAGTTAGGTAAGAATGTCTCAGCACCAAATTACCATTTCTAGCCATGGTCTTCAAAATGGTGGCACATTCTTAAAATCACTTCTGGATACCACTGAAATGCACAACTCATTGGCATAAGCAACTTGGCAGACCAAAACCTCCATTTCTAGTAAATATCCTAAAATCCATTCTGGGAGCTACAAAAGTGCACATCTTGGTGAGATAAGGAAGTTTTAAAACCATCATCATCATTTCTACAAAGTTCATCAAAATGCTGGCACATTCTTAAGTTCTCTTGCAGATACCACTAAAATGCATAATTCACTGAGTTAAGCAAAATGGCATGTCAAAATATGCAATCCTATCAAAATTCTTGAAATGTATTGCAGATGCTGTTAAAGTCCATATCTCAGTAAGAGTAGGAAGTGAGAATACAACTAACACCATTTCTAGCTAAATCCTTCAAAATGCTGGCTTATTCTAATAATCTATTGCAGACACCACTAACTAAGATAAACAACTTTGCACATCAAAATCTGCAATCCTATCGTAATTCTTGAACGGCATTGCAGATGCTGCCAAAGTGCGTATCTCAGGGAGATAAGACAGTTTGAGCAGCAAAGTCATAATTTCTACCAATGTTCTTAAAATCCATTGTAGTTGATACTTTATACATCAAAATCTGCAAACCTATCAAAGTTCTTGAAGTGTATAATATATGCTGTCAAATTGCATATCTCAGTGAGAAAGGACAGTTTGAAAACCAACACAACTATCTTCACAAATGTTCTTAAAATCTGCTGTACATGATGTAAAAGTGCATATCTCAGTGAGATTAGAATATTCAAACACCAAAATGACGATTTCTACTAAAGTTCTTCAAAATGCAGGCATATTCAGAAAATCTCTTGTAGACACCACTAAAATGTATAATGCATTGAATAAACAACTTTGTTGAAAATCTATCATAATTCTTGAAAAGTCTGCAGATGCTGCCAAAGTACTTACCACAGTGAGGTAAAGCAGTTTAAGCACCAACCTCACCATTTCTACAAATGTTCCTAAAATCAGTTGTAGATGATACTGAAGTGCATATCCGAGTGAGAAATAGCACATTTCAACACCAAATTCACATTTACACCAAGCTTCTACAAAATGCTGGCAAGTTACTAAAAAACAAGATAACACAGTATAGAGCTGGATGAACACAGCAGGCCAAGCAGCATCAGAGGAGCAGGAAAACTGACATTTTGGATTGAGACCCTTCTTTAGAAATGGGGGAGGGGAGGGGATTCTGAAATAAATAGGGAGGGGGGGAGGCGGATAGAAGATGGATAACGGAGAAGATAGGTGGAGAGGAGATAGACAGGTCAAAGAGGTAGGATTGGCTCCAGTGGGGAAGGTGGGACCTCTACAAACAGGACGGTCTCCACTTGAACCAGAGGGGCACTAATATCCTGGGTGGGAAATTCGCTAGTGCTATTCGGGTGGATTTAAACTAGCTCAGAAGGGGGATGGGAAACTGAGGTGTAGTCCTAGTACACAGGAGGATGAGCATAGGGAGGACATGGTCAGGACCTCACTGTCACAGGATTGTGCAGGCAGACAGCAAGCTGGATTGAAGTGTGTCTACTTTAATGCCAGGAGTATCCAGAATAAGATAGGTGAGCTTGCAGCTTGGATAGGTGCCTGGGACTTCAATGTTGTGGCCATTTCGGATACATGGATAGAGCAGGGTCAGGAATGATGTTGCAGGTTCCAGGGTTTAGATCTTTCATTAAGGTCAGGGTAGGTGGTAAAAGAGGGGTAGGTGTGGCTTTGTTGGTCAAGGACAGTATAACGGCGGCTGAAAGAACCTTTGATGTGGAGTCGTCCACTGAGGTGGTATGGGCTGAGGTTGCCGAGGAATGTTTGTCGACTGAGTCAGTATGGGTGGAAGTTAGGAACAGCAAGGGAGCAGTCACCTCACTGGGGGTTTTCTACAGACCCCCGAATAGCAGTAGGGAGATCGAAGAACTCATTGGCCGGCAGATTGTTGAAAAGTGCAAACGTAGCAGAGTTGTTGTTATGGGTGACTTCAACTTTCCCAACATAGATTGGAATCTCCTTAGTGCTGATGGTTTGAATGGAGCCGTTTTTGTCAGGTGTGTTCAGGAGGGTTTCCTTACTCAGTATGTGGTCAGGCCAATGAGGGGGGAGGCCATTTTGGATTTGGTGCTTGGCAATGAGCCAGGACAGGTGTCAGATCTCGTGGTGGGAGAACACTTTGGCGACAGTGATCACAACAGTCTCACATTTATCATAGCCATGGAAAGGAAAAGGAGCAGTTACCAGGGGAAGATATTTAACTGGGGTAAAGGAAACTATGACGCTATCAGACAAGAGTTGGGAAGTACAGATTGGGAGCAATTGTTCCATAGAAAGGGCACAGCAGACATGTGGAGTCTGTTTAAGGAGCAGTTGTTGCGAGTGATGTATAAATTTGTTCCTCTGAGACAAGTAAGAAGGGGTAAGATTAAGGAGCCTTGGATGACGGGTACAGAGGTGCTTCTTATCAAAAAGAAAAAGGCAGCGTACATAAGGTGGAGGAAGCAAGGATCTAGCACAGCTTTAGAGGATTACAGCCTTGCTCGGAAGGAGCTCAAAAGTGGACTGAGGAGGGCCAGGACGGGGCACGAAAAAGGCTTGGCAGGAAGGATTAGGGAGAACCCAAAGGCATTTTACTCATACGTGAGGAATAAGAGAACGATCAGGAAGAAGGTAGGGCCAATCAGGGATAGCGTAGGGAACTTGTGCGTGGAGTCTGAGCAGATAGGGGAAGCCCTAAATGAGTTTTTTGCTTTGGTTTTCACTAAGGAAAGGGACCTTGTTGCGAATGAGAACTTTGAGGAGCAGGAAAAGAGGCTTGAACAGATCAAGACTGAGGAAGTTGATGTGCTGGAAAGTTTGGCAAACATTAAGATTGATAAGTCCCCAGGGCCAGACCAGATTTATCCTAGGTTGCTCCGGGAAGCGAGAAAGGAGGTTGCTAAGCCGCTGGCGAAGATCTTTGCTTCCTCACTCTCCACGGGAGTCGTACCGGAAGATTGGAGGGAGGCAAATGTTGTTCCTCTTTTCAAGAAAGGGAATAGGGAAATCCCTGGAAATTACAGGCCAGCCAGTCTTACGTCTGTGGTCAGCAAGGTTTTGGAAAGAATTCTGAAGGATAGGATTTATGACTATTTGGAAAAGCATAGCATGATTGAAGGGAGTCAGCACGGCTTTGCGAGGGGCAGGTCATGTCTTACAAATCTTATTGAGTTCTTTGAGGAAGCCACGAGACAGGTTGACGAGGGTCGAGCAGTGGATGTGGTGTACATGGACTTCAGCAAGGCATTTGATAAGGTTCCCCTGGCAGGCTCATTCATAAAGTCAGGAGGTATGGGATACAGGATGATTTGGCTGTCTGGATTCAGAATTGGTTGGCTGACAGGAGGCAGAGAGTGGTTGTAGATGGTAAGTATTCTGCCTGGAGGTCAGTGCTGAGTGGTGTCCCGCAGGCCTCTGTTCTTGGGCCTCTGCTCTTTGTAGTTTTTATAAATGACTTGAATGAGGAGGTTGAGGGGTGGGTTAGTATGTTTGCTGATGACACAAAGGTTGGAGGTGCCGTTGATAGTATCGAGGGCTATTGCAGGCTTCAGCGAGACATTGACAGAATGCAGAGCTGGGCTGAGAAATGGCAGATGGAGTTCAACCTGGATAAATGCGAAGTGATGCATTTTGGAAGGTCGAACTTAAATGCTGAATACAGGATTAAAGGCAGGGTTCTCGGCAGTTTGGAGGAACAGTGGGATCTTGGTGTTCAAATGCATAGCTCCCTCAAATTTGCCACCCAGGTGGATAAGGTTGTTAAGAAAGCATATGGTGTTTTGGCTTTCATTAACAGGGGGATCGAGTTTAAGAGCCGTGAGATTATGCTGCAGCTCTACAAAACCCTGGTGAGACCACACTTGGAATATTGTGTCCAGTTCTGGTCACTATATTATAGGAAAGATGTGGAGGCTTTGGAGAGGGTGCAAAGGAGGTTTACCAGGATGCTGCCTGGACTGGAGGGCTTGTCTTACGAGGAGAGGTTGACTGAGCCCAGACTTTTCTCTCTGGAGGGAAGGAGGAAGAGAGGTGATCTGATCGAAGTGTACAAGGTAATGAGAGGCATGGATAGAGTTGATAGCCAGAGACTTTTCCCCAGGGCAGGATTGACTGCCACGAGGGGTCATAGTTTTAAGGTGTTAGGAGGAAGGTATAGAGGAAACGTCGGAGGGAGGTTCTTCACCCAGAGAGTTGTGGGCGCATGGAATAGTTTACCAGTGGTAGTCATGGAAGCAGAATCATTAGTGACATTTAGGCAACTGCTGGACATGCACATGGACAGCAGTGAATTGAGGGGAATGTAGGTTAGGTTATTTTAGTTTTGGATTAGGATTATTCCACGGCACAACATTGTGGGCCGAAGGGCCTGTACTGTGCTGTACTTTTCCATGTTCTCTGATGGTGTGGAGTTAGGGAGGGGATAGGTTGGTCCAGGGAGGACGGACAGGTAAAGGAGGCAGGATGAGGTTGGTGGGTAGGAGATGGGGGTGGGCCTTGAGTTGGGAGGAATGGTTAGGGAGGTGGGGACTAGCTGGGCTGGTTTTGGGATCCAGTCGGGGGAGGGGAGATTTTGAAGCTTGTGACGTCCACATTGATACCCTTGGGATGCAGTGTTCCCAAGCGAAATATGAGATGCTGTTCCTGCAGCTTTCAGGTGCCGTTATTGTGGCAATGCAGGAGGCCCAGGATGGACATGTCGTCCAAGGAGTGGGAGGGGGAGTTGAAATGGTTCGCAACTGTGTTGAAATGCTTCGCGGAGGTGTTTATAAAGTATTGCAGATGCTTCGAAAGTGCAAAAGTCTATAAGAGAAGCAACTTGACACATCAAAATCTCAGTCTCTAGCAATGTTCTTAAAATCTGTTACAAACATCATGATAGAGATCTTTTGCTGAAGTAGGCAAGTCACAACAGCAAATCACCATTTCAAGAAACCTTTTCCATATTGCTGGCACATTCTTACAGTCTCTTGTAGTAACCACTAAAATGCATAACTCAGAAGACAAGCAAATTGACACATTGAAATCTCAATTTCTAACAATGTTCTTAAAATCAATTACAAACCCCATTGCAGTACATTGAGATGTGGGATATCTGCGACAATTCCAGTGTCTCGGATGACTACATCTGCAGGAAGTGCACTCAACTGAAGCTCCTCATGGACTGCATGGATAGGCTGGAGTGGCAATTGGATGCACTTAGGAGCATGACCGTGGCGGAAAATGTCAGACAGTGCTTTTAGAGATGTGGTGACACCCAAGGTGCAGACAGATAGATGGGTGACCACTAGAAGGGGCAGGCAGCCAGTGCAGGAATCCATCATGGTTGTTTCCCTCTCTAACAAGTATGCCATTTTGGATACTGTTAGGGGTGATGACATTTCAGGAGGTAACAGCAGCAGCAGCCAGACTGTTTTTAAAAAGGGAAGGACAAAGACCACTAGAGCAGGGGTTATGGGGGACTCTATAGTTAGCAGTACAGATAGGCACTAGTAAAAGAGACTCCAGGATGGGGTATTGCCTCCCTGGTGCCAGGATCCATGATGTGTCTGAACAAGCAGAAAGCATTCTGAAGGGAGCGGGTGAACTGCCAGGGGTTGTGGCACATATTGGTACTAACAACAGAGGTAGGATGAGTGACGAGGTCCTGCAGAAGCAGTTCAGGGAGTTTGGTAGAAAGTTAAAACGCAGAACCTCCAAAGGTTGTAATCTCAGCATTATTCCCTGTGCCATGTGCCAGTGAGGCTAGAAATAGGAGGATAGTACAGCTCAACACCTGGCTAAATAGATGGTGTAGGAGGGAGGGTTTCAAATATCTGGACCATTGGGATCTCTTCCAGGGCAGGTGGGACCTGTACAAGAAGGATGGGTTGAATCTAAACTGGAGAGTTACAAATATTTTGACTGGGAGCTTTGCTGGTGTCACTCAGGAGGATTTAAATTCACTTTGCAGTGGAGTGGGAACCAAAGCAATGGTGAATGGACTGAAAGGGTACAAAAGAAAAGGGCCAGTCAGAGGAAGATCAGGCAGGGTGTGGTTGCTGATCAAAACAGATCCTGTGGACTGAAGTACATCTGTTCCAAAGCAAGAAGTGTAACAGGTAAGGCAGATGAACTTAGAGCCTGGATTAGTACTTAGAACTATGTTGTTGTTGCTATTACAAAAACTTGTTAAGGGAGGGACAGGATTGGCAGCTTACCGTTCCAGGATACAGATGTTTCAAGTGGGTTAGAGGGGGATACAAAAGGGGTGGGGGAGTTGCACTACTTGTTAAGGAGTATATCACAGCTGTACTGCAGGAGAACACCTCGGATGACTCACACAGTGAGGCAATATGGATAGAGCACAGGAGCAGTAACCGTGCAATCACAATATTTGGGGTTTATTATAGGCCTCCCAACAGCCAGCAGGAGATAGAAAAACAGATAGGTGGGCTGATTTTGGCAAGATTTCAAAGTAACAGGGTTGTTGTCATAGGTGATTTTAACTTCCCATGTATTGACTGGCACTCACTTAGTGCTTGGAGCTCGGGTGGGCAGAGTTGTAAGGGGCATCCAGGAGGGTTTCTTGAAACAGGACATAGATAGCCCAACTAGGAAAGGGGCCATACTGGACCTAATATTGGGGAATGAGCCTGACCAGGTGGTCAACATCTCAGTGGGGGAGCAGCTTGGGAACAGTGATCACACTTCAGTAAGCTTTAAGGTACTGATGGATAAAGATAGGTGTAGTTGGCAGGTGAAGGTGCTAAATTGGAGGAAGGCTAATTACAGCAATATTAGGCAGGAACTGAAGAATGTAGATTGGAGGCAAATGGTTGAGGGCAAATCAACATCTGGTATGTGGGAAGCTTTCAAGGATAAGTTGATGGGAACACAGGACCGGCATGTTCCTTTAATGGTGAAAGATAAGTATGGCAAGTTGAGAACAAGGGATATTGTGAGCCTAATCAAAAAGAAAAAGGAAGCATTTATCAAGGCAAGGAGGCTGGGAACATATGAAGCAAAGGTGGAATACAAGGGAAGTCGAAAGAAACTTAAGCAAGGAGTCAGGGGGGCTAAAAGGGGTGATGAAAAGTCATTGGTTAATAGGATTAAGGAAAATCCTAAGGCTTTTTATACATATATTTAGAGCAAGAGGGTAATCAGGCAGACGATTAGCCCACTCAAGGACAGGGAAGGGAATTTATGTGTGGAGCCAGAGGAAATGGGTGAGGTATTAAATGAGCACTTTGCGTCAGTATTCACCATAGGGAAGGATTTGGTGGAAGATGAGTCTGGGGAAGGGTGTGTAGATAGTTTGGGTCTTGTTGAGATCAAAAGGGAAGAGGAATTGGGGGACTTGAAAACCATTAAGGTAGACATGCCCCCAGGGCCTGATGGGATATACACCAGAATACTGAGAGAGGTAAAGGTGGAAATTGCTGGGGCCTTCACTGGCTACAGGGGAGATCCCAGAGAATTGGAGAATAGCCAATGTTGTTCCTTTATTTAAGAAGGGTGGCAATGATGATCCAGCTATTTACAGGCCAGTGAGCCTTACGTCAATGGTAGGGAAATTCTTCAAGACAGGATTTACTCCCACCTGGAAATCAGTGGGCATATTAGTGAGACACAACATGGTTTTATGAAGGGCAGGCCGTGTCTCACGAACTTGGTTGAGTTTTTTGAGGAAGTGATGAAGATGATCAATTAGAGTAGGACAGTGGATGTTGTCTACATAGACTTCAGCAAGGCCTATGACAAGGTCCCTCATGGCAGGTTGACATAGAGATAATGTTGCATGGTGTCAGTGGTGAGCTTGCAAAATGGATAAACAACTGATATGGTCATAGAAGACAGAGGGTAGCAGTGGAAGGGTGCATTTCTGTATGGAGGACTATGACTAGTGGCTTTCCTCAGGGATCATTGTTGGGACCGTTGCTGTTTGTAATATATGTGAATGATTTTGAGGAGAATGTAATTGGCCTAATTAGTAAGTTTGCTGATGACATAAAAGGTTGGATTCCGGATAGCCATGAGGAACATCAAAGGATATAGCTGGATATAGATCGGTTGGTGACTTAGGCAGGGAGATGGCAGATGGAGTTTAAACCAGAAAAATATGAGGTAATACATTTTGGAAGATCTAAGTCAGATGGAAAATATATTGTAAATGGTATAACTCTTAAGAGTACTGATAGGCAGAGGGATGTGGTGTACAGGTACACAGGTCACTGAAAGTGGCAATGTGATTGGAAAAGGTAGTCAACCAAGCAAATGGCATGCTTTCCTTCACTGGCCGGGGCATTGAGTTTAAAAATTGTCAGGTAACGTTGCAGCTCTACAGAACCTTAGTTTGGCCGCATTTGGAATATTGTGTTCAATTCTGGCCGCCACACTACCAGAAGGATGAGGGGACAGAAAAGATTCACCAGGATGTTACCTGGTATGGAGAGCATTAGCAATAACGACAGGTTGGAGAAACTTGGGTTGTTCTCACTGGAGCGATGGAGGTTGAGGGACGACCTAATAGAGGTCTGTAAAATTGTGAAGGGCAATGGACAGTGTGGGCAGTCAGAAGCTTTTTCCCAGGATGGAAGAGTCAGTTACCAGGTGCCATGGGTTTGGGGTGAAGTGGAAAGGCTTAAAGGTGATGCATGAGGCAAGTTTTTCACACAGAGGGTGGTGGGTGCCTGGAACTTCTGCTGGAAGAGGTAGTGGAAGCAGATACTATAGTTACTTTTAAAGGCCATCTTGACAAATATCTGAATAGGATGGGAATAGAGGGATACGGTCCCCGATGGGTGGTGGATTTTAGTTGTGACGAGCAGCATGTTGGTGCAGGCTTGGAGGGCCGAAGGGCCTGTTCCTGTACTGTAATTTTATTTATTCTTCGTTCTTTGTAAGGCAGAATTGCAAATCATCATTTCCAGCACACTTCTCCAAAATGCTGGTACCTTCTTTAAGTCTCTTATGGATACCACTACAATGCATAACCCACCGAGACACGCAACTTTGCACATCAAAATCTGCAATCCTATCAAAATACTTGAAATGTATTGTAGATGCTGCTATAGTCCATATCTCAGTGGGATTAGAATATTTGAACACCATAACCACCATTTCTGTTAAAGTCCTTCAAAATGCCAACACATTCTGAACATCTCCTGTAGGCACCATTAAAATGCGTAACTGATCGAGCAATTTTGCATGTCAAAATCTGCAAACCTATCATAATTCTTGAAAAGTCATACAGATGCTGCCATAATGTCTATACCACAGTGAAATAAGACACCTTGAGCACCAATGTCACCGTCTCTACAAATGTCCTTGAAACCAGTTGTGGATGTTATTGAAGTGCATATCCGTATTAGATAGACACATTTCAACACTAAAATCACATTTCCAGTAAAACTCTCAAAAATGGCTGCATCTTCTTAAAGTCTCTTGTAGATACTACTAAAATGCCTAACTCATTGAGATAAGCAAATTAGTGCATCAAAATCTCCATTTCTAACAAATGTTTGAAAATCCGCTCTGGATGCTACTAAAGTGAGATGAGAATGTTTTAACCCCAAAATCACCAATTCTAGCCAAGTACTTCAAAATGCTGGTATATTCTTAAAATCTGGTGTAGATACCACTAAAATGCATAACTCAATGACATAAGCAACTCAAAATCTCCATTTCTACTCAAAAACTCTGTTGCTAGTAAACTTCCGAAAATCTGTTCTGGATGCTTCTGAAGTGCACATCTTGGTGAAAAAAGGAAATTTTAAAACTGTTATTGCCATTTCCACAGTGTTCATCAAAATGCTGGCACATTCTTAAAAATACTTGTTGATACCACTAAAATACAAATCTCACTGAGTTAAGCAGCTTTGCACATCAAAATGAACAATCCTAATAAACTTTTGGAAATTTGCAGTCGAAGCTGCCAAGTTGCATATCTCAGTGAGAAAAGATACTTTGAACACCAACATATCTATCTCTATAAATGTTCTAAAAATCTGCTGTACATGATGTAAAAGTGTATATCTTTGTGTGGTTAGAATATTTAAACTTATTTAAACACCAAAATGACCATTTCTAGCAAAGTTCTTCAAAATGCAAGCATATTCAGAAAATCTCTTGGAGATGCCACTAAAAGTGCAAACTCACTGCGATAAACAACTTTGCACATTGAAATCTGCACTTCAATCATAATTTTTGAAAGCTATTGCAGATACTGCCAAAGTGCATATCTCAGTTACATAGGATAGTTTGAACACCAATATCACCATCTCTACACGTGTTCATAAAGTCAGTTGTGGATGATACTGAAATGCATATCTGGGTGAGATAGGCACATTTCAACAACAAAATCACATTGCAGGTAAACGTCTCCAAAATGCTGGCACCTTCCTAAAATCTCTTCTCAATGCCACTGAAGTGCAAAACTTACCGAGACAATCTACTTAACACATCAAAATTTCAATTTCTAACAATGTTTTTAAAATCAGTTGAAGACCTCCCCGCAAAACATCTCATGCTGAGGTAAGCAAGGTAGAACAGCAAATCGTCACTTCAAGCAAATTTCTACAAAATGCTGGCGCCTTCTTAAAGTGTCTTGTAGATACAACCAAAATACATTAACTCACTGACATATAAACCTTAGCACATCAAAAATTCCATTTCCACCAAATGTATTTAAGCCTGATGCAGATGCTGGTAGACTGCATATATCAGTGAGATAAGCAACATTGCATATCAAAATATTCAATTCACTCAACCTTCTTGAAACTGAATCTGGATCATACGAAAGTGCATCTGTCATTCACGCATATAACTTGGGATACCAAATCTCAATCGCTGTCAGGTTTTTTGAAACTTCATGCAGATGCTTTTGAAGTGCATATCTTACCGAGATAAGCAAAATGGGTCATCAAGAGCCTCATTTCTTGCAAATTTCTTAAAGTTCATTCTGAATCATACTAAAGAGTATCTCTCACTGTGATAAGTATATTAGCACATTTAATTCTCCGACTCAATCAAACTTCTTAAAATCTGAATTTCATTATGCTATAGTGCATATCTCAGTAAAATAAGCACTTTGGCACATCAAAATCTACATTTTCAACAAACTTCTTTAAGCCTGATACAGATGCTGCTAAAATGCATGTCTCTGTGAGATAAGCAACATTGAACTTCAAAATATTTAATTCAAAAAAAACTTCATAAAATCTAATGTAATTCATACTAAAGTGCATGTATCAGTGTGAAAAGCAAATTGGCACATCAAGAACCTCATTTCTTGCGAGCTTCTTAAAATCTAATTCGGACGATAATAAAATGTTCACCTCGGTGCAATAAGTATATTGGCACAACACATTCTCAAATTGAATCAAACTTTTTAAAATCTAACGTGGATTATGATAAGGTGTCTCTCTCACTGTGATATGCACATTAGAACACTGCATTCTCCAACTGAATCCAACTTCTGAAAGTCATGTACATCATATTAACAGGCAAATCAAAATCTGCATTCCCACCAAACATCTTTAAGCCTGATGCAGATGCCGCTAAATGCATATCTCAGTGAGAAAAACAACACTGTTCTTCAAAATAATCAATTCAACCATACTTCTTAAAATGTATTGTAGATCATAATAAAATGCATATCTCAGTGAGCTACGCACAAAGGCACATCAAATTTCCATTTCCAACAACATTCTTTAAGCCTGATGGACAAATTCCTAAAATGCATTTCTCAGTGAGATAACCACATTGGTTCATCATAAACCTCATATCTTGCAAATGGCTTCAAATATGTTGGAGATGCTACTGAAGTGCTTATTTTACGGAGATAAACACCGAGGCACATCACTTTCTCCAACTGAAAGAAGCTTCTTAAGGTCTGATGTAGATCATACTAATATACATATCTCAGTGAGGTAAGCACTTGGCACATCAAAATAAAATATGAAAGAACTGCAGATGCTATAAATCAGGAACGAGAAAAGTAGTTGCTGGAAAAGCTCAGCAGCCTCTGTGAAGAAAAAAATCAGAGTTAATGTTTCAGATCTGGTGACCCTTCCTCAGTTCTGTGCTAAGCACCTTGGTACATCAAAAACTACATTTCCAGCAAGCTTCTTTAAGCCTCGTGCAGATACTGATGAAATGCATATCTCAATGAAATAAGCAATATTGAATTTCAAAGTATTCCATTCAAACAAACTTAATAAACTATAATGTAGGTCATACTAAAGTGCAGATCTCAGTGCGATAAGCAACTTGGTACATCAAGAATCTAATTTTTTGCAAACTTCTTAAAATCTAAACACAACAAAATATTCAATTCAATCAAACTTCTCTAAATCTAATATAGATCAAACTAAGGTGCAAACATCATTGACACAAGGAACGTGATTAACCAATATCTCAATTGCTGTCAGGATTCTTGAAACCTCATGCAGATGCTTTCGAACTGCATATCTCACTGAGATAAATAACGTGGTACATCAAGACCATCATTTCTTTCAAATTTCTTAAAATCTAATGCGAACATTACTGAAGTGTATCTCTCACAAGATAAGCACGTTGGCATATCACATTCTCCAATTGAATCAAACTTCTTAAAGTCTGAAGTAGATCATACTAATGTGCGTATCTCAGCAAGGTAGGCATACAGGCACATCAAAATTTGTATTTCCACCAAACATCTTTAAGCAGATGCTGCTAAAATGCATATATCAGTGAGATATGCCACATTGTTCTTCAAAATATTCAATTCAATTAAACTTCTTAAAATGTATTATTGATCATAGTAAAATGCATATCTCGGTGAGGTATGCAGTTAGGCACATCAAAATTTCCATTTCCACAAAACTTCTTTAAGCCTGATGGAGCTGCTGCTGCAATGTATTTCACTGAAGTAACCACATTGGTTCATCAAGAATCTTATTTCTTGACAACTTTTTAAAAGCTAATTTTGATCTTAATAAAGTGTTCATCTCAGTGTGATAGGAACATTGGGACGCCACATTTGCCAACTGAATCAAACTTCTTAAAATCTGATGTAGATCTTACTAATGTGCATGTCTCAGTAAGGTAAGCATCTTGCGACATCAAAATCTCCATTTTCACCAAACGCCTTCAAACAGAATGCAGATGCTGCTAAAATGCACAGCTTCGTGAGATAAGCAACTTTGAACAGTAAAATACCCAACTAAATCAAATTTCTTAGACTGTGGTGAAGATCATACTGAAGTACATGTCTGAGTGAGATAACTAACTTTGCACATCAAAAACAATATTTCCTGCTAACTTATTAAAATATATTGTAGCTGGTACTAAAGTGCATATCTCACGGATTAAGCACATTGGCACATCAAAATCTCAAATTCAATCAAACTTCTTAAAATCTGATATAGATCATACTAAAGTGCATATCTTAGTGAGTCAAGCAACTTGGCACATCAAAATGTTCAATTAAATCACACTTCTTAAAGTTGGACGGACATCGTACTAAAATGCACACCTCAGTGAGATAAGCAACTTGGTACATCAAGAACCTTCTTTCTAGCAAAGGTCTCCCTGCTATAGGAAAGATGTTGTTAAACCTGACAGGGGTCAGGGAAGATTTACAAGGATCTTGCTGGGATTGAGGTGTTTGAGCTATAGGGAGAGGTTGAATTGGCTGGGGTTAATTTTCTCTGCAGCACTGGAGTCTGAGGGGTGACCTTAAAGAGTTTCATCAATCATGACAGATATGGATATGGTGAATAGCCACCAGAACTCAAGGGCATAGGCTTAAGGGGAGAGTGGAAAAATTTAGAAGGGACCTGAGGGGCAACTTTTTCCCGCTGAAGGTAGTGCGTGTATGGAATACAATATTCTAACAGGATCTTTACCAATGACCTGCAACACAGCATCCCAACTTCTAATACTCACTGCACTGACCAATGAAGACAAGAATGCCAAACATCATCTTCATCGCCCTGTCCACCTACATTTCCACTTGCAAGGAACAATGCATTTGCACCCCTGGGTCTCTTTTGTTTGGCAACAGTCAAGGGGAAAATGCAGCGGATTGGCACAATGTAACATTTAACAAGCTTGAGCAGACATGATGGGCCAAAATGCCTCCTCCTACGCTGTAACACTACTTTGGTTACTACTTGAGATCCTGTGTGTTGTAAATTGTGGGAATTATATGGATAATTTTGTTGTTGTGGAATAAACTTGTGGGTTTTTCTGTGCATCTGAAGTTAACAACTAACTTATCAGTATTTTTGCAATTGCGTTGATTTTTTTTCCAAAGGACGGGTTTTAAAGCTAGGCTGCAGAGTGGAACTGTTTTGTGCACTAATGAATATTTGTTAATGAACTGTAATGCTCTGTAAAGTCAAACAAATTTAAACTTCCAGCAAGAGATTCCCTCAACTCACCATTCCTAGCCCCACTGTTTAAGATGAATTTCTGATGCAACTGTACCCCAAACAATAATCCCAGCATTTCCATGAAAACTGTATCAGCAACATTGCTCACATAAAGCTAGAAATAGAGTCATAGAATAATACAGTTTGGAAACAAGCTCTTCGGCACAACCTGGTCCATGCTGGCCATGGTGCATGTCAGCTAGTTCCAATTGCCTGCATGTGTCCATGTAGAGCTCTACACCTCGTTATCTCAGATTCTCTAGCCTCAGCAGTTCCTATTATCTCTGATACACTTTCTCCAGCAGCCATTCCATATATGCACCACTCTCTGCTTGAAGAAGTTGCATCTCAGGTCCTTGTTAAATCTATCCCCTCTCACCTTTAACGTGTGCCCTCTAACTTTTCAATTCCCCATCCAAGTGAAAAAGACCATATATATTTATCCTATCTATGCCCATCATGATTTTAAACACCTCAATAAGGTCAGCTTTCATTCTCCTACATTCCAAGGAATAAAGCCTTATCCTAGCCAATATCTCCCTACAACTCAAGCCTACTAGTCCTGGCAACATCCTCAAATCTTTTTCGCACACTTTCCAGTTTAACTATGTCCTTCCTATAACAGGGTAACCAAAACCGTACACAATTCTCCAAATGAGGCCTCACCAACAACTTAGACAACTGTAACATAGCATCCCAACACTCCTATACTCAATGTTCGACCGAGGGAGGCTGGCATGCTAAATGCCTTCTTCACCCTGCTGTCCACCTAAGATGCCATTTTCAACAAACTATGTACTCGTACTCCTAGGTTCCTCTGTGTCACAACACTCCTCAGGACCTTACCATTTACCCTACCTTGGTTTGACTTTCCAAAGTGCACCACCTCACATTTATCAGTACTGAATTGCATTAAAATCCTTAGCCCACTTCCCCATCTGATCAAGAATCCTTTGTAGTTTTTGCTACCCTTCCTCGCTATCGATGATACCTCCTAATTTTGTACCATCCACAAACTTGCTAATCATGCCTTGTACATTCACATTTATGCAAATAAGAAATAACAAAGGTCCCAGCACCGATCCCCGATGCACACCACTAGTCGTCAAGCCTCCAGTCTGAGAAACAACTTTCAACCATCACCCTCTGCTTGCTTCCTACCATCAAACCAATTTTGAATCCAATTAGCTAGCTCTCCTTGGATACCATGCAACCTAACCTTCATGACTAATGTACTTTGTGGGACCTTGTCAAAGGCCCTACTAAAGTCCATATGGACAACATCTATTGCCTCACCCTCATCTATCCTCTTGGTTACCTGAAAACCTCAAAGATTTGTCAGACGTGACTTCCTGTGCATAAATCCATTCTGACTATCCATAATCAGACCTTGGCTATTCATATACTGGTTGATCCTGTCCGTCAGTATTGTCTCCAACAACTCGGCTACCACTGATGTCAGGCTCACTGACTTGTAATTCCCTGGCTCATCTTTGCTACCTTTCTTAAACAATAGAACAACATCAGCTACCCTCCAGTCTTCCAAACCTCACCAGTGGCTAAAGATGAAGGAAAAATTTCTACAAAGGCCTCTGCAATTTCTTCCCTTGCCTCCCACAACATCCAAGGGTGGACTTGATCATGTGTAAAGGAATTATCCACCTTAATGGCTGCAAACACCTCCTCTGTAGTAATATTTATGCAGTCCAAAACATCCCCACTTGTTTCCCTTATTGCCTTAGCATCCATGATTCTCTCCTTAGTAAACACTGACAAGAAATATTCATTAAAAATCACCACCATCTCCTGTGGGTCCTCATATAGGCAGCCATTTTTTATAAAAACATTGCAAAAAGAGATGAGAAGTTGAAGCATTTTATACAAAATAGGAAGAGGGTACTGATTGGCTGGGCCATCATTACCATGGAAATACAGCAAAAACAGTTAGCTGTCAATCTTAATTCTCAAAGCAGACAAGTAGACTCTCATTGGTCAGGGTGTTGCCATGAGGAAGCAGCAAAGTTTGGCTGTTTCAATGATGCCTTTCTTATTAAAAAAGTGTAAAGTGTGTACAAATTGCTTTTGCCTACATAAACCAGGGTCCTGTGTGATTATATATTGTAGCTTCTAGCTCATGCACAAATACATCATACTGTGGTCCCAGCTGATGATTTTAAATTGGTTTCCAGTTTAACTCCAGTCATAGTGAAGGTTATTTAGTAAATGATTTCCAAAGCAGAATCACTTATAATTGTGGATATTCTTTTCTGAGGCTTACAAGCATGGATTGGTTGAGCGTGGGCAGCCTGCTGTCAGCAGAAAATACTAAAATGTACAAGCTATCTGGTATGGTCCACCAATCAGCAGGATGTAGGGCCTACACATCAGGCATCTCACCAACACTAAAACTCATGTTATGTTATTCGTTTGTGAATCACTTATTATCAATCTATATTCTAATATGCCTAATAAATCTCTTTTATATCAGTTATACACCTTATCAATGTACACTGTAAAACAGTTTAATAAACCTCTGTTAGATCGGTAATAAACCTGAACAATCTACACCCTAACACAGGGTAATAAACCTCTCCTACACCAATAATAAACCTATCAATCCAGATTGTAACACATGGCAATAAAGTTCTGTTAAGTGCAACATCCTCATAAAACTTCATTGCACACTTTCCAGTTTAACTATGTCTTTCCTATAACAGGATAACCAAAACTGTACAGAATGCTCCAAATGAGTATTAAACCCTATCAATCTACACCCTAACACAGTGTAATAAAAGCTCAGTTACACCAGTATTAATCCCTATCAACCTACACTCTAACACAGTGACTTTCAGGTCTGTTACGTCAGTTAAAATGTTATCAATTTACACTCTAGTACAGGGTAACACAGCTCTCCCTAATAATAAACTCTATCAATCTACACTCTAACACATTATAATGAAGATCTATTACAGCAGTAATAAACCCTATCAATTTACAGTCAGACACAGTGTAGTACAACTCTGTTACATCAGTCATAAACCCTTCCAATCTATGCTCTAACAGTGTAGTAAAGCTCTGTGTAAAAATAACCCAATCAGCCCAAACTGTAGCATTGTGTTCTACAGCTCTGTGATATCAAAAGTAAAGTTTCCAATCTACATTCTCGCACAAAGTAATAAAACTCTGACACACCATTAGTAAACCCTATCAGACTACACCCTAACACAGGGCAATAAAGCTCTATTACGCAAGAAATAGATGCGACATTCTACACTCTAACACAGTGTGTTGAGCTCTGGTACACCAGTAATAATCAAACAACAAAGAACAAGATGTGCAGATACATAGATCCCTTAAAATGGCCACCCAAGTGGACAGGGTTGTTAAGAAAGCATATGGTGTTTTGGCTTTCATTAACAGGGGGATTGAGTTTAAGAGTCGTGAGATCTTGTTGCAGCTCTATAAAACTTTGGTTAGACCGCACTTGGAATACTGCGTCCAGTTCTGGGCGCCCTATTATAGGAAAGATGTGGATGCTTTGGAGAGGGTTCAGAGGAGGTTTACCAGGATGCTGCCTGGACTGGAGGGCTTATCTTATGAAGAGAGGTTGACTGAGCTCGGTCTCTTTTCATTGGAGAAAAGGAGGAGGAGAGGGGACCTAATTGAGGTATACAAGATAATGAGAGGCATAGATAGAGTCGATAGCCAGAGACTATTTCCCAGGGCAGAAATGGCTAGCACGAGGGGTCATAGTTTTAAGCTGGTTGGTGGAAAGTATAGAGGGGATGTCAGAGGCAGGTTCTTTACGCAGAGAGTTGTGAGAGCATGGAATGCGTTGCCAGCAGCAGTTGTGGAAGCAAGGTCATTGGGGTCATTTAAGAGACTGCTGGACATGCATATGGTCACAGAAATTTGAGGGTGCATCCATGAGGATCAATGGTCGGCACAACATTGTGGGCTGAAGGGCCTGTTCTGTGCTGTACTGTTCTATGTTCTATGTTCTATGTTCTAACAATTTGCTCTCCACAGAATTAGGACTGGCTGGTCTGTTATTCCCAGGGTTATCTCGATTCCCTTTCTTGAACAAGGGAATAACATTTGCCACCTTCCCATCATCTGGTTCAACTCCAGTGGACAGTGAGGACACAAAGATCATCGCCAAAGGAGCAGCAATCTCTTCCCCCACTTGCTGTTTAAAACTTTGGGTACATCCCAAATGGCCTAGGGGGCTTATCTATTGGTCATGTTTTTTCAAAATTTTGAGCACATCCTCCTTCTGAACATCAACCTGTTCGAGCTCTGTTAAACTAGTAATAAACCTTATCAGTTTACAGTAAAATATTGTAATAAAGCTCTGTTACATAGAACATAGAACAGTACAGCACAGTATGGGCCCTTCAGCTCATGATGTTGTCCTGAATTTTTACCCTTAGCCTAAGGTCTAACTAACCTCCACCCCTACCTTATACTATCATCCATATGCATATCTAATAGTTGCTTAAATGCCCCTAATGAGGCCAACTCCACTACCCTCTCCGGCAGTGCAATCCACAACTCTACCATTCACTGAGGAAAGAACCCACCTCTGATGTCTCCCGTACATCCACCTCCACTCACTTTAACACTATGCTCCCTCGTAATAGCTACCTGCAACCTAGGAAAAAGCTTCTGGCTGTCCACTCTATCTATTCCTCTAATCATTTTGTGCACCTCTATCAGTTTAATCCAGAAAAATCCTGTGGTGATTGGAGAGGTGCTAAACAAATATTTCTTATCTGTTTTCACTGACGAACTGGAGAATATTGTAGAGGAGAAGACTGAATTACGGGCTACTAGGACTGAAAGGATTGTGTTTAGTAAGGAGAAGGTGTTATCAATTCTGGAAGGTGTGGAAGTAGATAAATCCCCGGGGCCAAATGGGATTTTTCCAAGGATTGTCTGGGAAGCTAGGGAGGAGGTGGCAGAGACTTTGGCCTTGATCTTTGAGTCCTCATTGTCTACTTGTTTAGTACCAGAGGACTGGAGGAGTACAAACGTTATGCCCTTGTTCAAGAAGGGCAGTAAAGATGACTCAGGTAATTATAGACCTGTGAGCCTTACGTCAGTTGTAGTAAATGTTTTGGAAAGGATTATAAGAGATAGGATTTATAATCATCTAGCAAGCAACAATTTGATTGGAGATAGTCAGCATGGATTCATCAAGGGCAGGTCGTGTCTCGCAAACCTCGTTGAGTTTTTAGAGAAGGTGACCAAGCATGTGGATGATGGTACGGCAGTTGACGTGGTGTACATGGACTTCAGTAGAGCCTTTGATAAGGTTCCATATAGTAGGCTATTGGAGAAAATACAGAGGCATGGGATTGAGGGAGATTTAGCAGTTTGGATTAAAAACTAGAAATTTCTATAAGAAGGCAACGAGTGGTGGTTGATGGAAAATATTCAGCCTGGAGTCCGGTTACTAGTGGTGCGCCTCAAGGATCTGTTATGGGACCACTGCTGTTTGTCATTTTTACAAATGACTTGGATACAGGCATAGGTGGATGGGTTAGCAAGTTTGCAGATGACACTAAAGTCAGTGGAGTGGTGGACAGTGTGGAAGAATGTTGCAGGCTGCAGGGAGACTTGGATAAACTGCAGAATTGGGCCGAAAGGTGGCAAATGGAGTTCAATGTAGATACATGTGAGGTGATTCACTTTGGGAAGAATAATAGGAAGGCAGAATACTGGGTCAATGGAAAGATTCTGGGTAGTGTGGATGTGCAGAGGGATCTTGGTGTCCATGCACATAGATCCATGAAAGTTGCCACACAGGTTGATAGTGCTCACAAACCTTATTGAGTTCTTGGAGAAGGTGACCAAACAGGTAGATGAGAGTAAACCAGTTGATGTGGTGTATATGGATTTTAACAAGGCTTTCGATAAGGTTCCCCAAAGTAGGCTATTGTACAAAATGCGGAGGAATGGGATTGTGGGAGATACAGCAGTTTGGATCAGAAATTGGCTTGCTGAAAGAAGACAGAGGGTGGTGGTTGATGGGAAATATTCATCCTGGAGTCCAGTTACTAGTGGTGTACCGCAAGGGCTGGTGTTGGGTCCACTGCTGTTCGTCATTTTTATAAACGACCTGGATGAGGGCGTAGAAGGATGGGTTAGTAAATTTGCAGACGACATTAAGGTTGGCGAAGTTGTGGAAAGTGACGAAGGATGTTGTAGGTTACAGAGAGACATAGATAAGCTGCAGAGCTGGGCTGAGAGGTGGCAAATGGAGTTTAATGCAGACAAGTGTGAGGTGATGCACTTTGGTAGGAGTAACCGGAATGCAAAGTACTGGGCTAATGGTAAGATTCTTGGTAGTTTCCATGAGCAGAGAGATCTCGGTGTCCATGTACACAGATCCTTGAAAGTTGCCAACCAGGTTGACAGGACTGTTAAGAAGGCATACAGTGTTTTAGCTTTTATTAATAAAGGGGTCGAGTTCCGGAACCAAGGGGTTATGCTGCAGCCATACAAAACTCTGGTGCGGCCGCACTTGGAGTATTGCGTACAGTTCTGGTCACCGCATTATAAGAAGGATTTGGAAGCTTTGGAAAGGGTGCAGAGGAGATTTGCTAGGATGTTGCCTGGTATGGAGGGAAGATCTTATGAGGAAAGGCTGAGGGACTTGAGGCTGTTTTTGTTAGAGGGAAGAAGGTTGAGAGGTGTCTTAATTGAGGCATATAAGATAATCAGAGGGTTAGACAGGATGGAAAGGGAGAGCCTTTTTCCTAGGATGGTGATGGTGAGCACAAGTGGTCATAGCTTTAAATTGAGGGGTGAAAGATAGAGGGCAGATGTCAGAGGTAGTTTCTTTACTCAGAGACTAGTAAGGGTGCGGAACGCTTTGCCTGCAACGGTAGTAGATTCGCCAACTTTAAGTACATTTAAGTCGTCATTGGACAAGCATATGGACGTACATGGAATAGTGTAGGTTAGATGGGCTTCATATTGGTATGGCAGGTCAGCACAACATCGAGGGCCGAAGGGCCTGTACTGTGCTATAATGTTCTGTGTTCTATGTTCTATGCTGTTAAGAAGGCTTATGGTGTGTTCGGTTTTATTGGTAGAGGGATTGAGTTCCGGAGCCGTGATGTCATGCTGCAACTGTACAAAATGCTAGTGCGGCCTCATTTGGAACATTGTGTACAGTTCTGGTCGCCCCGTTACAGAAACGATGTGGAAGCATTGGAAAAGGTGCAAGGAGATTTACCAGGATGTTGCCTGGTCTGGAGCGAAGGCCCTATGAAGAAAGGCTGAGGGACTTGTATCTGTTCTCATTGGAGAGAAGAAGGCTAAGAGGGGATTTAATAGAGACATACAAGATGATCAGAGGATTAGCTGGGTGGACAGTGAGAGTCTTGTTCCGAGGATGATGACGTCGGCTTGTACAAGGGGGCATTGCTACAAATTGAGGGGTGATAGATTTAAGACAGATGGCAGAGGCAGGTTCTTTACTCAGAGAGTGGAATGCCCTGCCTGCCAGTGTAGTTAACTCAGCCACATTAGGGGCATTTAAACAGTCCTTGGATAAACATATGGATGATGATGGGATAGTGTAGCGGGATGGGCTTAGATTAGTTCACAGCTCGGCGCAACATCGAGGGCCAAAGGGCCTGTTCTGCACTGTGTTGTTCTATGTTCTATGTTCTATGTGAGGTAATACATTTAGCCTATAATCAGCTGGATTCTCCTTCTTAAGCAAACGAACAACATTGGCTCAGAGATAATGGGAACTGCAGATGCTGGAGAATCCAAGATAATAAAGTGTGAAGCTGGATGAATACAGCAGGCCAAGCAGCATCTCAGGAGCACAAAAGCTGACGTTTCGGGCCTAGACCCTTCATCAGAGAGGGGGATGGGGTGAGGGTTCTGGAATAAATAGGGAGAGAGGGGGAGGCGGACCGAAGATAGAGAGAAAAGAAGATAGGTGGAGAGGAGAGTATAGGTGGGGAGGTAGGGAGGGGATAGGTCAGTCCAGGGAAGACGGACAGGCCAAGAAGGTGGATGAGGGTAGTAGGTAAGAAATGGAGGTGCAGCTTGGGGTGGGAGGAAGGGATGGGTGAGAGGAAGAACAGGTTAGGGAGGCAGAGACTGGCTGGACTGGTTTTGGGATGGAGTGGGGGGAGGGGAAGAGCTGGGCTGGTTTCCGGAGAGACCACTCTCTCCGTGACTCCCTTGTTCGCTCCACACTGCCTTGCAGCCCCACCACACCCGGCACCTTCCCCTGCAACCGCAGGAAGTGCTACACCTCCTCCCTCACTCCCATCCCAGGCCCCAAGATGACTTTCCATATTAAGCAGAGGTTCACCTGCACATCTGCCAATGTGGTATACTATATCCATTGTACCCAGTGTGGCTTCCTCTACATTGGGGAAACCAAGCGGAGGCTTGGGGACCGCTTTGCAGAACACCTCCACTCGGTTCGCAATAAACAACTGCACCTCCCAGTCGCGAACCATTTCAACTCCCCCTCCAATTCTTTAGATGACATCTCCATCATGGGCCTCCTGCACTGCCACAATGATGCCACCCGAAGGTTGCAGGAACAGCAACTCATATTCCGCTTGGGAACCCTGCAGCCCAATGGTATCAATGTGGGCTTCACCAGCTTCAAAATCTCCCCTTCCCCCACCGCATCCCAAAAGCAGCCCAGTTCGTCCCCTCCCCCCACTGCATCACACAACCAGCCCAGCTCTTCCCCTCCACCCACTGCATCCCAAAACCAGCCCAGCCAGTCTCTGACTCCCTAACCTGTTCTTCCTCTCACCCATCCCTTCCTCCCACCCCAAGCCGCCCCTCCATTTCCCACCTACTAACCCCATCCCGCCTCCTTGACCTGTCCGTCTTCCCTGGACTGACCTATCCCCTCCCTACCTCCCCACCTATACTCTCCTCTCCACCTATCTTCTTTTCTCTCCATCTTCGGTCCGCCTCCCCCTCTCTCCCTATTTATTCCAGAACCCTCACCCCATCCCCCTCTCTGATGAAGGGTCTAGGCCTGAAATGTCAGCTTTTGTGCTCCTGAGATGCTGCTTGGCCTGCTGTGTTCATCCAGCTTCACACTTTATTATCTTGAACAATATTGGCTATTCTCCAATCGTCTGGGACCACCCCTGTAGCCAGTGAGGATACAAAGATTTCCCTGAGGCCCCAGCAATTTCCTCCTGTGCCTCTCTTAGTATTCTCGTGTATATCCCATCAGGCTCTGAGGACTTGTCTACTTTACCTCAAGATCCCCAATACCTCCACCCTTTTGATCGCAACATGACCCAAATCATCTACATATCTTTCCTCAGACTCATCATTCAACAAGTCCTTCTCTGTGTAAATACTCAAAAACACTCATTTAATACCCTGCCCATTTAGTCTGGCTCCACACATAAGTTCCCTTCCCTGTCCTTGAGTGGGCCAACCCTTTGCCTGGCTACCCTCTTTCTCCTTATATATGTCTAAAGATGTGCAGGCTAGGTGGATTGGCCATGCTAATTTGCCCGTAGTATTCAGGGGTGTGTGAGTTATAGGGGGATGGGTATGGGTGGGATGCTTCAAGGGACGATGTGGACTTGTTGGGCTGAAGGATCTCTTTCCACACTGTAGGGAATCTCATCCAATTTAATTTAAGGTTTTGGGGTTTTACTTAATCCTGTTGACCAACGACTTTTCGTGACACCTTTTCGCCCTCCTGACTCTTTGCTTAAGTTTGATTTGACTTTCCTTGTAAATCACTATCAAATCTACACTGTTACACAGTGTACATAGAACATAGAACAACACTGCACAATACAGGCTCTTCAGGCCAAGATGTGCTGACCGATTATCCGACTCTAAGATCAAACTGACCTGCATACCCTTCATTTTACTATCATCCATGTGTCTATCCAAGAGTCGCTTAAGTGTCCTAATGTAGCTGATTCTACTACCACCGCTGGCAGAGCATTCCACACGCCCACCACTCTCTGTGTGAAGAACTTATCTCTGACATCTCCCCATACCTTCCTCCAAGCACCTTAAAATTATACTCCATCAGGATAGCGATTTCCGCCCTGGGGAAAATGTCTCTGAATATCTACTCTATCTATGCCTTTCATCATCTTGTACACTTCAATCAAGTCACCTCTCATCCTCCTTCACTCCAATGAGAAAGCCCTACTTCCCTCAAGCTTTCCTCATAACACCTGCTCTCCAGTTCAGCCAGAGTCCTGGTAAATCTCCTTTGCACCCTGTCTAAAGCTTCCACATCCTTCCCATAATGAGGCAACCAGAACTGAACGCAATAATCCAAGTGTGGCCTAACCAGGGTTTTATAGAAATGCAGCATAACCTCGCAGTTCTTAAACTCAAATCGCTGTCAATGAAAACCAAAACACCATAGGCCTTCTTAACAGCCCGACAATCCTATCATCTTGAGTAACAACTTTAGGGATCAATGGATGTGGACCTGAAGATCTCTCTGTTCCTCCACACTGCCAAGAATCCTGCCATTAACTCTGTATCCTGCATTCAAATTTAATCTTCCAAAGCAAATCATTTCACACTTTTCCGGGTTGAATTCCACCTGCCACTTCTTTGCTCAGCTCTGTATCCTGTCAATGAACCTTGCAACTGACATCAGCCCTCCACACTATCTACAGCTCCACCAGCCTTCATGTCATCAGCAAACTTACTAACCTACCCTTCCACTTCATCATCCAAGTCATTTATAAAGATCACAAAGAGCAGAGGTCCCAGAACAGATCACTGTGGAATACCACTGGTCACTGAGCTCCAGGCTGAATACTTTCCATCTATTACCACCCTCTGTCTTCTATTGAACAGCCAATTCTGTATCCAGACAGCCACATTTCCCTGAATCCCATGTCTTCTTACTTTCTGAATAAGCTTCCCATGGGGAACCTTATCAAATGCCTTGCTAAAATCCATATAAACCACATCCACTGCTCTACCTTCATCAAGTATTTTGTCATATCCTTAAAGAATTCAAGAAGGCTTGTGAGGCATGACCAGCCCCTCACAAAGCGATGCTGACTATTTCTAATCAAGCTGTGCTTTTCCAAATAAATATAAATACTGTCTCCCAGAATCTTCTCCAACAATTTGCTCACCACAGAATTAAGACTGGCTGGTCTGTTATTCCCAGGGTTATCCCTATTGCCTTTTTTGAACAAGGGAATAACATTTGCCACCTTCCCATCATCTGGTACTACTCCAGTGGACAGTGAGGACACAAAGATCATTGCCAAAAGCACGGCAATATCTTCTCCCGCTTGCTGTTTAAAACCTTGGGTATATCCCATCTGGCCTAGGCGGCTTATCTATTGTCATGTTTTTTCAAAATTTTGAACACATCCTCCTTCTGAACATCAACCTGTTCGAGCTCTGTTACACTAGTAATAAACCCTATCAATTTATAGTAAAACATTGTAATAAAGCTCTGTTACATAGAACATAGAACATAGAATAGTACAGCACAGTACAGGCCCTTCAGCTCACAATGTTGTGCTGAACTTTTACCCTCATCCTAAGGTCTATCTAACCTCCACCCCTACCTTATACTATCATACGCATGCCTATCTAATAGTTGTTTAAATGCCCCTAATAAGGCCAACTCCACTATCCTCTCTGGCAATGCAATCCACAACCCTACCATTCTCTCAGTAAAGAACCTACCTCTGATATCTCCCGTATATCTACCTCCACTCACTTTAAAACTCTGGCCCCTTGTAATAGCCACCTGCAACCTCGGAAAAAGTCTCTTGATGTCCACTCTATCTATACCTCCAATCATTTTGTGCACCTCTATCAAGCCACCTCTCATCCTTGGTCTTTCTAAAGAGAAAAGCCCTAGCTCTCTCAACCTTTCCTCGTAAGACCTTCCCTCCACCCCAGGCAACATCCTGGTAAACCTCCTTTGCACCTTTTCCAACACTTCGACAGTTTTCCTGTAATGACGTGACCAGAACTGGACACAATACTCCAGAACAAAAACAAAGTTGCTGGAAAAGCTCAGCGGGTCTGGCAGCATCTGTAGAGGAGAAAACAGAGTTCTGAGGAAGGGTCACTGGGCCCGAAACGTTAACTCTGTTTTCTCCTCCACATACGCTGCCAGACCTGCTGAGCTTTACCAGCAACTTTGTTTTTGTTCCTGATTTACAGCATCCGCAGTTCTTTTGTTTTTTGTTCACAATACTCCATGTGGCCGAACCAGGGTTTTGCATAGCTAGAGCATAACTTCACGGCTCTTGAACTCAATCTTTCTGTTAATGAAGGCTAACACACCATATGCCTTCTTAACAACTCTGTCCACCTGAATGGCAGCTTTCAGGGAACTGTGGACATGAACTCCAAGGTCCCTCTGCTCCTCTACACTGCCAAGAATCTTTCCATTAACCTTGTATTCTGCTTTCAAATTTGTCCTTCCAAAATGAATCGCCTCACGCTTTTCAGGGTTAAACTCCATCTGCCACTATCATACGCATGCCTATCTAATAGTTGTTTAAATGCCCCTAATAAGGCCAACTCCACTATCCTCTCTGGCAATGCAATCCACAACCCTACCATTCTCTCAGTAAAGAACCTACCTCTGATATCTCCTGTATATCTACCTCCACTCACTTTAAAACTCTGGCCCCTTGTAATAGCCACCTGCAACCTCGGAAAAAGTCTCTTGATGTCCACTCTATCTATACCTCCAATCATTTTGTGCACCTCTATCAAGCCACCTCTCATCCTTGGTCTTTCTAAAGAGAAAAGCCCTAGCTCTCTCAACCTTTCCTCGTAAGACCTTCCCTCCACCCCAGGCAACATCCTGGTAAACCTCCTTTGCACCTTTTCCAACACTTCGACAGTTTTCCTGTAATGACGTGACCAGAACTGGACACAATACTCCAGAACTAAAACAAAGTTGCTGGAAAAGCTCAGCGGGTCTGGCAGCATCTGTAGAGGAGAAAACAGAGTTCTGAGGAAGGGTCACTGGGCCCGAAATGTTAACTCTGTTTTCTCCTCCACATACGCTGCCAGACCTGCTGAGCTTTACCAGCAACTTTGTTTTTGTTCCTGATTTACAGCATCCGCAGTTCTTTTGTTTTTTGTTCACAATACTCCATGTGGCCGAACCAGGGTTTTGCATAGCTAGAGCATAACTTCACGGCTCTTGAACTCAATCTTTCTGTTAATGAAGGCTAACACACCATATGCCTTCTTAACAACTCTGTCCACCTGAATGGCAGCTTTCAGGGAACTGTGGACATGAACCCCAAGGTCCCTCTGCTCCTCTACACTGCCAAGAATCTTTCCATTAACCTTGTATTCTGCTTTCAAATTTGTCCTTCCAAAATGAATCACCTCACGCTTTTCAGGGTTAAACTCCATCTGCCACTTCTCAGCCCAGCTCTGCCTCCTATCAATGTGCCTGTGTAACCTGCAACACTCTTCACACTACCCACAACTCAATCCACCTTCGTATCATCTGCAAACTTACTAATCCACCCTTCTACTCCTACATCCAAATCATTTACAAAGATCACAAAAAGAAGAGGAGCCAGAACATGTGGTACATGACTCATAACTGAGCACCATGTTTTCATATTTTCCGTCCACTACCACCCTTTGTCTTCTAAGGATCAGCCAATCCTGCATCCAATCTGCCACAATTCCCCCTATCCCATGCCTCCTTACTTTTTGAATGAGCCTACCATGCGGAACCTTATCAAATGCCTTACTTTAATCCATGTATACCACATCCACTGCTCTACCTTCAGCCATATGTTTTGTCACTTCTTCAAAGTATTCAATAAGGTTTGTGAGGCATGATCTACCCCTCACAAATCCATGCTGACTATCACAAATCAAACTGTGCCTATCCAAGGTATCAGGAATCCTATCTCTCAGAGCCGTTTTCAATAATTTGCCCACAACTGAAGTAAGACTATCTGGCCTGTAATTTCCGGGGTTATCCCATTTCCTTTTTTGAACAAGGGAATGACGTTTGCCACACTCCAATCTTCCAGCACTATACCCATGGACAGTAAGGACAAAAAGATCATTGCCAAAGGCCTTGCAATCTCTTCTCTCACTTCGCATAGAATCCTTGGATAAATCCCATCAGGCCTGGGGGATTTATCTTTCTTCAATTTCATCAAAATTCCTAGTACATTTTCCTTACTAACATCCACCTCATCTAGCCTACCAGCCTGTTTCACACCGTCCTCCCCTACAACTAGGTCACTCTCAGTTGTGAATACTGAAGAAAAGTATTCACTGAGGACCTCTCCTATCTTGTTAGGCTCCGTGGACAAATTCCCTTTACAACCCTTGATTGGCCCTACCCTTACTCTGGTCATTCTCTTATTCCTCACATACATGTAAAAAACCTTGGAGATTTCCTTGATCCTAACTGCCAACGTTTTCTCATGCCCCCTTATAGCTCTCCTAAGCCCTTCAGCCCTTTCCTGGCTAACTTGTATCCCTCTAGAGCCTTTTCTGATCCTTGTTTCCTAAACTTTATATAAACTTCCTTCTTCCTCTTGATGTTAGGCATAAAACCTATTAATCCACACTCTAACAGTGTGATAAAGGTCTTCCTACCTGTAATAGTCACTATCAATTCATACTGTAAGCACAGTGCAATAAAGCTCTGTTATACCAGTAATAAGCTCTAACAGTCTAGATCATAACACAGTGTAATAAAGTTGTGTTACTCCAATAATAGCTCTCTGATGAAGGGTCTAGGCCCGAAACGTCAGCTTTTGTGCTCCTGAGATGCTGCTTGGCCTGCTGTGTTCATCCAGCCTCACAATTTATTATCTTGGAATCTCCAGCATCTGCAGTTCCCATTATCTCTCTCTCTTACTCCAATAATAATCCCGCTCAATCTACACTTCAGCAGAAGGTAATAAATCTCTTTGAAACCAATAATAAACCATAATGATCTACACTCAAACACAGTGCAATGAAGCTCCATTACACTAGTAATAAATATTATCCATCTACACTCTAACGCAGTGTGATACAGCTTTGTTACATCCCTTAAAACCTTATCAATGCACACTCAGGGTAATGAAGCTCTCCAACACCAATGATAAACCATATTATTCTACACTCTAACACAGATTAACAAGATTCATTACTGGTGTAATGACTCTGTGTTCAACTATCTTAGACTGTTGATTGATAAGGTTTATCACTGGTGTAACAGAGCTTCATTACGCTATGTTACAATGTAGGTTGATAGGGTTTGTTACTGGTGTAACAGAGCTTTATTACACTGTGTTCAAGTGTAGACTGATGGTGGCTTTACTGTAACGAGCTTTATCACACTTTGTTAGAATGTAAGTTGATAAGGTTTGTTAGTGCTGTAACAGAGCTTTATCACACTGTGTTAGAGTGTAGACTGATTGAGACTATTACTTGTGTAGCAGAGTTTTATTACACTTTGTTAGAGTGTAGATTGATAGGGCTTATTGTAGGTGTAACAGAGCTGCCAGTGCAGCCTCAGTTTGCAGAGAGGCCACTTCTCAGTACATACTATCCATGTGACCTGCAGTCACATGGATGCTTGACAGTGCACCCAGCCACAATTGCAATTCCAATAAATGAGCTTCCAGGAGACATGTCCTGCACACATTCTGATCCTGGCACTGCCCAACCTTCCATACAGAGTTGGTGGAGCACACCTTGAGCTTTCCTGCCATGCCTACCCCTTGAAATCAAATCCTTTGATTACCCTCAAAATCAAATAAAATTTATTATTCAAGAGCCCTTCTTTTCTACGTTATTGCCCTGAAATACAATGGCGTAAGGTGCGAGCTGGCAATGATAAATTGGGAAATGTTACTTAAGGGGATGCACAAGGCACTTAGCTTGGAACAGCACCAGGAGGTGGGGAAGGACACTGTAACCAGTAAGCCTATAAATGTGCAGATTAGGGCCTAGTCTTCATTGGATATTATATGCAGGTGCCAGTGTTGGACTGGGGTGAACAACATCACAAGTCACTTGACACTAATTATAGTCCAACAGGTTTACTTGAAATCACAAACTTTCGGAGAACTGATCCTTTGTCAGGTGAAAATTCAAATTGTGATTTCAAATAAACCTGTTGAAACTATAACCTGGTGTCACGTGACTTGTGATGTCACCCACCCCAGTCCAACACTGGCACCTCCATTTCGTACTTAAGGGAATGCACAGGGCACTTAGCTTGGATCAGCACCAGGAGGTGGGGAAGGACACAGTAACTAGTAACTCTATAAATCTTGCATGGTACAGATTAGGGCCTAGGTTTTATTGGATATGATATGGACCTGCCAGTATTGGATTGGGCTGGACAGCATCACAAGTCACATGAGACCAGGTTATAGTTAGTCTCAATGATTTACTTGAAATCACAAGCTTTTGGAGAACTGATCCTCTGCCAGGTGAAAATTCAAATTGTGATTGCAAATAAACTTGTTGGTTTATAACCTGGTGTCATGTGACTTGTGATGTTGTCCAGCCCAACAAGTTTATTTGAAATCACAATTTGAATTTTCACCTGGCGAAGGATCAGTTCTCCAAAAGCTTGTGATTTCAAGTAAGTCATTGAGACTATAACCTGGTGTGGTGAGACTTCTGACTTTATCAGAAATTTATTCGTAATGCCTGGAGAGGGAACACTGTAGCCGGCAAGCCTATAGATCTGGTGCAATGCAGATTCAGGCCTAGTCTTTACAGGGCACTTAGCTTGGAGCAGCAACTGCCACAATGGGAGTATGGACATAGCAATAGGTGAACTGCAGGAATACCATGGGAATCTGCTGATATCATAATTTCAAAAGACTCCAGACTGCTGAGTACTGGGCACCTGACCATTACTGGTTAACCCTTTCTTGTCTTACAAATTTAGAGCTGTGGATACTTAGCCACAGTTAACCTATTCATAAGAGTAGTGATAGAGTAGAAAGTCGAGCAAAATTAGTCTAATAATTCTAGTCTAAGGCATTAGTTGTAAATTTAACAAATGTCAGGAGAAGCCAGCCAAGTGGAATGTGTGCTTTGTCACATGTTGGGAGTCCTGCATGCTGCCAAAGTCCCAGGTGACCACGTGTAGGAAGTGCTCCTGGCTGCAGAAACTGGAGCTCTGGGTCTCGGTAGATGTGAAGTCACACAGTGAGTAGTAGGGTATGAAATGCACTGCCTTGGAACCATGATGGAGGCAGGTTCAACTGAGATATGCAAAAGACCATTGGATGAATATTTGGACAGAAATAGTCTGCAAGGATATAGGAAAAAAGACTGGAAATTGGCACTAAGTCATGATGCTCGTTTGGACAGCTAGCTCATTTAGCAGGCACAAAAGATTGAAAGGACTCTTTCTGCACCATGATGATTCTATGACCATCTCAGAAGGTTAGAAAGGTGGGAGCTAGTTCAGTCATTTGCACCAGTTATATCAGTTTCAATGGGATCACCTCTTATTCTTTTAAACTCCAATAAAAGTGTATAGGGAATCTTTTCTGCATTGCCTCCTCTGTAAAGAGGCCCAGATCGTTCACTGGCCAGAAAGGTATTGGAGTGGGCTAAATTGGGATTACACATTGCGATTGTGCACAAACTTAATATAGTAGATTCCATGGGAATTTCCTGGGACTCTGAAATTTCCAACGGATAACTCTCCTGCATCTGGAAACTCCTTATTACATCAAAAACTTCTGAGAGTTTGGGTTAACAGGTTAGACTCACTTAAGCTCAATAGTTACTCAGAAAAGTTAGAGGAAAGAAACACCCACTCTCACTCCTGTGTAACTATTAAGCAGACCCAGACCTCAATTCTAAACTTTCCTTTCCCAAATACATCTCCTCTCACACCTCTGTCAACTGTTAACCAAACACCCCTTTCCCTACCTCCTTCCACCCTACCAACCTAACTTAATTACACCACCTCTGCTCTCCAACTCTCATTCCTGCCCTGACCTGTTAACCCCCTCGTATCACCAGACCCAAAAGCCCCTGACAAGAAATGACATTTCCGATACTCCACCCCCCCCCCAACCATTAGTCTGATACCACCCCTAGAATTCCCCCACTGATGTGAATTACCCCGCAGACATAACACCTACCTCCTCCTGAGCTCCCCAGTCGCTGTGACTTGCTCTGGGACAAATGGCAGCCATGGTAAGGCAGGTGAGCTCAGACTGTAGATGGGCTCTGGCGACTGGGGTATTATAGCCATAACAGAAACATGTCTGAGAAAAGTGCAGGATTGGCAGCTCAATGTTCCAGATACAGAAACTACAGGCATGACAGAAGTATAGCTAAGAAAGGAGAGGGAGTTGCCCTTTTGATAAAGGAGGACATCACAATAGAGACGATATTCTTAAGGGGTCAGCAAATGAGAACTTAAAAGCTAGAAGGAGATGGTCACTCTGTTGAGACTGTTGTATAGACCCCCATATAGCAAGCAGGTGCTAGAGGACCAGATATGTCGAGAGATTGCAGATACCCATAGGAGTATTATTGGATGGAAATTTTAATTTCCCTTGTATTGACTGGGCCATCCAGAGTATAAAATGCCCAGACAGGGTGGAATTTGTCAAATGTGCCCAATTAAGTTTGCTAAATCAAAATTTAAAGGGCCCTACTTGAAAGGGTACAAAACTGAACCTCCTCTTAGGAAATGAGCTTGGGCAAGTGACTGAAGTGCCAGTTGGAGACCAATTTTGGCCCAGTGACAATAGCTTTCTTAATTTGAACATAATTATGGAAAAAGATAGGACAGGTCCATGGGTTAGGGTGCTAAACTAGAGCTGGGGCCATTAGGCAGGATTTCGCAGAAGTTGATTGGGTGAGTCTGTTTGAAGGACAAGAAATGGCTGAAAAATGGGAGGCTTTTAAAAGTGTGATACCAAGAGTTCAGGGACAATATCTCCTTGTTAGGTTGCAGGGAAAAGCTGGCAGGTACAGGGATCCCTGTCTGACGAGGGATATTGAGGCTCCAGTCAGGAAAAAGAAGGCATACATTGGGTTTAAGGTTTTGGGCTCAAGTGAATCCCAAGATGACAATAAAAAGTGTAGGAGTGTGCTCAAGATTGAAATCAGAAGAGTGAAAAGAGGATATGAGATTGATCTGGCAGATAAGGTCAAAGATAATCCCAAGATAACAAGGTGTAGAGCTGGATGAAAATAGCAGGCCAAGCAGCAGCTCAGGAGCAGGAAAGCCGACATTTCAGCCTAGACCCTTCATCAGAAATGGGGGAGGGGAAGAGGGTTCTGAAATAAATAGGGAGATGGGGAGGCGGTTCCAAGATGGATACAGGAGAAGATAGGTGGCGAGGAGACAGGCAAGTTAAAGAGGCAGGGATGGAGCCAGTAAAGGTGAGTGTAGGTGGGGAGGTAGGGAGGAAATAGGCCAGTCCAGGAGGACAGACAGGTCAAGGGGGTGGGACGAGGTTAGTATATAGGAAATGGGGTTGCAGCTTGAGGTGGGAGGAGGGGATAGGTGAGAGCACGAACAGGTTAGGGGGGTGGGCATGAGCTGGCTGGTTTTGGGATGTGGTAGGGGGGGGGGGTCGAAATTTTGAAACTTGTGAAATCCACATTGATACCATTGGGCTGCAGGGTTCCCAAGTGGAATATGAGTTGCTGTTCCTGCAACCTTCGGGTGGCACCATTGTGGCACTGCAGGAGGCCCAGGATGGACTTGTCTTCTGGGGAATGGGAGGGGGAGTTGAAATGGTTCACGACTGGGAGGTGCAGTTGTTTATTGCTAGCCGAGCGTAGGTGTTCCACAAAGCAGTCCCCAATCCTCTGCTTGGTTTCCCCGATGTAGAGGAGGCCACAATGGGTACAGCGGATGTAGTATATCACATTCGCAGATGTGCAGGGGAATGTGCCGCGTGTAGGGGGCTGGAGGGAAGTGTGGAGCGGACAAGGGAATCATGGAAAGATTGGTCCCTCCGGAAAGCAGACAAGGGTGGGGAGGGAAAAATGTCTTTGTTGGTGGGGTTGGGTTGCAGATTGCAGAAACATTGGAGAATGATGCGTTATATCCGGAGGTTGGTGGGGTGGTCTGTGAGGACGAGGAGGATTCTGTTTTGGTTGTTATTGTGGGGACGGGGTGTGAGGGATGGGTTGCGGGAAATGCGGAAGACATAGTTGAGGGCGTTCCCGACCACTGTGGGGGGGAAGTTGCGGTCCTTGAGAAATAAGGACATCTGAGATGTAATCCAAAGACATTTTATAGCTATATTAAGAATAAAAGGGTGGCTAGGGAGAGAATAGATCTCCTTAAATATCAACATGGTCGTCTATGTGTGGAGCCACAGGGGATGGGGCAGATTTTTATGAATATTTCTCCTCAATGTTTACTGCGGAGACAGTCATAGATGCTAAAGAAATAAGGGAAGCAAGTGAGGATGTTTTGGATCACATACACATCACCAGAGAGGAGGTGTTTGCAACCTTAAAGCACATTAAGGTGGATAAATCTCCTGGGCCTGTTCAAGTCCATCTTCGGACATTCTGGGAGGCTAGGGAAGAAATTGCAGAGGTTCTTGCAGTTATTTTTGCTCCATCTTTCGCCACTGGTGAAGTTCCAGAAAACAGGAAAGTGGCTAATGTTGTTCCATTCTTTAAGAAAGGTAGCAAAGGCAAGCCAGGGAACTATGGGCCAGTGAGCCTGACATCAGTGGTAGGCTTGTTATTGGAGAGGATACTGAGGGACAGGGTCAGCCAACATTTGAATAGTTAAGGTCTGATTAGGAATAGTTAGCATAGATTTGTGCATGGCAAGTCATGTCTGACAAACCTTTAGTGTTTTTCAAAGAAATAACCAAGAGGATAGATGAGGATAGGGCAGTGGATATTGTCTATATGGAATAAAAACCGAAATAACTGTGGATGCTGTAAATCAGGAACAAAAACAAAGTTGCTGGAAAAGCTCAGCAGGTCTGGCAGCATCTGTGAAGGAAAAAACAGAGTTAACATTTCGGGTCAGGTGAACCTTCCTCAGAATTCAGAACAGTTCATTAACAATAACACAGAACAGTACAGCACACTACAGGCCCTTTGGCCCACGATGTTGTGCTGACCTATTATCCTACTAAGATCAATCTACCCTGCATACCCTACATTTTATTATCCTCCATGTGCCAATCCAAGAGTCACTTAAATGTCTCCAAAGTATATCTGACTCCAATACCACTGCCAGCAGTTCATTCCACACACCCACAAGTGTTGTGGAACGGAGGGACTTTGGAGAACTTGTACATAGTTTGTTGAAAGTGGCATCACAGGTGGACAGGGTAGAGAAGAGCCATTTAGCATGCTGACCTTCATCGGTCGAGGTATTGAGTGTAAGAGTTGGGATGATATGTTACAGTTGTAGAAGTCGTTGGTGAGGCCAAACTTGGAGTATTGTGTACAGTTTTGGCTACCCTATTATAGGAAAGATATAGTTAAATTAGCAAGTGTGCAAAGAAGATTTATGAGGATGTTGCCAGGACTAGTAGGCTTGAGATATAGGGAGATGTTGGCGAGGATAGGGCTTTATTCCTTGGAATGTAGGAGAATGAGGGGTGAGCTTATTGAGGTATATAAAATCATAAGGGGCATAGATAGGATGAATGCTTTTCACAGATGGTGAATTGAAAAGAAGATGGTATAGATTTAAGATGAGAGGGTATAGATTTAACAATGACCTGAGGGGCAACTTCTTCATGCATATACAGAATGGACTGGTAGAGAAAGTGAAGATAATAAAATGTGAGGCTGGATGAACACAACAGGCCAAGCAGCATCTCAGGAGCACAAAAGCTGACGTTTCGGGCCTAGACCCTTCATCAGAGAGGGGGATGGGGGGAGGGAACTGGAATAAATAGGGAGAGAGGGGGAGGCGGACCGAAGATGGAGAGTAAAGAAGATAGGTGGAGAAGGTGTGGGTGGGGAGGTAGGGAGGGGATAGGTCAGTCCAGGGAAGACGGACAGGTCAAGGAGGTGGGATGAGGTTAGTAGGTAGCTGGGGGTGCGGCTTGGGGTGGGAGGAAGGGATGGGTGAGAGGAAGAACCGGTTAGGGAGGCAGAGACAGGTTGGACTGGTTTTGGGATGCAGTGGGTGGAGGGGAAGAGCTGGGCTGGTTGTGTGGTGCAGTGGGGGGAGGGGACGAACTGGGCTGGTTTTGGGATGCGGTGGGGGAAGGGGAGATTTTGAAGCTGGTGAAGCCCACATTGATACCATTGGGCTGCAGGGTTCCCAAGCAGAACATGAGAGTTGCTGTTCCTGCAGCCTTCGTGTGGCATCATTGTGGCAGTGCAGGAGGCCCATGATGGACATGTCATCTAAAGAATGGGAGGGGGAGTTGAAATGGTTTGCGACTGGGAGGTGCAGTTGTTTATTGCGAACCGAGTGGAGGTGTTCTGCAAAGCGGTCCCCAAGCCTCCACTTGGTTTCCCCAATGTAGAGGAAGCCACACCGGGTACAGTGGATGCAGTATACCACATTGGCAGATGTGCAGGTGAACCTCTGCTTAATGTGGAAAGTCATCTTGGGGCCTGGGATAGGGGTGAGGGAGGAGGTGTGGGGACAAGTGTAGCATTTCCTGCGGTTGCAGGGGAAGGTGCTGGGTGTGGTGGGGTTGGAGGGCAGTGTGGAGCGAACAAGGGAGTCACGGAGAGAGTGGTCTCTCCGGAAAGCAGACAGGGGTGGGGATGGAAAAATGTATTGGGTGGTGGGGTCGGATTGTAGATGGCGGAAGTGTCGGAGGATGATGCGTTGTATCCGGAGGTTGGTGGGGTGATGTGTGAGAATGAGGGGGATCCTCTTTGGGCGGTTGTGGCGGGGGCGGGGTGTGAGGGATGTGTTGTGGGAAATGTGGGAGACGCGGTCAAGGGCGTTCTCGACCACTGTGGGGGGAAAGTTGTGGTCCTTGAAGAACTTGGACATCTGGGATGTGCGGGAGTGGAATGCCTCATCGTGGCAGCAGATGCGGCGGAGGCGGAGGAATTGGGAATAGGGGATGGAATTTTTGCAGGAGGGTGGGTGGAAGGAGGTGTATTCTAGGTAGCTGTGGGAGTCGTTGGGCTTGAAACGGACATCAGTTACAAGCTGGTTGCCTGAGATGGAGACTGAGAGATCCAGGAAGGTGAGGGATGTGTTGGAGATGGCCCAGGTGAACTGAAGGTTGGGGTGGAGGGTGTTGGTGAAGTGGATGAACTGTTCGAGCTCCTTTGGGGAGCAAGAGGCGGCGCCCATACAGTCATCAATGTAACGGAGGAAGAGGTGGGGTTTGGGGCCTGTGTAGGTGTGGAGGAGGGACTGTTCCACGTAACCTACAAAGAGGCAGGCATAGCTGGGGCCCATGCGGGTGCCCATGGCCACCCCCTTAGCCTGTAGGAAGTGGGAGAAATCGAAAGAGAAGTTGTTGAGGGTGAGGACGAGTTTGCCTAGGCTGATGAGGGGTTCGGTGGAGGGGGACTGGTCGGATCTGCAGGACAGGAAGAAGCAGAGGGCCTTGAGACCATCTGCATGCGGAATGCAGGTGTATAGGGACTGGACGTCCATGGTGAAAATGCAGTGTTGGGGGCCAGGGAATTGGAAGTCCTGGAGGAGGTGGAGGGTGTGGGTGGTGTCACGGACGTAGGTAGGGAGTTCCTGGACCAAAGGGGAGAAAATGGAGTCCAGATAGGTGGAGATGAGTTCGGTGGGGCAGGAGCAGGCTGAGACGATGGGTCGACCAGGGCAGGCAGGTTTGTGGATTTTGGGAAGGAGATAGAAACGGGCCTTGCGGGGTTGGGGAACAATGAGGTTGGAGGCTCTGGGTGGGAGGTCCCCTGAGGTGATGAGGTCATGAATGGTGTTGGAGATGATGGTTTGGTGCTCGGGTGTGGGGCCATGATCGAGGGGACGGTAGGAGGTGGTGTCGGAGAGTTGGCGTCTGGCCTCGGCGATGTAGAGGTCAGTGCGCCATACTACCACTGCGCCACCCTTGTCTGCGGGTTTGATGGTGAGGTTGGGGTTGGAGTGGAGGGAGCGGAGGACTGCCCGTTCTGTGGGGGAGAGGTTGGAGTGGGTGAGAGGGGTGGAGAGGTTGACGCGGTTAATGCCTCGACGGCAGTTAGCGATGAAGAGGTCAAGGGAAGGTAGGAGGCCTGGGGATGGTGTCCAGGAGGAAGACTTGTGTTGGAAGCGGGTGAAGGGGTCAGTGGAGGGAGGGTTAGGTTCCCGGTTGAAGAAGTAGGCGTGGAGGCGAAGGCAGCGGAAAAACTGTTCTATGTCCAATCGTGACTGGTATTCGTTGATGTGTGGCTGTAGGGGGACAAAGGTGAGCCCCTTACCGTTCGTCCTCAGTCAGTGGGAGGTCTGGGGGGATGGTGAAGAAAATGTGGATCATACGAAAGTGTGTTTTAACCATAATGGCAAATCAAAATCTCCAATTCAGTCAGTCTTCTCAAAACATGATGTAGATCATACTAATTTGCATACCTCAGTGAAGTAAGCACCTTGGCACATTAAAATTTCCATTTTGACCAGATTTCTTGAAGTCTGAAGCAGATGCTAGTAGAGTGCATATCTCATTGAGATAAGCAACATTTCACATCAAAATATTCTGTTCAATCAAGCTTCTTTAAGTCTGAACCAGATCATATCAAAGTCCTTATGTCATTTGACACAAACAACTGAGTATACGAAAATCTCCATTTCGGCAGATATCTTTACATCTCACGGAGATGCTATTGAAGTGAACATCTCAGTGAGATAAGTTCCTTGGAACACCTAAATCAACATTTCTAACAAACTTTTTAAACCTTGATTTCTGATTTTAAATGTTCAATTTTTAATGCAGTTTTGAACATATCTTGTGATGAATACATGTTTCAATGTTGCCAAAAATCTACCATACCTGCTAATTTTCTACAATGGTCAGAGAGTTATGGGGGTTGAGCTTTCATCATGGATGCAAGACAAAGGAGCTATGTCTATTTTTTTAGTCAGAAACCAGCCTTTGGGGCGGGAAATTGATTAAAATTCAGATTTCAAGGAGAAGCACTTTTGTTTGTCACAGGGACATTTTCACCATTAACTTAGAGCTGGGTGTGGGAGTGTGCAGAAACAGAGACGATCAGATTAATGTCAGTTACTTATGCTGGCATGGCAGCCATCGCTGAGTTTGCTGGTTGGCTTGGTTAGACTTGCAGTTTGTGTCAAAGCTGTCAACTCGTGGGTGGCATAGTGGCTCAGTGGTTAGCACTGTTGCATCACAGCACCAGGGACTGGGGTTTTAATTCCACCCTTGGGTGTCTGTCTATGTGGAGTTTGCACATTCTCCGTACGTCTGTGTGTGTTTCTTCTGGGTGCTCTGGTTTCCTCCAACAGTCCAAAGATCTGGAGGTTGGGTGAATTGGCTATGCTAAATTGCTCAAATTATTCAGGGATGTTTAGATTAGGTGGGTTATATAGGGGGATAGATCTGGGTGGGATGCTCTGAGGCTTGATGTGGACTTGTTGGGCCAAAGGGCCTGTTTCCACACTGTAGGGATTCTATGATTGATCAAAAAGAAACAAAGTTGCTGAAGTTTGGCATCCATGGCACAGTATTCTTTCACTTCAGCTATGCTAATTTTGGTTGTAAAGCAGGACGCTGTAAGTGAGTGGAGAGAGGCCCTCTTCCCACGGAGTGATAAGAAGGGTCCATCTGTAAAAGCTCTGATCAATATTGTTTCCTTCTATCTCTGTCTTTGCCTGCCTCACCTCCTAATCCAGCTCCTTCTCTTGCAGAACCTCATTGTCCTTAAGGTCCATATCTTAATAACGACTGCTGCAGATCACCACATGACCAAGACCATTGTAGGAGGATAACCACTCAACCAATCAAGGAAAAGATTGCATCGTGATGGATTGCTTAATAGTTTTCCTATTGAGGATTATATTTTCTATGTTACTCTGTCTGAGGCTCAATAAGCCATCTGTTCAACAGCCATCTCTTCTCTTTTCTCCCAAGGTCCATCTACACTCTTTTGAGTTTGGAATGAAGATCTGAGGCAGCCTGAACTTCTGGAGGACAAAGGAATCAGAGCAGTGATCTGGAAAATGAAGGGACACTTCAAGGAAACTGATTGTGGTTGTGGACAAGCTAAACATTAAGGAACTGAAAGCTTTTCCTGTTGATGGATCTTATTGACTCATTGCGGGATGCCTTGATGAAAATGGGTGTGCAATCAATTATGCACTTCACCTGGTAGAATCCAGTGATGAAGATAAAACCCAATATCCTCTGCTTTTACACGAATATACTGTCCAGTTTTGACAAATGAGGCATCAGTAATCACAAAATGCAATGGTGTGCTGCCATTTCTGAGCTGCTGCAAAGGGCCACAGCTGATTCTTGGAAGCAGCTATTGGCAATGAAGTTCTAGGATACAGTGACTTTAATGGCCACTGGCAGCACATGGCAGCCAATGTTGCTATATGAAAGTTCTTTTGTGATAGGGACTCAGATGTTTAGGATAACCTGTCTGGAAAATCACAATGATGTTGATTTTTGATCACTGACTGTTGGTCATTTCCAGGTCTTCATATTCAACAGTAGATTCAATGTCTAAGCCCTCCACAGCTGAGTGCCCACTTTACCTGCCACCTGCATAGTTCCAAGGGCACCTATGTAACAAGGGCTTTTTCGTCCTTTGCTGCACTGGCCCTCTTATGAGTCAGAGTGATAATCATCCTTGAATGATCACACTGTGTACTCCCCTCCCATAAGCTGTTCGGAAACTGACGTTTTACGAAACTCCTGCATCCATTAAACATCCCACCCTCTGCCTTCAACAATCTCTAAACAAAATTAACTAGTTAATCTGACTCAATTGGAAGAAAAGTGGGATTTTGATCCCACTTCTGCTAATCCGCTCTTTATGGTCAGTGCCTAGTTTGATGAAATTGAAAACCATCCTTTGGATCCCCTTGCCTCTGTTCTCTCACTTAGGGAGCCTGAAAATTTAACCCATTATTTATCAAATTTAACCCATTATTTATCAAATTATATGTCTGGCCCATCAGAATCCATCAGAAGCGACTTGTGTACAGAAACTGCAACAATGGCAATTAGCTGTAGAAGCCGCAGGCCTCACAAAATGAAGGCCTGAATTTCCCTAATCTGCAATGCTAGTTTAACAAGTGCCAATTATTGATAGCCTATTAGAAAAATGGCATGCTCACCACCACAATTCTAACAGTTCATGGCAGAGCAGGGATGGTCAATGAAGGGGGGAGTCATTTCTGGTCACATGATGCCACCTTAATCCTTCTCCTTACACATGACCTTGAGCCTGATTTGTATGAAGGAACCCACGAGCTCCATGTCCTTTTTGTTGAAATTACATTAATCCTTTGTCTGAAGTGTAAATTTTGCTGGTAGTTGCTTTGGAATTTACTTTATACTCAGGTAACAAAGCTTCCTTTTTAACCCAAAATGTCACAAAGAAGTTATTTCAATTCTGGATGAGAAAAAAGGCCATCACTCCTATGGTACTTTTTGGTAGGGTAGATGTTTCACTCATTTCATGTTGAGTATATCTGATTTCCTAAATATTTTTAATTTTTTAAATTAATCCATGACATGTGATAATCCCTAAAAAGGTTAGCATTTGTTTCCCATCTCTAATTGCCTGTGAGACCGGTTAAATGTCAACCACACTGATGTGGAGTCGCATATAGGCCAGATCAGGTAAGGATGATAGATTTCATTCCCTAAATTACACATTGAACTAGATAGGTTTTTAATGGCAATCATGGTCACTATTATGGAGCTTCTCTTTCAGTTCCTTTTTATTTTCAAGAAAATTATATTAAATTCCATTGTTGTGTTATAAATTGAACCTTTGATACCAAGATGTTAACCCTAGACCCCTGGATTACTAGTCCAATAATGTGACATGATTATTTCGCTGACATTTTCCCACAAACATTAGTTGTAAAAGTGACTAAATCTATCCTTTTGCACCTCTGCAATGATTGACAGGTTGCCAAAGAAATAATATGCTACTTTTGATTGATATTACAAGGTGGCCATAAAATAAGCTGTGTAGATTTTTTAAATGTTTTGAAATTTTTGGAACTATTGGGAAGAACTGAGCTTTATGGATTTAAGCTATTCTCAGATTTCAACATCTTCCACCTGTCCTGAGAAATGTCTTTGGTATTTTTGATTGTGGTTGACTGTTCATGACACTTTGAGCAAGTCTACTACGACTGGCATCTGCTGCAGCACTCAAGTGTTAGAAATCTCCTCCCATTTTTGAACATTTTGGCACAGATGTTGGACTGAGTTTGGAACCTACCCACTGGAGTATTACTGGGTCCTGAACATGCTTCGTGTTAGCTTTCAAAGCAGATATGTAAAATGGCCTGGAGGAAGATTCAGTGTCTATTAGGCAGATTGAGAACAGCCTGAGGTAGAAGGTTGAACAGGAGATCCCTTTGAAAAGAAAAGTAGCAAACATGGCAGGGCCTACTGCTTACTGTGTGACTTTAGTTAGCCAGGTGGACATCATAGAATATGAGTTCAAGCTTTGAACAGGTTAACAGTCCCAAGCAGGGAGCCCTGGCTGAGAGATATAAACAGGAGCATCAGAGGTTCTGCTCAATCTGAGACCTGGCACTGAGGATGCCAGATGAGTGTCAAGTAATATGTATATCTAAATAAAGGGTAATTTAGTGACAGAATGCTGGCCTCTGTGGGGTTTTTTCAGTGGTGATGAGAGAAAAAAATGCACCTGAAAAAACTTGCTTGCAACAGTTGTCTTTGAGTTGGGGTAAGCATTTCTGGTATGAAGCTGTTATTTGGGAAGCTTGATTTGTTTGATCCTGCCATTAAATACTGGGCCCAGTATGTGGAAAGAATGCATTATTTTTCTGGGCAAACGACATTGAGGCAGATGATAGTCAATAATTCTCCTGACAGCTTGAGGACCTGCAGTCTTTTCAGTTATTGGGAGACCATAAATTCCTGAAGCACTAGATACTAAAAGCTTTCAAGAGTTGGTGGGTTTAGTTGTGGAATATTATGAACCCAAGCCTCCTCTAATTCTGAGATGCTATCGGTTTTATTTTGCAATTTGAGAGCCGGGGAATCTGTATGAGTTTTGACGACATTAAGGCGATTGGCATAAGTATATGACTTTGGTTTAACCCTTAATGAGATGCTGAGAGACTGTTTGGTATGTGGGATTAATGATGTAACCATGAAAAAGCACCTACTAGCTGAAGCCCAACTTGAATTCAAACAGGCACTATAATTGCTTTTGGTATTAGGAAATGTGGCAAGTGGAGCATATGAGTTATAGGGTATGCTGATGGAAGTAGACACACCGACTGAACTTGGGAGACACCAAATGAGTGAAGGCTATTGCACAGCATATCCTGAACAGAGGGACTCCAGGTCAGCCAACAGCAAAACCCTAAAATAAAGACAAAACTTGGACAAATGATAAAAGTTTTTTTCAAGGGTCTGGGCCAGCAAGCCATTGTAGTTGCTGCCAAAGTGTGGAGTCCAGACAGCAAAAGAGACTTAAATTGAGTGACAGAACCATAGACAAGTGTCCAGGAAAGTACAAACCCTGAAAAGTCTATCTAGGGGTGGAACAATTAAATTACTTAGCAATGGCTAAATCAGAGCCAACCAAAATAAAAGTCTGATTATATGGTCCTGTATTCCACATGCAGATGGCCTCAAGGCCCTCCGCTTCTTCCTGTCCTGCAGGCCCGACCAGTCCCCCTCCACCGAACCCCTCATCCGCCGAGCCAAACTAGTCCTCACCCTCAACAACATCTCTTTCGATTTCTCCCACTTCCTACAGGCTAAGGGGGTGGCCATGGGCACCCGCATGGGCCCCAGCTATGCCTGCCTCTTTGTAGGTTACGTGGAACAGTCCCTCTTCCACACCTACACAGGCCCCAAACCCCACCTCTTCCTCCGTTACATTGATGACTGTATGGGCGCCGCCTCTTGCTCCCCAGAGGAGCTCGAACAGTTCATCCACTTCACCAACACCTTCCACCCCAACCTTCAGTTCACCTGGGCCATCTCCAGCACATCCCTCACCTTCCTGGACCCCTCAGTCTCCATCTCAGGCAACCAGCTTGTAACTGATGTCCATTTCAAGCCCAACGACTCCCACAGCTACCTAGAATACACCTCCTCCCACCCACCCTCCTGCAAAAATTCCATCCCCTATTCCCAATTCCTCCGCCTCCACCGCATCTGCTGCCACGATGAGGCATTCCACTCCCGCACATCCCAAATGTCTGAGTTCTTCAAGGACTGCAACTTTCCCCCCACAGTGGTCGAGAATGCCCTTGACCGCGTCTCCCGCATTTCCCACAACACATCCCTCACACTCCGCCCCCGCCACAACCGCCCAAAGAGGATCCCCCTTGTTCTCTCACACACCACCCCACCAACCTCTGGATACAACGCATCATCCTCCGACACTTCCACCATCTACAATCTGACCACCACCCAAGACATTTTTCCATCCCCACCCTTGTCTGCTTTCCGGAGAGACCACTCTCTCCGTGACTCCCTTGTTCGCTCCACACTGCCCTCCAACCCCACCACACCCGGCGCCTTCCCCTGCAACCGCAGGAAATGCCACACGTGCCCCCACACCTCCTCGCTCACCCCTATCCAAGGCCCCAAGATGACTTTCCATATTAAGCAGAGGTTCACCTGCACATCTGCCAATGTGGTATATTGCATCCACTGTACCCGGTGTGGCTTCCTCTACATTGGGGAAACCAAGCGGAGGCTTGGGGACCGCTTTGCAGAACACCTCCACTCAGTTCGCAATAAACAACTGCACCTCCCAGTCGTGAACCATTTCCACTCCCCCTCCCATTCTTTAGATGACATGTCCATCATGGGCCTCCTGCAGTGCCACAATGATGCCACCCGAAGGTTGCAGGAACAGCACCTCATATTCCGCTTGGGAACCCTGCAGCCCAATGGTATCAATGTGGACTTCACCAGCTTCAAAATCTCCCCTTCCCCCACCGCATCCCAAAACCAGCCCAGTTCGTCCCCTCCCCCCACTGCACCACACAACCAGCCCAGCTCTTCCCCTCCACCCACTGCATCCCAAAACCAGTCCAGCCTGTCTCTGCCTCCCTAACCTGTTCTTCCTCTCACCCATCCCTTCCTCCCACTCCAAGCCGCACCTCCATCTCCTACCTACTAACCTCATCCCACCTCCTTGACCTGTCCGTCTTCCCTGGAGTGACCTATCCCCTCCCTACCTCTCCACCCATACTCTCCTCTCCACCTATCTTCTTTTCTCTCCATCTTTGGTCCGCCTCCCCCTCTCTCCCTATTTATTCCAGAACCCTCACCCCATCCCCCTCTCTGATGAAGGGTCTAGGCCCGAAACGTCTGCTTTTATGCTCCTGAGATGCTGCTGGGCCTGCTGTGTTCATCCAGCCTCACATCTCTGATTAAATGGTCTGCTTGTTCTAATGGAGGTTGACACTGGCGCAGCTATATCAGTGATTGGGGAACCAGCCTTTAAGAAAATCCAGTCTGGATCCCAATTCTTAAGTTCGTGCCTGACCTTGGCCAGACTGAAAAGTCATATTGGGGAACCTTAACAGATTAAGAGTACAACGTTGGTTTTGATCCGATACAAGAAGCAGCTGGTTCAGTTACCACTGATTGTAGTAAAAGGCTCAACATTTTTTGATTAGAAAATGGCTGCCATGGTGAAGTCTTAATTAGATACCTGGACCTTTTTCAGAAATGTCTAGGGACTATCAAAGCAGCCAAAGCAACTTTGCGTGTTGACCAGGAAGCAATTCCATGATTCTGCGAGGCCCAGCTAGCGCCATTTGCCTTACTTTCAAAAGTCGAGGCAGAAATCAGCAGGCTGGGAAGCGAAGGAATCATCGAACCAGTACAGTTTACGGAATAGGCAGCACCAGTCACACTGATTGTGAAGCCTGACAGGTCTGTTCACCTTTGTGAGGTTTTTAAACAAATGGTAAACCACTTCTCACAGTTGGAAAAATACCCAATCCCTCATCTTGAGCACATTTACACAAAGCTGGCCGACGGACAATTGTAGTTTGATGACAATTCCTAGAAGTGTGTTACAATTAACACCCATATGAGTTTGTAACATTATACAAGACTGCTATTTGGTGTATTATCAACCAGACGATGGAAAACATTTTACAATGTTTCCCCAGGATGCCATTTATCTGGGTGATGTGCAAATAACAGCAAAGGTCAATAATGAGCACTTAGAGAACATGGACAGAGTCCTGGGACATTTCCCCAAGGTGGATATTTGCATTAAAAGAGGAAAATGTGTGTTCCAGGTGCCCCAAGTGGCTTACTTGTGTAATAGAGTCTACAAGACTGGGTTACACACGTTGCAAGACAAAGTGAGGACAATCAGAAGTGCATCACCTCCCATGTCTGTAGCGGAGCTGAGGTCTTTCCTTGGACTGATGAATTATTACAGGAAGCTCATATGTAACCAGGCCTCCAACCTAGCACCCTTGCATCTGTTATTGAAAAAGGGTCTGCCTTGGAAATGGTCTCGCAGCTAAGGCAGTCTTTTGGAAAGTGACAGCTATCATCATCTCAGGTGTTGGCACACTATGATCCCAAGCGAGGCCTGATATTGACATGCAATGCCTCCCTGTGCAGTATTTAGGTAGCGTTAGTTCCCAGATAGCCCAATGGAGACGAACTACTGATATATGCCTCCTGAACTTTGGCTGGTGCAGTGCGCAAATACACTCTGATAGAGAAGGAAGGTTTGGCGGTCAATTTTGGTGTGAGAAAGTTCCGCAATACCTTTTATATACGTAAATCTGTAATTGTAACAGACCACGAATTCCTGCAAGGGCAAAACCGTGCCACTGTAGCTTCAGGTCGAATTCAGTGGTGCGCTCTAACACTAAAGTGCGTATAAATACAAATTCGAACACTGAGAGAACGAGTAGCAAATGCTACTCACTGAAGTGGCCTTCAGTTGTCTCCCACTGGCAGATACGCCACCAGTGGCACTGTCAGTGGAAGACTCTGTTCTGGTTTTAAAATTGCTGGACATCCTTCTGGACACCTTTGATTTTTAACTGTGGATGCAAAAAGATCCGGCCCTAAAACAACTGGTGGCATTAGGAGAAACAAAAGGGCCTTCACTGCTAGATTGAAACCTTTCTGGACCTGGAGAGACCAGTACAGAACAAATTTTAGTATGGGGAGTAAGAATGATTGTCCTGAACAGACGTGTCAAATACTGGCTGAATTTACCAGGGATAACACAGTGTAGAGCTGGATGAACACTGCAGGCCAAGCAGCATCAGAGGAGCAGGTAAGCTGAGGTTTCGGATCAAGACCCTTCTTCAGAAATGAATTTACCAGGGTTATCCAGGGTGTTCAAAATGAAGTTGTTGGAGAGAATTTTTGTCTGGTGGCCAGGATTGGATGCAGACACTGCCACATTGGTGGGGCAGTGCCCAGAGTGCCAACAAGCGCACAAAATACCGCCAGCAGATCTCCCACATTCATGGGAATGGCCTGGGTAAACACTTGACGCAGTTATACATCGACTATGTTGAGCCTTTCATGGGCTCAATGTTCTTAGTCATTGTGGACGTCCACTCAAGTATTTGAACGTGCATAGAGGTCATTTATTAAACATTGGGATGATGGTAGAAAAGCTGTGGACATCTTTTGCAGTACACAAGGTCCTGGAAAAATAGGTCACAGGCAGGGGCCCATCATTTATCAGCAGGGAATTTGAGAATTTACTAAAGTCAAATGTCATTCCGCATGTAAGGACAGCTCCATGCCATCCACTGTCCAACGCTTGGGTGGAAATGAGATATTAATGTGATAACATCCCATTGATTTCTATACTTCCTTCAATTAAAGTCTTTTATCTGCATTTGATTCCTATACAGAGACTTTAATTTATAGATGTAAACTCTTATCTACCTACACAAAGGTAAGCAGGCACTGCCCTGAAGCTTCCTGCCCAGCTAGGAATTCAGTATAAAGCTTTTGTAACTCCTTTATCTTCTCACACATAGGTATGCAGGCACTGCCCTGAAGCTTCCTGCCCAGCTAGGAATTCAGTGTAAAGCTTTTGTAACTCCTTTTCTTCTCACACATAGGTATGCAGGCACAGCCCTGAAGCTTCCTGCCCAGCTAGGAATTCAGTGTAAAGCTTTTGTAACTCCTTATCTTCTCACACATCGGTATGCAGACACTGTCTTAAGCTTCCTGACTGAATTAAAATTAGAATCAAACTGTTTCAAATAGAGGAAAGTTTGTAAAGGTGTGAAACCTCTAAAGCATGTAACTTCTGTCACTGACAAAGGGGCCAGACACACGGGCAATTTGAAATCACAATCTGTCCCGGACAACAACTCGAAATCGCCTCCTGCCATTAGCAGCTACTTCACTAGCAATTGATACTATAATCCAGTTTCAAAATCTCCCCTTCCCCTACTGCATCCCTAAACTAGCCCAGTTCATCCCCTCCCCCGACGGCACCACACAACCAGCCCAGCTCTTCCCCCCCACCCACTGCATCCCAAAACCAGTCCAACCTGTCTCTGCCTCCCTAACCGGTTCTTCCTCTCACCCATCCCTTCCTCCCACCCCAAGCCGCACCCCCAGCTACCTACTAACCTCATCCCACCTCCTTGACCTGTCCGTCTTCCCTGGACTGACCTATCCCCTCCCTACCTCCCCACCTACACCCTCTCCACCTATCTTCTTTACTCTCCATCTTCGGTCCGCCTCCCCCTCTCTCCCTATTTATTCCAGTTCCCTCCCCCCATCCCCCTCTCTGATGAAGGGTCTAGGCCCGAAACGTCAGCTTTTGTGCTCCTGAGATGCTGCTTGGCCTGCTGTGTTCATCCAGCCTCACATTTTATTATCTTGGAATCTCCAGCATCTGCAGTTCCCATTATCTCTGATACTATAATCCTGTTCTTTTATGTTCTTGATGGAATAATTGTTTGGTATCCTGTTTTTGTCTGTTGTAGTAATTGTTTTATGTATAATGCCATTGTAAATTGTGAAATTGTTTTTTGTATCACATCTTCTGTAAAGTATAAAAAGCGGGGACTGTCCGCTGCTCGGGAGAATTACTTGCGAGACTCTGCACTCTGTGCCGGGTTGAGTACAGTGATTCTCCACAGCTTGTACTTGCTTGGTAATAAAAGGATTTGTGTTTTTCTAAACAGGTCAGTGTCTTGTTATTGCAGCAAGTCCGTGAGGGTCTCCGAAAATGAACTTGACAGAAAGAGCAATTGAAACTTTGAAGGCAGCTTAAAGAAACAGTCTATAGTTTTACTCGAGATAATGGGCACTGCAGATACTGGAGAATCCAAGATAACAAAATGTGAAGCTGGATGCACACAGCAGGCCAAGCAGCATCTCAGGAGCACAAAAGCTGACGTTTCGGGCCTAGACCCTTCTTCAGAGAGGGGGATGGGTTCTGGAATAAATAGGGAGAGAAGGGGAGGCGGACCGAAGATGGAGAGAAAAGAAGATAGGTGGAGAGAGTATAGGTGGGGAGGTAGGGAGGGGATAGGTCACTCCCGGGAAGACGGACAGGTCAAGGAGGTGGGATGAGGTTAGTAGGTAGATGGGGGTGCGGCTTGGGGTGGGAGGAAGGGATGGGTGGGAGGAAGAACAGGTTAGGGAGGCAGAGACAGGTTGGACTGGTTTTGGGATGCAGTGGGTGGAGGGGAAGAGCTGGGCTGGTTGTGTGGTGCAGTGGGGGGAGGGGACGAACTGGGCTGGTTTAGGGATGCGGTGGGGGAAGGGGAGATTTTGAAACTGGTGAAGTCCACATTGATACCATTAGGCTGCAGGGTTCCCAGGCGGAATATGAGGTGCTGTTCCTGCAACCTTCGGGTGGCATCATTGTGGCACTGCAGGAGGCCCATGATGGACATGTCATCTAAAGAATGGGAGGGGGAGAGGAAATGGTTTGCGACTGGGAGGTGCAGTTGTTTGTTGCGAACTAAGCGGAGGTGTTCTGCAAAGCGGTCCCCAAGCCTCCGCTTGGTTTCCCCAATGTAGAGGAAGCCATACCAGGTACAGTGGATGCAGTATACCACATTGGCAGATGTGCAGGTGAACCTCTGCTTAATGTGGAATGTCATCTTGGGGCCTGGGATAGGGGTGAGGGAGGAGGTGTGGGGACAAGTGTAGCATTTCCTGCGGTTGCAGGGGAAGGTGCTGGGTGTGGTGGGGTTGGAGGGCAGTGTGGAGCGAACAAGGGAGTCACGGAGAGAGTGGTCTCTCCGGAAAGCATACAGGGTTGGGGATGGAAAAATGTCTTGGGTGGTGGGGTCGGATTGTAGATGGCGGAAGTGTCGGAGGATGATGCGTTGTATCCGGAGGTTGGTGGGGTGGTGTGTGAGAACGAGGGGGATCCTCTTTGGGCGGTTGTGGCGGGGGCGGGGTGTGAGGGATGTGTTGCGGGAAATACGGGAGACGCGGTCAAGGGCGTTCTCGATCACTGTGGGGGGAAAGTTGCGGTCCTTAAAGAACTTGGACATCTGGGATGTGCGGGAGTGGAATGTCATATCGTGGGAGCAGATGCAGCGGAGGCGGAGGAATTGGGAATAGGGGATGGAATTTTTGCAGGAGGGTGGGTGGGAGGAGGTGTATTCTAGGTAGCTGTGGGAGTCGTTGGGCTTGAAATGGACATCAGTTACAAGCTGGTTGTCTGAGATGGAGACTGAGAGGTCCAGGAAGGTGAGGGATGTGCTGGAGATGGCCCAGGTGAACTGAAGGTTGGGGTGGAAGGTGTATCCACTTCACCAACACCTTCCACCCCAACCTTCAGTTCACCTGGGCCATCTCCAGCACATCCCTCACCTTCCTGGACCTCTCAGCCTCCATCTCAGACAACCAGCTTGTAACTGATGTCCATTTCAAGCCCACTGACTCCCACAGCTACCTAGAATACACCCTCTCCCACCCACCCTCCTGCAAAAATTCCATCCCCTATTCCCAATTCCTCCGCCTCCGCCGCATCTGCTGCCACGATAAGACATTCCACTCCCGCACATCCCAAATTTCCAAGTTCTTCAAGGACCGCAACTTTCCCCCCACAGTGATCGAGTATGCCCTTGACCGTGTCTCCCATATTTCCCGCAACACATCCCTCACACCCCGCCCCCGCCACAACCGCCCCAAGAGGATCCCCCTCGTTCTCACACACCACCCCACCAACCTCCGGATACAACGCATCATCCTCCGACACTTCCGCCATCTACAATACGACCCCACCACCCAAGACATTTTTCCATCCCCTCCCCTGTATGCTTTCCGGAGAGACCACTCTCTCCGTGACTCCCTTGTTCGCTCCACACTGCCCTCCAACCCCACCACACCCGGCACCTTCCCCTGCAACCGCAGGAAATGCTACACTTGCCCCCACACCTCCTCCCTCACCCCTATCCCAGGCCCCAAGATGACATTCCACATTAAGCAGAGGTTCACCTGCACATCTGCCAATGTGGTATACTGCATCCACTGTACCTGGTATGGCTTCCTCTACATTGGGGAAACCAAGCGGAGGCTTGGGGACCGCTTTGCAGAACACCTCCGCTCAGTTCGCAACAAACAACTGCACCTCTCAGTCACAAACCATTTCCACTCCCCCTCCCATTCTTTAGATGACATGTCCATCATGGGCCTCCTGCAGTGCCACAATGATGCCACCCGAAGGTTGCAGGAACAGCAACTCATATTCCGCCTGGGAACCCTGCAGCCTAATGGTATCAATATGGACTTCACCAGTTTCAAAATCTCCCCTTCCCCCACTGCATCCCAAAACCAGTCCAACCTGTCTCTGCCTCCCCAACCTGTTCTTCCTCTCACCCATCCCTTCCTCCCACCCCAAGCCGCACCCCCATCTACCTACTAACCTCATCCCACCTCCTTGACCTGTCCGTCCCTGGAGTGACCTATCCCCTCCCTACCTCCCCACCCATACTCTCCTCTCCACCTATCTTCTTTTCTCTCCATCTTCGGTCCGCCTCCCCCTCTCTCCCTATTTATTCCAGAACCCTCACCCCATCCCCCTCTCTGATGAAGGGTCTGGGCCCGAAACGTCAGCTTTTGTGCTCCTGAGATGCTGCTTGGCCTGCTGTGTTCATCCAGCCTCACATTTTATTATCTCATATGAGATGGTGGAAACAGCCATGGTGTTAAGATGCCCCAGGTGAGGCTACAAAATAAAAAACAGGCCCACGTCCTTGGGCTCAGAAGGAGAGGGATATTATGAATGTAATGAGTTCTGCCGGGTGGATTTCATAATATTTGAGTTCTCTGATTTGGGCTGTTAATCCAATCAGGGAATAATAGCTGACAGACATAAACAGGAGTGGCGGGGGCTCTGCTCACTCTATTAGCTGGCTCTGAGGGTGTTAGATCAGCATCACAGACCCTCATGGATTGTTGCTACTTTGACTCTGCCTTGTGACTATCTGCTACTGGAGCTCATGCCTGGGCTTGCTGTCTATTGCTGCTTGGGCCCCTCTGGGACTGAAAACAACTTTGATGAAACTCTTGTTGGTATTACAGGGGGCCCACTCAGAACACCTGCCAGCACTGAACTTTTCCCTTTTGTCCACTTTCCTTTCCCTGCGACATGGTGGACCCCAATTCAAAGTCACCAGTTGTGGGGCCGAAGTAGCTTCTGCTTCAGCCATGGCCCCATCTCCCTTCAGCTACCTGACAAATTGCCTGGGGGTTGAAGTTTATCCCCACTTTGATATAACCATTGAGGCCTGCATGTAGGCAATTGCTCATGTAGTCAGCCCACTGGCCATTATTGTGACTGCCAAGATGTGTTGGAAGGCGGTATTTTTCTGCCATTCGAGCAGCTGGTGCACCTGGCCATAGAGAAGCGGGCTCACTGTGGGCTGGATCCATTTTCCTGTCAACTGGACATTGGGCCAGGGACTGTGTACGACTGGTCAGGGTGGATCATGGTGTCCAGCAAAGGTGTCAGGCAAGATGACAAAATTCTGGCAAAACATTTGTGCTGAGGAAAGAGACCCAACACCAGGTCTTGAGTACGCAAAGGTCCCCTTTCTTACACATGATGATCACTCTGTGCCAAGAAAAGGGGCAGCCATCTGGCCAAGAAGCAGGAATGTCCGGCAGGTAGTGGGATAGATGCAACCCTTGACTGCATTTTCCCCAGCAGCTATAAGTAGTGAAGGAGAAGCTCATTGGCCACAAAAGATGGAACATAGGAGATCATGATGTGAGAAACAGTCCCTGCTCACAAATTCAGCCTGAGACAAAGCCTTGGAAACAAAACAATTTTATTCTGTACGATCTTGCAAGAAAGGGTGTCTGCTGGACAGGCACACCCTACAAAGCATGTTAAACATTCTTATACAGTTTACAAGGTGCGGAATCTTCCCTAGTCTCATTGGTCTAATCTCATCCTATCATTTTCTATCCTATCGTGCCGCCCTTGTTTATTGTTCCCTTTTCTGCTGGCTTAAGACCCCGTCCCCCTTGTTTATTACAATCCTTATTTGGTTCTCCTACAGAGCGCTAGCCATGCTATGCGTGCAAATCGTCAGGTCTGCAGGAATCAGCTCTTCCTACTACCTCCTTATCTTTACCACATCCCTATCTGCGGAAGCAGCATTTTCTAGCCGTGCTAACTGCTGCTTTGCATGACTATAATAATTTTCTTTTGCAAGACCCCTGTCCCCTATTTCTGCAGAAACAACATTTCTAATTTCTCACAATGACCTTCTGGGATGTGACCTCCATTACTTATAGCTGCTGGGGCAAGTGCAGTCAAGGGTTGCATCTATCCCACTGCCTGCCGGACCTTGAGGAATGCTTCTTGGCCAGACAGCTGCCCCTTTTCTTGGCACAGAGTGATCATCATGTGTAAGAAAGGGGACCTTTGCTTACTCAAGACCTAGTGTTCGGTCTCTTTCCTCAGCACAAATTTTTTGCCAGAATTTTGTCATCTTGCCTGACACCTGTGCTGGACACCATGATCCACCCTGACCAATCGTACACAGTCCCTGGCCAGAGGATCCACGACAATGTCCATCTGGTTTGGGACCTGATCCATTTTTCCCAGAGGACTGGTCTTCCCGCCTTCCTGCCCCTCAACCAGGAGAACGTATTCGACAAGGTCAATCACGAGTATCATCTTGTGACTCTGCAAGCAAAAGGCTCGGGACAGAGTACATCATCCAAATTTGATTTTTGCACATGGCAGCAGAGCGTCTGATTAAATTAATTCGTCCCTGGCTTTGGGAGAGGAGTGTGCCAGTGCTATCCCTTGTCCAGTCAGCATGGAGCCTTTTCTCTGCCTCTTTCACAGGACATTGTTGGGGCTGGTTCTGTGTGGGTTGGGCAAAGAGGTGTTGCTTTCGGCTTACATCGATGACATGCTCCTTAGGTTCACTGACCTGGCTGACCTGGGGAGGATGTGTGGTGTACTCAGTGCTGTCATCTGTCACGATCAACTGGGCCAAATGTTCTAGACTCCTGCTCATTCTGTAATGGAAAAATTCTTTGCCGGAGGAGTTATGGGTGTTCAGTTGGAGTACTACCCATTTCCTCTGTCTGGGGTCCACCTTCGCCAGGCTGAGGAATCCTGGCTAGCGAATTGGGAGGAGCTGGAGGCCAAAGTCACGGCTCACCTAGACTGCTGGACAGGGCTTCTCTGAGTGCTATCTTCCAGGATTTGAGGGCTGGTCATAAACCAGCTGGTGGCATCCATGTTGCTTTCAGCTTCCTCCTGGTTTTGTCACATACATCCAGAGAACGTTGGTACACTTCTTCTAGGACAAGTTCACCATGATTATTGTAATAATGCCTTTCCTACATGACTTTTCTATCTTCTGCTAATGTCTATCTTCTTGCTATTTCCTGCTCACAAGGCAACCCTATCCCCTCTGTCCATGTGCCTGTCCTTTTGATAGGATAGTGTATCCTTGGATATATAGTTCCCAGACGTGACCTCTTGCAGCATTGTACCTGCCAATTGCAATCTGTACTACAACTCATTTACCTTGTTTTGTATACTGCGCGCATTAAAGTACAGCACCCGCTGTCCTCCATTTACTGTCCCGCTTCTCATTGTCATCCCCTCATTTACTGTGCCTGAAGTTTCACCTAATCAAGCTGAAATTAAATGTAAACACAAGGTGAAATTTTATAGGGGCCTAAATGACACTTTCTATGGTTGGAAATATGGCAGCATTGTGTCTGAAATCTAAAGCTGTCTTCTTGATATCTAGGGCAACTCGCTGCAACTTAAATCTAAAATCCACGTGTAAAGATTAAATTCTTGCTCAGCAGCAGTGCAATTCCAATCAAGGGGGATTATCACTCGTTAAAAACATTATTAACTGCACTTCTTACCCTTTATATGCAGCTTCCTAGCCTCCTGAACAAACATGATATCAATAATTCTCAACATGATACTCAGAATGGGTCCTTCTAACATAGGCTCCCTGCTGGTTGCAAATAATATCCATGTTGGTCACCACAAAGTAGCAATTCAAGGCACAATCAATGGGTACTGGCCACTTCATCAATGGCCTTCCTTCCATCATAAGGTCAAAATTGGGGATGATCGCTGATGATTGCACAATGTTCAGCACAATTTGTGGCTGCTCAGACACTGAAGCCGTCCATGTCCAAATGCAACAAGATCTGTACAATTTCCAGGCTTGGCTGACAAGTGGCAAGTAACATCTGTGCCACACCAATGCCAGGCTATGACCCTCACCAATAATTCATTTTTTATGGAATGTGGGCATCGCTGGCTGGCTGACATTTATTGTCTATCCCTAGTTGCCCTTGAGAAAGCGGTGGTGAGCTGCCTTCTTGATCTGCTGTAGTCCATCTGCTGTGGGTTGACCCACAATACCTTTAGGGAAGGAATTCTGGGATTTGGACCTCGCCATGGTGAAGCAACAGTGATGTATTTCCAAGGCAGGATGGTGAGTGGCTTGGAGAGGACTTTGAAATTGGTGGTGTTCCCCTATAACTGCTGCGGCTGTCCTTCCGAATTGAAGTGGTCATGGGTTTGCATGGTGCTGTCTTAGGCCCTTGGTGAATTTTTGCCACGCATCTTGTAGATAGTACACTCTGTTGCTACTGAGCATCCAAGGTGGAGGGAGTGGATGCTTGAGGATGTGATGCCAATCAAGTTGGTTGCCTTGTCTTGGATGGTGTTAAGCTTCTTGAGTGTTGTTGGGGTTGCACTCACCCAGGCAAGTGTGGAGTTTTCTATCACACTCCTGACTTTTGCCTTGCAGATCGTGAGTAGGCTCTGAGGAGAGTTACTCACCACTGTACTTCTAGCCTCTGACCTGCTCTTGTGGCCACTGCATTTATGTGGTGAGTCCAGATGTTTCTGATCAATGATAACTCCCAGGATGTTGATATTATGGGATTCAGTGCTGGTAACACCATTGAATGTCAAGGGGCAGTGATTAGATTGTCTCTTACTGATGATGGTCACAGCCTGGCATTTGTGTGGCGCAAATGTTACTTGGCACTTGTCAGCCCAAAACTGGATATTGTCCAGATTTTGTTGCATTTGAACATGGACTGCTTTCATTGTCTGAGGATTCACATATAGCGCTGAACAACGTGTTATCATCGGCGAACATCACTATCTCTGATCTATGATGGAGGGAAGGTCATTGAAGATGGTTGGGCCTAGGACTCTGAGGAACTCCTGCCTACTGAGTAGACAAAAGATGTTAACCACTGCCTCTTGACATTCAATGGCGTTACCATTACTGAATCTCCACTATTGATAACATAGGGATTATGCAGTGGCTACAAAAGTAGGTCAGAGGCTGTGAATATTGCAGCACTGAGTGACTACCCAAAGCTGTCCACCATTTACAAGGCTCAAGTCAGGAGTGTGATGGAATGCTCCTGACTTTCCTAGGTGGGTGCAGTTCCAACAAACTCAAGAAGCTTCCAGGACAATCATCCAGGGCAATGCAGCTTGCTTAATTGCCTATCCACAAGCATTCATTCACTCCATCCCTGACACTCAGTTGCAATAGGGTGTACTGTCTACAAGATGCACTGCAGAAATTCAGACAGCACCTTGCAACACACGACCATTTCTGTCTCGAAGGACAAGGACAGCAGATATATGGGAACACCAACACCTTCGAAGTCCCCTCCAAGCTACCTACCATCCTGATGTGGAAATATATCACCCGTGTTCTTTCAACTGTCACTGGTTCCAAATCCTGGAATTCCCTCCTCAGGGGCATTGTGGGTCAACCCACAGCAGGTGGACTACAGCGATTCAAGAAGGTAGCTCACCGCCATCTTTTCCAGGGCAACTAGGGATGGTAACAAATTCTGACTAGCCAGTGACACACAAATCCAATAAAATGAATAAAGGAAAAAAAATGTATCCCTTGTCCATGGACATTAGTGCTTGACAATTGTAAACTCCTTTGGATTTTCATGAGACTTCTCTATTTCACTTGCATGACACTGAGGTAGTTCAGACATACATTTCAGGGTGGTTGACTCTGACGGAGCTGGATCAGTATCGAGGACGCTCCACAAAGGGGTTAATTGGTGACTGGATAATAGCGTCCCCAAAGTTATTTCAGATGTCAGTCCAAGGTCTGGAAAGAAAACTGTCCTGGGAGTTTGTGCTTGATTGTTCAGAGGAGATGGTGTGGGTGGAAAAAGTGGCTTCATTACTGAAGGAGGATGGGGCAATCAAGGTTGAGGAGGGACAGTGGGAAGAACCAAAAGCATATGATGAGGGTGGGACAAGCATGGGGAATAATGGGTACAAAGTGGGTATGTGGTACAGTATCAGAGGGAATTGTAGGCTCTGTGTAGGAATGGCATATTTGACAGTGACTATCACACTGGCCTCCACAGGGGGAGGGTACTGGACTATGGTGGGCATCATCAGTACAAAAGGCCAAAGGGCCTTTTTCTGTGCTGCAGATCACTATGAATGTGTAATATTGGGGGCAGAGAAGAACATTGGAGAAAAAGCTCTGTGTGGTTGGTCCTCATATGGGGGTGGGGTGGGTGTCAGGGGGTACGAATTGAAAATGGACTGGCCAGGTAAACCAATGTATAAGGGGATATGGAGAATCTGGGCAGTACTTGGCAACTAGGCAGATCCCAGTGCTTATGGTGTCCACTGTGAGGTCCATTCCCTGCCATCACTTGCTGTTCTGTAGATGTGCAAAGCAACTGAAAAATGGCTTGGAAAATGCCCAGTGTGGGCTGAATCATAGAACAGGAATCATCCTTGGTGGACATTGAACATTGAAGGGGCAAATACCTGAAGCGTGCAATTGCAAGATGAGGCGACAGTTAAGTTGCAATTACTACATTGTTCAGAGGCAATGTATGAGAATGGATGCATTTCTGGTTCCAATACTTGCCAAAAGCAATTTGCACCATTCTTGCAAATTGGATATTGGCATCTCAAAGATGCAGGTATTAGTGGAGCTGATTTTAAAAGAGGTCAATGCTGGCTAAAAGAAATATAGAACAGCCAAAGCTTCTAAATGTGCTGTGGGATTCAGAGCTGATAGCATTTAGTACAGTCTGTTGTATTATTTACAAGATGAAAGTTAAAGCAATATTAAGCTTCATGATTGCACATCTGGGATTGGATGGGTTCAAAATGCAGCACGTACTCCCTTTTTGATGTAATATGTTACTCACTCAGCCAGAAGGATGCTTTCACCAAATTAGTGCAAATGCTGAGGCAAAAGTGCTGAATGAAGCATGGAGGCATAACCCTCGTTATCAGAATGAGCTATCAGCTGTCATCTACAGAAGATATCCACACTGATTGTTCTCAGAGCTATGAACCTGTTTCACTCTTCATCTTTCCAATATGGGTCATTGCCACCAAGTGATATGTACACAGCTGCTGGTGAGATGTTAGTCACTGAGTTTGCCTTGCTGCACATGTGGGAAGACTAGGGTTGACAGCAAGCCAATGAGCAACAGCAGGCTGCCACATATGAAGAGTACCCAACTCAGGCAGAGGTTGCAACTGCAGGGTCCCTCAGAAAGCAAAATGGCCATGGGAGGGCCAAGGCTTTACATCTGCAACTCAACTTCCTGAGATGGCTTTGTATGTCCTGGGACACAATGAAGGAACTATGCCAACTGTTACAGCAAGACCTGTGGTTTGAAAAAGTGGGAGATGTTTTCTCTGGCCAGCTGTGAAACTGATGCCTGCATGGAACAGGAAATCTGTGTGGGATTATTCAGTCATGCACCTACAAATAGATAGCGACCAGTGCCATCTGTAGGATCACATTGGAGATAATGGGAACTGCAGATGCTGGAGATTCCAAGATAATAAAATGTGAGGCTGGATGAACACAGCAGGCCAAGCAGCATCTCAGGAGCACAAAAGCTGACGTTTCGGGCCTAGACCCTTCATCAGATGAAGGGTCTAGGCCCGAAACGTCAGCTTTTGTGCTCCTGAGATGCTGCTTGGCCTGCTGTGTTCATCCAGCCTCACATTTTATTATGTAGTATCACATTGGTTCATTTTGCTCCCCATTGCTAATTGGTGCTGCAGCTTGGACACTAAGATTTCGGAATATAGCTGCCTTCCCCCATGTAGAGGGTGCCATCGACTGCACACATATGAGGCAGAGAGGACTATACTGCTGCAATTCATCAAAGGAGGGGGTTCCATTCAATTAATGTGCAGATAATCTCAATTTCGAGTTCCACTTCTGGTAGATGTATGCTCGCTACCTGATAGCTGCCGTGACTCCTTTATCCTGGAACACTTTCCTCTACCTGCTGCTTTCAAGGATCCAGATGCTTGAAAAGACTGGTTACTGGAGGACTACTCGCTGCAACAGTGGATGATTATATGATTGTGCAACCCCCTGACTTATGTGCAACACATTCTCCTAAGAACAATGGAGACACTGCCTTGCAGAAGACTTTTTCTGTGTGTTATGTCAGGCACTATAAACCAGATGGGATTCGAGTGACATTAAATAAATGTTGAGTAAATGAGAGCTGGAAACAAGCAGGCAATCATAAACTGTCACATAATCATTAGTCTTCCTGCCAACATTTTGTTTGCATTTTGGGGTGAACTGCAGACTATAACCACTGTGTTTAAGAACATTGAACACAGGATAGTACAACACAGGAACAGGTAATTTGGCCCACAATGTTGTGCCAGATACATGTCAAATTAAAATAATTCCTTCTACCTTCACTTGATTCGTATGCCTCCACTCCTTGCATATTCATGTGCTTATCTAAAAGCCCCCATCATAACTGCTTCCACCACCATCCTTGACATCCCCCGCGCTACGTGTCATAAACTTGCCCCTCACATCTTCTCTGATTTTTCCCCCTCTTACCCCTCGTCTTAGACATTTCAACTCTGAGAAAAAGATTCTGATTGTCAACCCTATCTATGCATCTCATAATTTTATAGACTTCTATCTAGTCTCCTCTCAGCCTCCACTGCTCCAGAGGAAAAACCCTGGTTTTTCTAGCCCTTGTTGTAATCCTTGCAGTATCCTGGTAAACATCTTCTGCACCATTTCCAAAGCCTGCAAATCCTTCCTATAATATGATGACTAAATTGAAAGCAATACTCTTAAACAGCCTAACTAAAGTCTTATAAAGCTGCAAAGTGGCATCCTGATTCTTGTACTCATTGCCCCAAGCAACAAAGATAAGCATGCCATATGCTTTCTTTACCACTTTATCTACTTGTGTGGCTACTTTCAAGGGGTTGTGGACCTGAACCGATAGATCTCTCTATACATCAATGCTGTTCAGGTTCCTGCCATCACCTATACTCTTCGATTAGCTCAGTCACGTTCTCATAAAATTCAATCAAGTTGGTAAGACATAATCTGCCCTGCAGAAAGTCTCGCCGACTGCCCCTAATTAGGCCATGCTCTTCCACATGCATGTAAATCCTATCCCTAAGAACTCTCTCCAATAGCTTCCCAACCACTGATGTGAGACTCATTGGTCAATAGTTTCCTGGATTATCCCTATTTCCCTTCTTAATATAGGGATAGCATGAGCTACTCACCAGTTCTCCAGAACCTCTCCAGTGGCTAGCTAGGATATAAAGATCTTGATCAAGACCCCAGCAATCTTGTGTCTCTCAAAAATCTGGAATAGACCCCATCAGGCTCTGTGGACTTTTTCACCTTAATCGTCTTCAAGATACCCAACACCGCTTCTTTCTTGATTTCAAAAATGCCCAAACATATTAGGATGCTCCATGCAAATTTCACCATTTATTTCATCCATGCATATGGATGATGATGGGATAGTGTAGGGGGATGGGCTTAGATTAGTTCACAGGTCGGCGCAACATTGAGGGCCGAAGGGCCTGTTCTGTGCTGTATTGTTCTCTGTTCTATGTTCACTATCCACTATGTGCTTCTCCTGGGTGAATACCAACACAAAGTGCTCATTTAGGATCTCACCCACATCCTCTGCCTACAAACACAAGTTCCTTCTTTTATCCTTGAGTGATCCTACCCTCTCCTTTGTTATCTTCTTGTTTAATGTATGCATTAAGGATTCTCCTTAACCGAGGGCCAAAGGGCCTGTTCTGCGCTGTATTGTTCTATGTTCTAACTCTACTTGCCAAAGTCACTCCAGGCCTCTTCCTGCTCTCCCAATTCCCTGCTTGAGTTCTTTCCTGCTTTCTTTACATTCGTCATGGGCCCTGTCCAATTTTAGCTTCCTAAACCTTATGTGTTAGAGATGTTGTGAAATATTGGTAGCTCGGGTAAATTGGTTGGCTGTTGGTTTGTTCGCAAAAAACAAACCAACTGCCAACCTTATGTGTGCTTCTGTTCTCCTTTTGACTAAATTCATAAGCTCCCTTGGTATCCCAAGGGTCCTTACCTTGCCATCCTTGTCCTTTCTCTTTACTAGATCACCTTGGCCCTGAATTCTGATCAGTAGTTCTTTAAAGAACTCCCATATGTCAAATGTAGACTTGCCTGATAACAGCTACTTCCAATTAACCCTCCCTGGCTGCTGTTGTAATTTATTTTCTTCAATTTAGTACCTTCTCACAAGGTCCTGACTTATTTTTATTCACAGCTATCTTGAAATTTAAAAAGATGTGATCCCTGTTTCCAACACATTCTACCACTGGCAAGTCAGTCACCTGGCTGTACTCATTAGCCAATACAAAATCCAGTAATGGTCCCTCCTCTAGTTAACTATCCACATAAAGTTCAATAAACCCTCTTCAATGTACCTAACAAATTCTGTCATGTCTAAGTCTCTAGCTCTTAAAAAGGCCCAATCAATACTGGGGAAATTAAAGTCACCCACTATCACAACCCTGTTCTTATTGCGTCTTTCCATAACCTGCCTACATATTTGTTTATCAATATCTTGGTGGCTTTTGGTTGGGGGGATGTGTCTGTGGGGTGGGGTTAGAGTATAATTTCATCAGAATGATTGCACCATTACTATTTTTGTCTCAGTAGATGAGTCCTCCAGTGTGGCCTCTGTGAAGGCAGATGTGACATTCTGTCTGATTAGTAATGCAACTCCTCCACTTCTTTCACCTCCCTCTCTATCTTGTCTGAAACAATGAAACCCTGGAACATTAGGCAGCCAGTCTTGTCCTTCTGATTATTTTCATGAGAAAGACGGAGATTGAGGGGGGACCTGATTGAGGTCTACAAAATCATGAGCGGTATAGACAGGGTGGATAGCAAAAAGCTTTTTCCCAGAGTGGGGGACTCAATTACTAGGGGTCATGAGTTCAAAGTGAGAGGAGGAAAGTTTAAGGGAGATATGCATGGAAAGTGCTTTACACAGAGGGTGGTGGGTGCCTGAAACACGTTGCCAGCAGAGGTGGTAGACGCAGACACGTTCGCATCTTTAAAGATATATTTGGACAGGTACATGGGTGGGCAGGGAGCAGATGGACACAGACCGTTAGAAAATAGATGACAGGTTAGACAGAGGATCTTGATTGGCGCAGGCTTGGAGGGCCGAAGGGCCTGTTCCTGTGCCGTAATTTTCTTTGTTCTCTCAGCCAAATCTGTGATGGCCACAACATCATAGTTCCAAGTACTGATCCAAGCTATCAAGCTCACCCTTCTTTTTTCCCGTTATTCATTTACAGAATGAAGGCATCGCTGGCTAGGCAGCGTTTATTGCCCATCCCTAATTACCCCAAGGGCATTACTGTGGGTTTTGAGTCACATGTAGGCCAGATGAGCTAAGGCTGGCAGTTTCCTTCCCTACAAGACATTAGTGAACCAGATGGGCTTTTCCCCAACAATCGACAATGCATTCATGATCATCATCAGATTGTTAATTCCAGATATTTATTGAACTTAAATTCCACCATCTACCGTGGCGGGTCTTGAACCCGGGTCCCCAGAACATTATCTGGGTCTCTGGATTAACACTCCAGTGATAATGCCACTAGGCCATTGTCTTTCTTACCTATAATACTGCTAGCATAGAAATAAACACATTTCAGTCCAGCAGTCTGACCATGTTCATTTACCAATCTCTACCTGTCCTTCCTTTCAGACTTACTGATTCTAACAATAACCCTCAATGCCTCCACTTGCTGACCTACTGCTCTGGTTCCCACCACCCCACCTGCACCCACACCACCAACATCACCCCTGCCCCCGTTTGTATTCAGTTTAGCTGTTTCCAAATAACCATCTCCTTTGAAGCAGCACGGTGGCTCAGTGGTTAGCACTGCTGCCTCACAGCACCAGGGACCCAGGTTTGATTCCAGTCGTGGGTGACTATCCACGTGGAGTTTGCACATTCTCCCCGTGTCTGCGTAGGTTTCCTCTGGGCGCTCCGGTTTCCTCCCACAGTCCAAAGATGTGTAGGCTAGCTGGATTGGCCAGGCTAAATTGCCTATTGTGATCAGGGGTGTGTGGGTTATAGGGGGATGGATCTGGGTGGGATGCTTCAAGGGGCAGTGCGGACTTGTTGGGCCGAAGGGCCCTGTTTCCACACTGTAGGGAATCTAATCTAATCTTTGAATTATCCGATTCCTTGTTTGTATGCAATATTTGCCAGCATAACATAATCTTAATGAGAAGATGAAGGTGTACACTAGGCATTTGAGTAGCAGTTAGATGGGAAGTAGATTAGTACAAGTAAACAGTGTAGCTTGGTGGTTCAAAAGCAACAAATAGCGATGTATGTGCAAGGGAATATCAGCCAAGACGTTGATATGCCGTGAGTAGCATGGCTTTGTGGCTGCTGTGCCATTAGATTGCCAAAGGGCAATTCTGGAATGCTAATGCTTCTCTGGATACACAACAGAATTTTAAAGATGGTATAAGGGCCAGGAATATCATTCTATCAGGAGATATCTGGCAAGAAGTGAATTGCTCTGAGGAAAACAGTAGAAGAAAGCTAAACTTGGATCCAAGGTGTGTTATACAGGCAGGTTAGGTAGTTAATGAGGCGTGTTTGGTAAGATAGGGCAATAAATGTAGCTAGACATAGTGGAGAGAAATTTGGCAAAAATGAGACTTAGTCAAAAAAAGGTACCAAAGAAAATATGTGCAGTAGGCCATTTGGCCCTTTCAGCCTGTCACCATTCATTACATTCATAGCTGAGCAGGCAAACTCAGTATCCTCTTCCTGCCATCTCTCTATACCCCTTGATCCCTTTAGCAATAAGCGCCATATCCAGCTCCTCTTGAATATATTTGATGAACTGGCCCCAACAGCTTCCTGTGAGAGAGAATTCCACAGTTTCTCAAATCTGAGTGAAGAAATTCTTCCTCATCTCAGTATGAATGGCTTACTCCTTATTCTTAGACTGTGACTACTTATTCTAGGCTTCCCCAATGTTGGGAACATTCTTCCTGCATTTAGCCTGTCCAGTCCCATCTGGTTTTCTTATGTTTCTATGAAACTTGCCCCTCATACTTCTAAATTCCAGCAAATACAAGCCCAGTCGATCTACTTTTTCCTCATATATGTCAGTCCTGCCATCCTGGAAGTCAGTCTGTTGAACCTTTGCTGGACTCCTTCAGTAGCAAGAATGTCTTTCCTCAGACTAGGAAACCAAAACTGCACACAGGTAAGATTCAGCTTAACAGAATGCTGGTTTAAAATGGCACGTCTGCACACACTGCGCTTTAGATCTGACTTCTTCATACATCATCAAGTGAATATTTTGCTGAACACTCTTTGCTCATCTTTGTCAGGAAGGAATGGTTTTCTAGTCTTCATGTTCACTTGTTCTGCTACTGAATGGGTTCACAGTGCTATTACTTTCAATTTCTGAACATGTTACAACGGAAGATTCTAATTGCTTTCTTGTAGTGAGCTTTGTTGTTGAATGAGTTTCTAAAGCACCATTCACATCAATGAGATTAATCAGTGAACGCACAAGAGGTCAGCGAGAGCAAATGACACCTTTATTTTAATCTCAAGTCACTTTGAAACTATAAGCTTGAATGGACTAAACCAAAGTCACTCTGGAATGAAGAACATGTACAAAACTGTATGCATTATAAAAATATGCTAAAACAACCTTTCAGTTAAGTAGTTGACAAAATTATCTGTCTGCATATGAACGATAAATTATATTTCAATTAATGGCTTGCTATTGCAGCATTAAGGGATGACAACTTGCACATCCCTTTTCATGACATCGACTACATACAGCTTATAGGACCAGCACTGGGATGCTGGGATGCATTCAGATCAGTCTTAACAACATATCCCAAATGCAAGCAAGCCACAGTTTCCAGCTAATTCATTCAAGTAATTTGTATTCCACCCAAATCATATTTCAACACTGCTTTTAAATCTTGGTGTCAGACATTCTGGCATAATTTGTACTGCACTGCTCTTTAATATTTCCCTTTCCTTTACAAAAATGCATCATAGATCACTGAAGTCCAAAATTATCAAATTATTCTTGGTTCTGATGATTTTGCACCGAAACACAAGGCCTAAAACTCCTTAAAATATCCGTGGAGTTACACTTCACAGAGTATGTTCTTGAGTCAAGCCAACGTTTTGCGTACTGAAAAGAAATTTGATTTTTAAAAGTCACCAAATATGCACAATTAACAATATTATAAAACAGCGCAATATTAGGATATCATATGTGAATAGAATGGAAGAAAAAATGTTATTATAATCCTGAGCAAGATATTCACTATCTTAAGTTGGAGAGTGCAAGCCACCCTGTTAAACAGAATGTTTTCCCTCCATTTCCTACCTACTAGCCTCATCCCACCTCCTTGACCTGTCCGTCTTCCCTGGACTGACCTATCCCCTCCCTACCTCCCCACCTATACTCTCCTCTCCACCTATCTTCTTTTCTCTCCATCTTCGGTCCACCTCCCCCTCTCTCCCTATTTATTCCAGAACCCTCTCCCCATCCCCCTATCTGATGAAGGGTCTAGGCCCGAAACATCAGCTTTTGTGCTCCTGAGATGCTGCTTGGCCTGCTGTGTTCATCCAGCTCCACACTTTGTTATCTTGTTCTCTGGAGTTTGTTCAGACAATTCACAATATTACCAAAGGCAATTTGCACTCCTCCATACCCCAACCAACCCTCTTCCTCCATATACCAGACAAAGGTACTGCCTTCTTTAAAAAAAAGGTCTGATATTCACCTAAAGAATGGCAGAGAAAGGTCAACAAAACTGTCCAGAAATCAATAAACATTTCACTCCGAGGTGCTAGCATGTTTAGAAATTAAGAATTCAGGCATTTATTCTCTATGTCAACAGTTGCAGTACAAACATAGAGAGATATATGAAGCACTAGCACATCACTATTATCAGTGTGACAGGCCTGTTTTAAAATTGGTTTACATATAAGACAGAGGTATTCTGAAATGCACATCTGCCACAGGCTATCAAAAAAAATGCCAGTTCAGGTTGTTGGTTAATTTCATGAGGAATTTGATAAAATGAATAAATGTAAATGTATCAGAGATAATGGGAACTGCAGATGCTGGAGATTCCAAGATAATAAAATGTGAGGCTGGATGAACACAGCAGGCCAAGCAGCATCTCAGGAGCACAAAAGCTGACGTTTCGGGCCTAGACCCTTCATCAGAGAGGGGGATGGGGGGAGGGAACTGGAATAAATAGGGAGAGAGGGGGAGGCGGACCGAAGATGGAGAGTAAAGAAGATAGGTGGAGAGAGTGTAGGTGGGGAGGTAGGGAGGGGATAGGTCAGTCCAGGGAAGACGGACAGGTCAAGGAGGTGGGATGAGGTTAGTAGGTAGCTGGGGGTGCGGCTTGGGGTGGGAGGAAGGGATGGGTGAGAGGAAGAACAGGTTAGGGAGGCAGAGACAGGTTGGACTGGTTTTGGGATGCAGTGGGTGGGGGGGAAGAGCTGGGCTGGTTGTGTGGTGCAGTGGGGGGAGGGGATGAACTGGGCTGGTTTAGGGATGCAGTAGGGGAAGGGGAGATTTTGAAACTGGTGAAGTCCACATTGATACCATATGGCTGCAGGGTTCCCAGGCGGAATATGAGTTGCTGTTCCTGCAACCTTCGGGTGGCATCATTGTGGCAGTGCAGGAGGCCCATGATGGACATGTCATCAAGAGAATGGGAGGGGGAGTGGAAATGGTTTGCGACTGGGAGGTGCAGTTGTTTGTTGCGAACTGAGCGGAGGTGTTCTGCAAAGCGGTCCCCAAGCCTCCGCTTGGTTTCCCCAATGTAGAGGAAGCTGCACCGGGTACAGTGGATGCAGTATACCACATTGGCAGATGTGCAGGTGAACCTCTGCTTGATGTGGAATGTCATCTTGGGGCCTGGGATGGGGGTGAGGGAGGAAGTGTGGGGACAAGTGTAGCATTTCCTGCGGTTGCAGGGGAAGGTGCCGGGTGTGGTGGAGTTGGAGGGCAGTGTGGAGCGAACAAGGGAGTCACGGAGAGAGTGGTCTCTCCGGAAAGCATACAGGGGAGGGGATGGAAAAATGTCTTGGGTGGTGGGGTCGGATTGTAAATGGCGGAAGTGTCGGAGGATAATGCGTTGTATCCGGAGGTTGGTAGGGTGGTGTGTGAGAACGAGGGGGATCCTCTTGGGGCGGTTGTGGCGGGGGCGGGGTGTGAGGGATGTGTCGCGGGAGACGCGGTCAAGGGCGTTCTCGATCACTGTGGGGGGAAAGTTGCGGTCCTTAAAGAACTTGGACATCTGGGATATGCGGGAGTGGAATGTCTTATCGTGGGAGCAGATGCGGCGGAGGTGGAGGAATTGGGAATAGGGGATGGAATTTTTGCAGGAGGGTCGGTGGGAGGAGGTGTATTCTAGGTAGCTGTGGGAGTCGGTGGGCTTGAAATGGACATCAGTTACAAGCTGGTTGCCTGAGATGGAGACTGAGAGGTCCAGGAAGGTGAGGGATGTGCTGGAGATGGCCCAGGTGAACTGAAGGTTGGGGTGGAAGGTGTTGGTGAAGTGGATGAACTGTTCGAGCTCCTTTGGGGAGCAAGAGGCGGCGCCGATACAGTCATCAATGTACCGGAGGAAGAGGTGGGGTTTGGGGCCTGTGTAGGTGCGGAAGAGGGACTGTTCCATGTAACCTACAAAGAGGCAGGCATAGCTGGGGCCCATGCGGGTGCCCATGGCCACCCCCTTAGTCTGTAGGAAGTGGGAGGAGTCAAAAGAGAAGTTGTTGAGTGTGAGGACGGGTTCAGCTAGGCGGATGAGAGTGTCGGTGGAGGGGGCCTGGTCGGGCCTGCGGGACAGGAAGAAGCGGAAGGCCTTGAGGCCATCTCCATGCGGAATGCAGGTGTACAGGGACTGGACGTCCATGGTGAATATGAGGTGTTGGGGGCCAGGGAATTGGAAGTCCTGGAGGAGGTGGAGGGCGTGGGTGGTGTCACGGACGTAGGTGGGGAGTTCCTGGACCAAAGGGGAGAAAATGGAGTCCAGATAGGTGGAGATGAGTTCGGTGGGGCAGGAGCAGGCTGAGACGATGGGTCGACCAGGGCAGGCAGGTTTGTGGATTTTGGGAAGGAGATAGAAACGGGCCGTGCGGGGTTGGGGAACAATGAGGTTGGAGGCTGTGGGTGGGAGGTCCCCTGAGGTGATGAGGTCGTGAATGGTGTTGGAGATGATGGTTTGGTGCTCGGGTGTGGGGTCATGATCGAGGAGGCGGTAGGAGGTGGTGTCGGAGAGTTGGCGTCTGGCCTCGGCGATGTAGAGGTCAGTGCGCCATACTACCACTGCGCCACCCTTGTCTGCGGGTTTGATGGTGAGGTTGGGGTTGGAGCGGAGGGAGCGGAGGGCTGCCCGTTCTGCGGGGGAGAGGTTGGAGTGGGTGAGAGGGGTGGGGAGGTTGAGGCGGTTAATGTCTCGACGGCAGTTGGAGATGAAGAGGTCGAGGGAGGGTAGGAGGCCTGGGGGTGGTGTCCAGGAGGAGGACTTGTGTTGGAAGCGGGTGAAGGGGTCAGTGGAAGGAGGGTTGGGTTCCCGGTTGAAGAAGTAGGCATGGAGGCGAAGACGGCGGAAAAACTGCTCTATGTCCGACCGTGACTGGTCGCAAACCATTTCCACTCCCCCTCCCATTCTCTTGATGACATGTCCATCATGGGCCTCCTGCACTGCCACAATGATGCCACCCGAAGGTTGCAGGAACAGCAACTCATATTCCGCCTGGGAACCCTGCAGCCATATGGTATCAATGTGGACTTCACCAGTTTCAAAATCTCCCCTTCCCCTACTGCATCCCTAAACCAACCCAGTTCATCCCCTCCCCCCACTGCACCACACAACCAGCCCAGCTCTTCCCCCCCACCCACTGCATCCCAAAACCAGTCCAACCTGTCTCTGCCTCCCTAACCGGTTCTTCCTCTCACCCATCCCTTCCTCCCACCCCAAGCCGCACCCCCAGCTACCTACTAACCTCATCCCACCTCCTTGACCTGTCCGTCTTCCCTGGACTGACCTATCCCCTCCCTACCTCCCCACCTACACTCTCTCCACCTACCTTCTTTACTCTCCATCTTCGGTCCGCCTCCCCCTCTCTCCCTATTTATTCCAGTTCCCTCCCCCCATCCCCCTCTCTGATGAAGGGTCTAGGCCCGAAACGTCAGCTTTTGTGCTCCTGAGATGCTGCTTGGCCTGCTGTGTTCATCCAGCCTCACATTTTATTACCTTAAATGTAAATGTACACAGGCATCTAGTATATGAGGAATGACAATTGTGAAGGAAAGAGGCAGGCATTTTGCAAAACTGGCATTCTGGCTAGAAATGTGTCAGCAACAGTATTATTATTATTCTGCTGCAGCAAATACTTTGGCATCAATGTGCCACTGGACAGAGCTACATTACCTGCAGTCATCTACCTTGCTGACTCTCTTACAGTGAGTGCAATTATGTTATTGTAATTTCAGGTACCAGACCTTCAGACATCCTTAACAACAGATTGAAATTACAAACAAATAAAAAAGGCAACAAAACAAAAGAAAAAAAGAACTGATGCATGAATGGAGAATGATAAACAAATTCAAGAATACATGATATTTCTTTTCCCTGGCACCAGTGGACCTTGTAGAGAAGAACATGCCAAAATTCCATCTGTGTTCTTTTCTAAAAAAATGATAAGCCATGCCTGTAACTTCAGCACAGGCCAAATCCATGCAAGTCACTGAGGGGCAATGCAGGACTAGCCCAGTTAACGACATCTTCAAAGCAAAACATAAGTCTTCAACCGAACAGCCACAGAAACGAGTGATGGGTTGTTGTTAGGCCTTTCTCATCATGAAGAACTCAGAGAAACAGTCACCAAAGAGTTAAAAGGAAGATGAGTATAGAAAACACATGAACTCAGAAGAATCTGTGGAAAATAAATCACATATTCTGTTAGAGTCTATGCAACATGATTGGGTTTTGAACCTTCAGGGAGACTAGCAGCATCACAATGACATTACAGCAATAACAATTTGTGCTTATTAAGTGTCTCAAATGCAGAAAACCTGTCCCAAGGCACTTCACAAACATGACCAGACGAAAGTTGAACCCGAGTCACCTCTGGGTCAGGGAAAGTAAGCAAAATCTTGGATCAAGGTTCTGAGGCTTGTCTAAGAGGAGTTCCGATAGATGCAGTTTACAGATTGTGAGATCTAAATGCCCAATTGTACGGTCAACGATGGTTCAGTGAAGATGTGCAGACTAGAGGACACACAACAAGCTGGATTTGCAGGAACTTGGAGACAACCAGGGCTGCAGATGCTGGAAGCCAGAGTCTATAGGTGCGAGGGTGGAAAAACACAGTAGATCAGACAGCATCAGAGAGGCAGGGAAGTCAATGCTTCTCTGATGCCGTCTGACAAGCTATGCTTTTCCAGTCCCACACCAATGGAATTGAAGGAATGCTTGTTGGAGTGGATGGGAGCTGATTGCGATAGCAGTGAAGATGGGCAACATGAAAAAGATGTAAACAGAAGTGTGAGAATTTTAAATTAAAGACATTTGGGGATTTGGATCCAAAACATACCTGCAAGCACGTAATGAAGACAATTTCATTTCATAGATTATAGAATCCCTACAGTGCAGAAACAGGCCCTTCAGCCCAAGTCCACACCGACTCTCAGGACATCCCACCCAGACCAATCTCCCTGTAACCCACTTAATCTACACATCCTCAACACTATGGGCAATTTTCCGTGGCCAATCCACCTAGCCTACACATTCTTGGACTGTGGGAGAAAACCACAGCACCTGGGGGAGACTCATGCAGACATGGGGTGAAGGTGCAAACTCCACACAGACAGTCATTCAAGGGTGGAATTGAGCCCAGGTCCCTGGTGCTGTGAGGCAGCAGTGCTAACCACTGAGCCACCATACTGCCCCACAGGTTGTTGCAGGGTAAGAAATGGACAGCAGTTTGAGATAAACTGAAATTATGAGGGTTAGCTCATTTCAACAGTCTGGTTTGAAGGTGACAAAGGCATGGATGAAATTTTCGGAGAATGTAGAATAAAGCTGTGCTGTCTCAACAGTAAGAATGCCCTTCCTCAGATTAAGGGACCAAAATTGCAGTACTCAAGGCGTGGCCTCACCAAGGCCCTGTGTAACTGCAGTAAAATTCAAATCCTCTCGCTATGAAGGCCAGAATGCCACTAGCTCTCCTCACCGCCTACTTGCACCTGCATGCCAATCTTTAGTAACTGTTCCAACATGACATCCAGGTGTTGTTATACCTCATCTTTTCCTGAACAGCCACCATTCTGATAATAATCTGCCTTCCTGTTTTTGCGATCAAAGTGGATAACCTCATATTTATCCACATTATATTGCAGTTGCTAAGTATTTTTCCACTCAGCTAGTCTTTCCAAGTCACTGTGCAGCCTCTTAGCATCCTCCTCATAGCACACGCTGCCACTCAGCTTAGTGACTTCTGCAATATTGGAGACATTGCATTCAATTCCTTTGTTCAAATTGTTAATATATATTGTAAACAGCTGGGGTCCCAGCACTGAACCTCTGTCATTCTGAAAAGGACCCATTTATTTCATCTCTCTACTTCCTGTCTGTCATCGAGTTATCCACACATGTCAATACATTATCTCTGGTACCATGAGCTTAATTTTCCAAACTTATCGCTTGTGTGGAACTTCACCAAAAGCCTTTTGAAAGTCCATATACCAACACCCACTGACTCACCCTTATCTACTCTACTGGTCACATCCTCAAAAAAATTCTAGAAGTTTTGTCAAGCATGATTTCCCTTTAGTGAATCCATGCTGACTTGGACTGATTCTGTCACCATTTTCATGATGTTATTACATCCTTAATAATTGATTCCAGCATTTTCCCCAAAACAGATATCAGGCTAACCAGCCTATAATTCCCTGTTTTCTCTCTCCTCACTTTTTTAAAAAGTGGAGTTACGGTAGCTACCCTCCAGTCCATTGGAGCCCTTCCAGAGTATACATAATGCTAGTAATTATACACCAATGCATTCTCTATTTCTGGGGCCACTTTCTTAAGTGCTCTGGGGCACAGAGCATCAGGCCCTGAGGACTTACTGGATTTTAATACCGTGAATTTCCCCAATATCATTCCCTGACTAATAAGGATTCCCAGCAGTTCCTCCTTCATGCTTGACCCTCTGTCCCCTAGCATTAGCACACAACATGATGGAGGGTATTCTGAAAGTGAAGATGGGACTTCATCTCCACAAGGACTGTGTGGACATCACTCTTACTGATACTGTCATGATCAGATGCATTTGCAACTAGCAGACAGGTAAAATTTCTCACTTCTATTCCAATTCAGCCTGCAGGGCAAAGCTTTAACGTAAAAGGGGGCAAGTTTAAAGGAGATATGTGAGACAAGGTTTTCTTATGTAAGAGTTTTTTCTGCTCACTTGTGATATTGATGGCCAAATTGTTCCAATACAGTTACAACACTGGTATCTCCCTGACAATGTGGAAAATTGCCCAGATACGTCCTGTGCACAAAAACGCAGGACAAATCCAACCCAGCCAATTTCCAAACGATCATTCCACTCACAACCATTAGTAAAGTTGATGGAAGGTGTCATCAACAGTGCTAAAAACAACACCTGCTCAGCAGTATCCTGCTCAATGATGTCCAGTTTGGGTTCAGCCAGGGCCACTGAGCATCTTACCTCATTACAGCTTGGTTTAAACATACATAAAAGAGCTGAATTCCAGAGCTGGGAGAAGAGTGACTGCCCTTGAAATCCAGGCCACATTTGACCAAGTGTGGCATTAAGCAGCCCTATCAAAACTGGAATCAATGCATATCGGGGGCATCTCTTTGCTGGTTGGACTCATACCTGGCACGTAGGAAAATGGCTTTGATTGTTGAAGGTCAGTCACCTCTGCTCCAGGGTATGTCTGCAGTAGTTCCTCAGGGTAGTGTCCTCGGCCCAGCCTTCAGCTGACCTTCCCTCCAAGATCAGGGGAAATGGGGATGTTCAATATTCAGCAGGATTCGAGACTCCTCAGATACTGAAGTTTTTCACGTTCAAATGCAACAATAATGCTAAGGGCTTGGATAGGGAAGAATTTGTTAAATGTGTTCAATAAAGCTTTCTCAATCAATATATAGAAGACCCTACTGAAGAAGGGGCAAAACTCAACATTCACTTGGGAAATAAGGCAGGGCAAATGATTGAGGTGCAATGGAGAAGAAATTTGGGACCAGTGGCCGTATTTCTATTAGCTTTAAATATTTATGGAAAAGGATAGACCTGGCATAAATGTTAAAGTTCTAAATTGGAACAAGGCCAATTTTGACCGTACTTGACAGGAACGTTCAAAATTTCATTGGGTAAGCTGTTCACAGGTAAAGGGGTGACTGGTAAAAGGGAGGTTTTCAAAAGCAAGATAACAAAAGTTCAGAGACAGCATGTTCCTGTTAGAGTGATGGACAAGGTTGATAGGAGTATGGAATATTGGATGACTATAGATATTGAGGCTCTGGTTCAGAAAAAAAAGGTGCATGTGATTAGTACAGACATCTGGGATTACGTGAATACTTTGAGGGAGTATAAGGGTATAGGAGAATACTTAGTAGGGAAATCAGAAGGACAAAAAGGGGACATGAGGTAGCTTTAGCAGATAAGGTTAAGGAGAATACAAAGAGATTCTAAAAAAAATTGAGAGCAAAAGAGTTAACTAGGCAAAGAATAGCGCCCCTTAAAGATCAAAAAGTCATCTATCTGTGGAGCCACAGGAAATGGATGAGACCCTAAATTAATATTTCATGTCAATATTTACTGTGGAAAAAGTAATGGAAGCTTGGGAACTTGGAGAAATAAATAGTGATATCTTGAAAAGAGTCCACATGACAGAAGAGGAGGTGCTGGAGGTCTCAAAACATATAAACCAAAGCATAAATTGCTGGAAGAGCTCAGCAGGTCTGGCAACATCTGTTGAGAAAAATCAGAGTTAACATTCCGTGTCCAGTGACTCTTCTTCAGAATGGTTGCCAAAGCTGCTGAACTGTTCCAGAAATTTCAGTTTTTGTTTCTGATTTCCAGTATCCATATTTCTTTTGGTTTTGGATAGATGAAGGCAGAGCAGTAAACATTGTCTACATGGACTTCAGCAAGGCTTTAGTCAAGGTTCCACATGGTAGACTGGTTAGTGAAGATTGGATCACATGGGATCCTGGAAGAGCTAGCCAATTGGATACCAAGTTGACTTGGCGGTAGGAGACAGAAAGGGGCGGTAAGAGGGATGTTGTTCAGACTGGAGGCCTGTGACCACCAGTGTGCTGCAAGGATCAGTGCTGGGTCCACTGTTGTTTGTCATTTATATTGGGATCAGAACATAGGAGGCATGGTTAGTAAGTATGCAAATGACACCAAAATTAGTGGTATAGCGGACAGTGAAAAAGATTATAAAAACAAAGTTGCTGGAAAAGCTCAGCAGGTCTGGCAGAATCTGTGGAGGAGGAAACAGAGTTATCATTTCGGGTCTGGTGACCCTGCCTCAGAACTTCCTCCGTTCTGAGGAAGGTTCACTGGACCCGAAACGTTAACTCTGGTTTCTCCTCCACAGATATTGCCAGACCTGTTGAGCTTTTCCAGCAACTTTGTTTTTGTTCCTGATTTACAGCATCCGCAGGTTTTTTGTTTTTATTTCATGAAGAAGATTATTTAAAAGTACAATGGGATCTTGATCAAGTGGGCCAGTGGGCTGAGGAAAGGCAGATGGAGTTTAATACAGATAAAATTTTGCGTTTTGGTAAGGCAAACTAGAGCAGGACTTGCACAGTTAATGCTAGGGGCCTGAACAGAGGGACCTAGGAATCCTTGAAAGTGGTGTCACAGGTAGACAGAAGGGTGAAGAAAGCATTTGGCATGTTTGCCTTCTTTGGCCAGTGTACAGGAGTTGGGTCATCATGATACAGCTATTGTTGTAGACACCGGTGAGGCCACATTTGAAGTACCACCCTCCAATACGTCATTGAACTGGAAAGCATGCAAGAAAGATTTACAAGGTTGTTGTTGAGATTGGAGGGTTTGAGTTAAAAGAGAGTCTGAATAGGCTGGGACCTTTGTCCCTAGAGCATGCAAGGCTGAGGGGTGACCGTACAAAAGTTTATAAAATCAGGTACGGCATAAATACAGTGAATAGCCAAGGTCTTTTTCCCACGGTAGAGAAGTTCAAAACTAGTGGGCATAGATTTAAGTTGACAGGGATTAAAAGGGATCTGAGGGGCAACATTTTCACACAAACGGTGGTGCATATATGAAACAAGTTGTGAGAGGTGGTGGCAGAGACGGCTACAATTCCAATATTTAAAAATACATGGCTAGAAAAGGTTTAGAGGGATATGGGCCAAACGCAGGCAAACAGGACTACTTCAGTTTAAGAAATCCGGTCAGCATGGGTGAGTTGGGCCAAAGGGTCTACTTCTATGCCATATGACTTTACAGCTCTATAACAATATCTGGACAACATCCAGGCTTGTGCTGACAAGTACCAAGTAACAGTCACACCACAAAAATGCCAGGCAATGACCGCTTCCAATAAGGAACAATATAGTCACTGCCTCTTGGCATTACTGTCACTGAACACCCCCACCGTCAACATCCTTGGGGTTACCATTGACCAGAAACTGAACTGGACCCATCACAGTAACACAGTGGTTACAACGACAGGTCATAGGTTAGGAATACTGTGGAGTGTGACTTACCTCTTGACTCCCCATAGCTTGTTCATCTTCTATAAGGCACACGTCAGGAGTGTGATAGAATAGTTTCCATCTGCCTGGATGGGTGCAGCTCCAACAACACTCAAGAAGCTTGACACCATTCAGGTCAAAGCGGCCTGTTTGATTGGTACCACATCAACAAGCATCCACTCCCTCCACCACCCGCACACAATATCAGCAGTGTGTAACATTTGTAAGATGCGCTGCAGAAAATCACCAAAGGGGCAGCATAGGAGCTCAGTGGTTAGCACTGCTGACTCACAGTGCTTGGCACCTGGGTTCAATTCCACCCTCGGGCGGCTGTCCATGTGGAGTTTGCAAATCCTCCCTGTGTCTGTGTGGGTTTTCTCCCACAGTCCAAAGATGTGCAGACTAGGTGGATTGGCAATTCTAAATTGCCCATAGAGTTCAAGGATGAGTAGATTAGGTGGGTTATAGGGGGATGGGTTTGGCTGAGATGCTCTGTGTGTCAGTGTGGACTTGTTAGGCCAAAGGATCTGTTTCCACACTGTCAGAATTCTATGAGTCTGTCCTCAGATAGCACCTTCCAAATATTCAATCACTTCCATCTTGAAGGACAATGGCAGCAGATGCATGGGAATATCACGGCCAGAAAACTCCCCTCCAAGCCACTCACCATCCTAACTTGAAATACATTGCTGTTCCTTCAGTGTCACTGGGTCAAAATCCTGAAATATCCCCCCTAAGGGCACCGTGGGTCAATCTACGGCATGTGGATTGCCATGGTTCAAAAAGCCGTCTCATGGGCAACTAGGGATGGGCAACAAAATGGTGGGCAGCCAGAGATATACATATTGCATGAGTGAATAAAGAGAAAATTTACCACTGGGCTGCCCAACTCACCAATCTCTTTGCATTCTTCTGTAACCTAAGACTTTCTTCTTCACTGTAAGCCACGTGGCCAATTTTTGTGTCATCCATGAACTTACTCATCAGCATCCCCACATTTTATTTATATTGTTTATATATATCACAAACACCAAAGAACTCTGTGATACTTCAGTGGACACCAGCCTCTAATCGCACAAACAGCCCTTTACCATCACCCTCAACAACATCATCAGCACATTCCCTGAAATTCATAAAAACTATCGAAGTAGAGGTAATCATCTTTATGATGTAGAGGTTAGTTCGTGAAAGTAATGCCATTCAACTTAACTGCCTATGAGACTGCTGAAGCCTTTCGTGTACAGGGGTATCCAGAGTGCTGTTATAAAGGAATACCAAGATTTTGACCCAGCAAAAGTGAAGGAACAATAACATAGTTCCAAGTAAAGATGGTATGGTGGCTTGCAAGTGGTGGCGTTGCCATGTACCTGCTTCTTTCATCTTCCTAGATTGTAGTGATTATGCATCTGGAAGGTGCTACCTAAAGAATCTTGGTGAGTTACTGTAGTGCATCTTGTGGGTGGTACACACTGCTATCATTGTGCATCACATGTGAAGGGAATTAATGCGGTAGCATGGTGCTCAGTGGTTAGCACTGCTGTCTTACAGCACCAAGGATCTGGGTTCAATTCCTGCCGGGGGCGACTGTCTGTCTGATGTTTGCACATTCTCCCCCTGTCTGCTGGGGCTTCCGCTGGGTGCTCTGGTTTCCTCCCACAGTCCGAAGATGTGCAGGTTAGTTGGATTGGCCATGCTAAATGCCCATAGTGTTCAGGGATTTGTAGATTAAGTGGGTTACAGAGAAAAGGAGTGGGGGAAATGGTCTGGATCAGATGCCCTATCGAGGGTTGGTGTGGACTTGTTGGGCTGAAGGGCCTGTTTCCCCACTGTAAGGGATTCAATGTTGAATGTGGTGGATAGCATGCCATTTCAAGGCAGTTGGTTTGTTTGGGATGAGCTTCTTGTGTTGTTAGAGCTGAACTCAAGTGGATAGCATTCAATGGCACTTCTGACATGTGCAATGTAAATGGTGCACAGAGGAGGTGAGTTATTCTCTGCAGAATTCCAAACCTCTGACCTGTTATTCTAGGTACAGTATAGAGCTGGTTTAATTCAGTTTCTAGTCAATGGTAACCCCAGGATGTTGATAGTGGTGTGATAGCACTGTTGACATTCTTCTATCACTTTGCAGATGATTGAGAATAAACTGATTAACAGCAATTGGCTGATTCAAATTGTCCTTTGTTTTACACTTCAGATGTAACTGGGTGTGGCTTAAAGATTGGTGTGGAGAAATGAGTTCAAATTCATTGGACATTGCCACCAGTACTGCAGAAGGAGGGAACTGGTCCGGTGGAAGGAGCTCCATCTGAATCATGCGAGGAGTTAAACTGATATTATAACTGGAGTTTGGACAAATTAGAAATTGAAACATATCGATTCTTGGGGGTATGACAGGGTAAATGTGGACAATCTAAGAACAGAGGGGATAGACACAGAACAAAAGCTCACCAATTTAAGACTAAGATGAGAAGGAGTTTATTCTCTTAGAGGTTGAGTGTCTTTGGAACTCCTTGCCATAGAGAGTTGTGACAACAGAGTCCTTCCTTACATTTAAGGCTGAGAAAGGTAGATTCTTGATTAGTAAGGGAATCAAGGATTATGGAGAAGACACCAGCCATTAGGCACCCCTCTTCTGAGTGGCTGAATAGCCTGTCCTGTTTCTGTTTCTTATGGTCTATGGGCAACTTTTCATATGGTTGGGTAGATGTCAACATTGCAGTTGTTTTGGTTAGGGATGCAGCTAATTCTGAAGTTTATGTCTTCAGTACTATTGCTGGAATATTGTCAGAGTTCACAGCCTTTGCAGTTTCCAGCCAGCTCATGACTATCATGTGGAATTATTCAAATTGATTCAAGACAATGATGCTGGTGATCTATGAAAAAAGCTGAGATGAATCATCCACTTTGCACTTTTAGGTGAAGACAAACACAAATGCCTTGTCTTTTGTACTGACATGTTGCGATCCCCCATCATTGAGAATTTGACTATTTGTGGTGCCCCCTCAACTGTTGAGTTGTTTAAATGTCCTCACCAATTCATGACTGGATGTAACAGATCTACAAAGCTTAGATCCGATCTATCGGTTTTGAGATTGCTTAACTCTGTCCACTATATGTTTGGTCTTCAAGGTATAATGATGACTGAACGTGGACACCAACACTGATCCAAAAATGGTAAAGCTTAGATTTTAGATGAATTACAAACAAAAATGCTTTTCAGCAACACCAAGTTTATCATGATATATGGTTACCAGTTCACTATGCATCTCTCTCAATATATTCACATTTCTATTTATATTCACATTCTTTTCTTCCTCCACTCAGAAGGTAAAGGCAGTAAAATGATGCAAATAGTTCAGCATGTATACACCTTAATGGAACTCCAGTGCAACCAGTGTGTTCACTTCCAAGTATTACTGTTTTTGAACTGGTTTTCCCCCTGGGTATTGCTGAGCATCAGCAAGCATTCTCTTCCATGGGAGAAGATGGCCAGACTTATGGACTGCTTTATGCCCAATATTAATAACACTGCTGAAGATAGTAGGTGACAGTAGGAGATGAGCCACATAAATTCAGGGAATATCATTGTAATTGGATCAAGAATTTCACTGACTGAAACCTATCGTTTTGCCTGTCTTCAGGGTAGCCAGCAAAAACGTAAAGGTAAAAATCCATGGTTGATGGTGTAGTTTGTCTGAACTGCTTAATGTAGTCTTCAGACGTATTTACTGGCAATGTTGAAGGTTTAGTTCCTAATTTGTGCCAAATTAATTCATCTATGAAGTAAAGCAGGAAATTTAAAATTATCAGAGTTTTTCTGAAGAAGGTTCCCAACCCAAAACGTCAAGCTTTCCTGCTCCGCTGATGCTGCTTAGCCCATAGTGTTCATTCAGCTTCACACCGTGTTATCTCAAATTTAAAACTGTCTTCATTTTTCTTTGCCAGCAAGGAGAAAGATTAGTCAAGGTTCCTCCTCAGATCACCATCCAGTTATTTCTACTGGAAATTTCACAAGGATTGGCATTGATCAAAGATAAAACTCAACATTATTATCTCCTAAAAGTCAACATTATTATCTCCCAAAGAGAGAGCTCAGAAGAGCCAGGAGGAGACATGAGAAGTTGTTGGTGGATAGGATCAGGGTAAACCCTAAGGCTTTCTATAGGTATTTAAGGAATAAAAGAATGACAAAAGTAAGATTAGGCCCAATCAAGGATAGTAGAGGGAAGTTGTGTGTGGAGTCAGATGAGATAGGGGAAGTGCTAAATGAATATTTTTCAACAGTATTCACTCTAGAAAACGACAATGTTGTCGAGGAGAATACTGAGATACAGGCTACTAGACTAGGTGGGACTGAGATTCACAAGGAAGAGGTATTAGAAATCCTGCAGAGGGTGAAGATAGATAAGTCCCCTGGGCCGGATGGGATTTATCCTAGGATCCTCTGGGAAGCCAGGGAAGAGATTGCAGAGCCTTTGGCATTGATCTTTAACTCGTCATTGTCTACAGGAATAGTGCCAGATGACTGGAGGATAGCAAATGTGGTTCCCCTGTTCAAGAAGGGGAGTACAGACAACCCTGGTAATTATAGACCAGTGAGCCTTACTTCAGTTGTTGGTAAAGTGTTGGAAAAGGTTATAAGGGATAGGATTTATAATCATCTAGGAAAGAATAAATTGATTAGGGATAGTCAGCACGGTTTTGTGAAGGGAAGGTCGTGCCTCACAAACCTTATTGAGTTCTTTGAGAAGGTGACCAAACAGGTAGATGAGAGTAAACCGGTCGATGTGGTGTATATGGATTTCAGCAAGGCATTCAATAAGGTTCCCCACAGTAGGCTATTGTACAAAATGCGGAGTAATGGAATTGTGGGAGATATAGCAGTTTGGATCAGAAATTGGCTTGCTGAAAGAAGACAGAGGGTGGTAGTTGATGGGAAATGTTCATCCTGGAGACCAGTTACTAGTGGTGTACCACAAGGGTTGGTGTTGGGTCCACTGCTGTTTGTCATTTTTATAAACGACCTGGATGAGGGCGTAGAAGGATGGGTTAGTAAATTTGCAGACGACACTAAGGTCGGTGGAGTTGTGGGTAGTGACGAAGGATGCTGTAGGTTGCAGAGAGACATAGATAAGCTGCAGAGCTGGGCTGAGAGGTGGCAAATGGAGTTTAATGCAGACACGTGTGAGGTGATGCACTTTGGTAGGAGTAACCGGAAGGCAAAGTACTGGGCTAATGGTAAGATTCTTAGTAGTGTAGATGAGCAGAGAGATCTCGGTGTCCATGTACACAGATCCTTGAAAGTTGCCAACCAGGTTGACAGGGCTGTTAAGAAGGCATACAGTGTTTTAACTTTTATTAATAGAGGGATCGAGTTCTGGAACCAAGCGGTTATGGTGAAGCTGTACAAAACTCTGGTGCGGCCGCACTTGGAGTATTTCGTACAGTTCTGGTCACCGCATTATAAGAAGGGTGTGGAAGCTTTGGAAAGGGTGCAGAGGAGATTTACTAGGATGTTGCCTGGTATGGAGGGAAGGTCTTACGAGGAAAGGCTGAGGGTCTTGAGGCTGCTTTCGTTAGAGAGAAGGTTGAGAGGTGACTTAATTGAAACATATAAAATAATCAGAGGGTTAGATAGGGTGGATAGGGAGAGCCTTTTTCCTAGGATGGGGACGGCGAGCATGAGGGGGCATAGCTTTAAATTGAGGGGTGAAAGATATAGGACAGATGTCAGAGGTAGTTTCTTTACTCAGAGAGTGGTAAGGGAATGGAACGCTTTGCCTGCAACGGTAGTAGATTCACCAACTTTAGGTACATTTAAGTCGTCATTGGATAAGCATATGGACGTAGATGGAATAGTGTAGGTTAGATGGGCTTGAGATCGGTGTGACAGGTCGGCACAACATCGAGGGCCAAAGGGTCTGTACTGTGCTGTAATGTTCTATGATCTATGATCTTCTATGATTATTGTAGTATTGCATTTGCTTAAATAATCTCTCCTTGGGCTGGGGTGGGGGCGGAATCCGAATTGAGTGTCATGTCAATTAAGAGCTTTCTCTCATGGCTGCTGTTAAAATATCAACAACTGGAGGTGCTCAGAACACAGGAAAAAGCTGCAGGAAAACCCCAGTGGCTTGGTTTCAAGTTGAAGGTTTTCTCTGGTTGGATGCCCTATTTGGGTGCCTGGAGCTTCCACTCCCTTACTCAAGTGGAAATGCCAATCATTACTTGAAGCTTCACTTCTTTCACCAGTGAATTCCTGGTGAGGCTGCCCCACTTCTACAATTCCAGCCTCTTCCATAGTTCCTCACTGTGGACTGGGGCTGATTCCAGTCCCATCGGTAGCCATCAACTCTGAGATGCTGTTAGGTCTGAACAGTTGCTTACCATTTCATTGGACAGGAACTCCTGGAGGTGGGACATCCTCCCTCATAGGAACACATGCCACAACCTTAGATAATTAACTGCCTAATGAAATAAGATGTGAAAGTCAAGGTTTTTACACAGGGCTTGGTAGGAGTATGGAACCCACTGTCAGGGGTAGTGGTGGAGGCAGATACAATGGGGCATTTAAGGGATTTTTAAATAAGCACATGAATATGTAAAGATAGAGGGATTTGGACCAAGGGCAGGCAGAAGTGATTAGTTTAATTTGGCATTATGTTTAGCACAAGATTGTGGCCAAAGGGCCTGTTCTTGCACTGTACTGTGTGTTCTATCATAAAATCTGGCAATGGCTTCCCAAAGAAGAGACAATTGCCTTAATGTAAAATCTGGCCCATTAACTAGGTTCCCATTTGAAGGATGGCTACTCAAGTGACATATGAGGGGCAAACAGTCTTTGTGCTCAGGGTGTGTCTAATGAGCCCATGCATTTAGTAGAGAAAGGGAGAAAATTGGATTGTGGAAAAATAATCAAAAGGTAACATTCAATTAAAACTCCTCATAAGGGGGATACGCAAAATATTCTTCTACCCAGTTTTAGGGGAACCAAGTTAGATAAAATGTAATTCTATTGGAAATCAATCCACATTAAGTCAGGAACTTGAAATCTTATGATCGTATCTCACATGAACTTCTACAGATTACAAATGGCACTCCTTGGAGAACGTTCTGGAGTCTGCATTTATCTGAGTTGAACACACCTAAGTTCAATCCCGAGCATTCCCTTGTTCAATATCTCAAATTGCACAGTGCATTTTCAATGTGACATGTTAATCGCAGCTGCCCTGCTGCAATATCAAGCACAATGTTTAAATTTTTGGAGTTATTTTCTCCCCACACACCATATTGACCTGAAACAAAAAGAAGACTGAACGTGCTGGAGAAATTTAGCAGGTCTGGCAGCATCTATGAATAAAGAAATGAACTTAAAATTTGAGTCCAGTGTGACACTTCCTTGAAATCAAAGAAGAGACAAACCAGGCACAAAATGTTAAGGCTGGCTTTCCCTCTCCACATACAGATGCTTGCCAGATCTGCTGAGCTTCTTAAGCATTTTCAGTTTTTATTTCAGATTTCCAGCACCTGCTGAATTTCCTTGCATGAGAGCTGTGACATACTGTTTCGTTGAGGCAATTATGTTCGTTCTGAAAGATCAAACCTTTACACTTACCATAGATTTTATTTCAATGTTATCCAGCCTTTGTATCCACGAGCTGTGTCTGAACATTAACTGGTAGAGGCGGACCTACGTAACCGCCCTTAGACTGCATTTGGTTCTGAATTGAGCTCACCTAAAGATAGAAACAGAAAAAGTTATATGCAAAATGGCTAGTTTTGTCAGCACTGGACTAGCACAGCTCATGTGCTGTGAAAAGATGCCACCAGTGGGCTCACAGACACTTAGCCGGGTTCCAATGTGAGACTGCAAGAATGTCGCTGACAATAACTGACTGTTTTGCTGCCATCTGATGGTTACAGCTCAAATCAGTGGTAGAAATGCCACAGATTTCATGAATCTGTGCTGAAGTCCAAGAACATATAATCGGTCATTTGGAAGCAGAAGATAAATTGAATGATTCAAAGCTGAAACATTATGCAGTGCCCTCATGGGATAATGCTTTTTCACAGGATTTCTTCTCATTACTTAATGCATTGTTTACCCTTTGAAGATTGAAGGACTTTTTGACTTCCTCTCAAATGAAAGAACAAATGGAAATGGCCTGCTTTCATGCTGTAGGGATTCTATGATTCAACAGAAATGTTGTCACCTTGTGGAATCACTTGTTTACTCCAAAAGTTGATATTGATCGTTGCTGAATATATACCACAAGAGATAATCTGCATACATCTAATTAGACAATCGACTAACCAAGATCTTTGTATGTGCAAGTGTTAATTTTAGTTCAGAGAATATGTCGAATATTGGGGAGTACACTAGTGGAGGATACATTTTGGAGTTTACGTTAGGATTTTCTTCATCCAAGTAGATATGGAACCATTACACACAAATATTACATTCCACAGATAAATTTTTATCAGTTATAGCTGCTAGGTTTAGGTTTTATGTTTTATTGTACGTGTACTCAAGTACAGAAGTACAAGAGCACAGTGAAAAGTTTATAATGTTGCCTCTCATGTTGCCATGTTAGGTGAAGTGATTTCACTTGGCAAAGGAGCAGCACTCCAAAAGCTTGTTGTTTCAAATAAACCTTTTGGACTATAACCTGGTGTCATGTGACTTCTGATTTAATGCATACAGGTGCCACGTGAATGCCCATTCCTATTAACAAAGCTATGTTTCACAAAAAAAGGCTAACCATCATAATTGGCTTTTAAATTCTGTACTAAAGGATTATTAATTTGTTCTCTACAAGAGAGAAAAATGTCCCTATTATCTTCTTAAAATATTTCTGGGCCTGACTTGACTTCACAATAACTGTCATAGTCCAGAAGAATATTATCATTTGATTCAAAATTAATCTGTCTGTACATTAAATGTGTGTTTAACAGTGATAGTCAGACAATCAGAACCTTTTTGTAATAAAAGCAAAGTACTGTGGATGCTGAAAATCTAAACTAAAATCCAAACTTCTGGAGAAACGTCAGGAGTGTCATACTGAGCTTGAAACATTAACTTTGTTTCTCCACAGACGGTGCCAAACTTGCGGAGTTTCTCCAGCAATTCTGTTTTTAGAACTTTTCTACATCTCTTCTTGCGGTTAAGAAAGAAATATAATGAGAGATCTCCCTTGTGTGAAAAAAACTTGAACCTTCATTAAGCCTTGGATTTTCTGAGTCACTGTGCGACATATCCAGAATTACAAATAGACCTTGAATCCAGACGGAGGGTCAGAATTTCAAGCAGAAACCATTTTCGTCAGAGGCGCGGTAGGAAAAGGGACTGGATTTCACTCAAGCATTAATGTAGCCAGTATTCCACTGAATTGGAAGAGACCTATTTTCACTGTAAGGATCTTTTCTTATAGTATGCAAGTTATGATTTTTTGGAGAACTCAAATGTTCATGAAGGTCTATAAAACTATGGGCCCGCAAAGTTAGTTAAATCCTCAACTCCTGAAAAATTGAAAATATTCTTTGTCTGATAGAGTTGACAAGAATTGGTTCTAGCAATTTCAATGGCTGTTTGTTGACTTAAGTGCTGTTGTTATAGTTGTATTATTGCTTAGCCACTTTCTAAAATATATCTTTAGCATAGCGTAGTGATTGGAATGAGTTGGACCTCATTAACTACAAGGTTGTAGATTAGGGTTGTTAACCTGGTACAATCAGGAAAGCCTTGACTGACCAATGTACCCAGGAGATGCTCCGAGACCTGCAGCTCGTTGGGTTGTGGGGCGCATATGTGAGGTCACAGTTCCAGCTCCCCTAGGATCTGAATCACGGCTCCCCCTTTTTCTGTTCATTGTAAAAAAGGTGAGGCATCCATCAGCAGCTCCTTGTGCTGCGGGCAAACAATGGGTCCTTTGTCTTGGATAGGGTGGCATCAGGGCCCAGGTTCAGTTCCACTACTCGGCTCTGTTTGCTCTGGATCTATCCAGCAAGGATGCTCGCAGAGGACTGTGAGAGGACCTGCTGCAGCTCAGCCTGGATTATGCCAAAAGGCTTGATGCTCCCGTCATCTTTAAGGAGCTGACCAGTGCCCTTAACAGGCTCGTGAGGGTCAAATCCCCAGGGCTGGATGGGCCAACTGTGGAGTTCTGGGATGTCCTGGGGGGTTGATAACACGCAGGTCCCGGGGGAGTGTCTTATGGCTGGACAGCTGCCCCTTTCTTTGTGCAGGATGGTCATCATGCTGCTGACAAAGAAGGGGGTCCATTGTTCTCTGAAGAACTGGCGTCAGGTATCCCTGCTCAGCACAAATCACAAAATTTTCACCAGAGCTTTGGCTTCTCTACTGGCTTCTGTGCTGGCCCACATCATCAACCCGACCAGCCATACATGGTCCTGGGCTGAAGGATTCACCTGGTCCGGGGCCTGACTCTTTCCTGTCGATGGACTGGTCTGCCTAGCACCTTCCTGCCCCTCGATCAGGAGAAGGCGTCTGACAGGGTCAATCACAAGTATCTGCTTGGCACTCCGCAGGCATTCGAGTTCGGGACGCACTTTGTTGCACGGATCCACCTTACGCATGCCACCGCAGAGTGTCTGGTTAAAGTAAACGCGTCTCTGACAGGGTCCCTTTGCTTTGGGAGAGGAATGGGTCAGGGCTACCTGTCAACTGGCCTACTGTATTCCCTGTGCATGGAGCCTTTCCTGCGCCTTTTGCAGAGGAGGTTGTTGGGACTAGTTCTGTGTGGGTTGGGCATGGGCATGGTCCCCTTGGCTTACACTGATGATATGGTCTTCACTTTCACTGGCCTGGCTGACCTGGGGAGGGATGCGAGTGCCAAGCGGTGTACTTAGCATCTTCCACCAGGATCAACTAGGCTAAATGTTCCGGACTCCTGGTCAGTCATGGCAGGTGGACTCTCTGCCGGAGCAGTTACAGGGGTTCAGCTGGAACACCACCCATTTCCTCTATATGGGGGCCTACCTTAGTTTGGCTGAGGAACCATGGCCGGCAAGTTGGCAGGAGCTGGAGGTCAAAGTCTTGGCATGCCAAGGCCGCTGGACAGAGTGCGGTCTTACAGGAGTCGAGTGCTGGTCATAAGCCAGCCAGTAGCCTCCATGTTGCTGGTCCCTTTGGCCCCTCCTCCTGGTTCTGTTGCTGACATCCAGAGAACATTGGTTCACTTCTTCTGGGACAAAATGACGCACTGGGTCACAGCACAGGTTCTGAATCTCTCCATTGAGGTGGGGGCGGACACTGGCTGGTGTGCATCTGCACTCAGGTGGCGACTTTTTGCCTTCAGACCTTGCAGCGATACCTTTACGTTGAGCCTTCTCCTAAGTGGTGTGCCCTGGCGGCATATGTTTTACGCCAGGTGCACAATCTCAACTATGTCACACAGCCCCGGTTTATGACGGTTTGGAGATCGCCCTCAGGACACTGACTTTTACCGAGATCTGATCACTGCCTGTAACATGATCGACTCGCATCGCGCCTACCCTTTAGCATGAATGGTGGTCTTCATCAGAGAGCTGCTGCTCAGGAATCCACACCTCCATAGTTGCCGGTTTGACTGGCAGTCAGAGGGGAAGGCCATGGCCACGGGTGTGACCAGAGTCAGGAACGTGCTGGGTGGTGGGGACCTGAGCTGGATACTGTTGCAGGAATTGGTATGCAGGGCTGTAGGAGACATCCAATTCATGGCCACCATCATTCAACGCCTTAAAATGGTGGTGGTCAGACCCGATGTTGTCCACCAGTCGGAGAATGCTCAGGTGCATGGTAGGATTCTGTTTGCGCGTACTCCTGCTTGGACAGAATTTCACATTTGTCCCAAAATCCGATTCCTACCCCTGGAGCTTGAGCCCCACAACCTGAGCCACCTCTGGAATTTCACCATTGTATCTTTTAAAGATGTGAAATGGTGGGCCCTGTACTGGCTGCTGCAGCACACCATCCACCTCTTCTCCTTCATCCACCACAGAGACAGGCTTTAGCGCACCCATTTGCCATCAGGTGGCCAGGGTCCCCAGTGGAGGACACTCTGCATGGGAGTCCTCCCTCTTTCCCTTGGGCATCTGGGGTGGAGGGTGTTGCACGCAGCAGTTCCACATAACTGCAGATTGCAGTGGTTCACAGACTCCCAGCCCAACTGTCTGTTTTGCAGTGCTGCAGAGTCCATGGACCATATATATATTGGGTGTGGGTACTTGCATTCCCTTTTCAGTTATCTTAAGGACCTTCTTTTGTGTTTTTGGCTGCACTTCAGCCCCATGCTCCTGATCTTTGGATACTCCGTGCAGAGGGGAGCGGGCAGGTCAGAGGATCATCTTGTGGGTCTGCTCTGGGGCCTGGCCAAGCTGGCCATCAATAGGCCCAAGTGGCAGACCCTGGAGTGGGTCGTTATGGCCGACTGCCTGCCACTCTTTTGTAGCTACGCCTGCACCTGGGTGTCCCCGGAGAAGGAACACATTGTGTGCACTGGTGCTCTCAATGCCTTTTGGGAGAGGTGGGCACCGCGGGGTGTGGTGTGGTTTATTTCCCCCACAAACTCTATTTTGATTTGATCCCTACCCTTCACCTCACTTTTTCTTTCACATAGGTATTGTCCTGAGGGGGTCTGCTTGAGACTGATTCTTCGGTCACATGGGTGTTTTTTACAAAATACAAAGAGGTGATTAGGATCTCCTCAGTGAAGACTGACTCCGAGCTGGCAGGCCACAGCAATATTAAATGACAGATGACTTCATGATGGGATACCAGCCTCTGTGCAGTTATTTTATATACCATGAGATTCAAATTTATTGACAGCTCAAAAAGATGATTAAAGGGCTAGCAATCTTAGACATACAGTGATTAATGCACATGATTGTTTCTATTAGGGTTCAAGGGCTTATAAGGATTAAAATCCATTGAATGGGCTTTCATGAATAAGAAGATTTCTAATATATAATGAAATCTTTTAATACCTATTTAGAACATTATTTCATCTCAGCTTGGATCCTGCGGTATGTCCGTGGTGAATACTTGGTGAGTTGGATGGAAATCATAACATCAAACAGTAGTTGGTAGATGGGCATGAGTTAGCACTAAGCTGACATTGGGTTGGCATGAAGGTTTGCACAGCCATTATTCTTTCCTATTCATGTTCTGAACTGTGCCAAGAACTGTGTCCTAAAAGAAAAGCTTTGGCTGCATAGCTGCTCCTAAGTCACAGCATTTGCACTCAAATTAAATGTTAGGAGGTGTGCAGAAGCAAGTGTTGCTCAATTTTCCATCTGAGCTCTATTCATTTTTGTCTGACTGCTTGATCTATCTCCCATTCAAGCCATGCCTAACATCCTTCCCTGCAAACTGATATAATAACATACTTTATCTCCATTCTGTATCATTCTCCATTGTTGCCTCAATAGTATTTCTATGACAAAGAAAATGGATGAAAGACTCTTGTGATTTGAAAGCTTATAGAACAATGTGCAACATCACCGTAATAAAGAGATATTTTACTAAAACGCTGCAACCTTCTTAAGGGCCATAATTTTCAATTATGCACTATCAGTAAAACTAAAATACAGCTCAGGGGAGTACTTCAGAAGTTAATTCAGCTTCTTGTTTCAAATTTACTGATGCTTTGCCTGGGAAATATTAAATGCAAATACAGAATCTTTGCTGAGGCAGGACTCAGCTTTTTCGTTAAATCCAATCCAAACAAAAATAACAATGACTTATTGAAGTTTAATCCAGAAGGAAAGAGTATGCAGCGCTATGAATTGGATGTTGATTGATACATTCACAAGATATTTTTCCCACAGTCCTCCAGTAATAAAACCAACTGATATCGCCTCTGTGCATGCACATCTGTGAAGAGCAGAGTGCATCATACACCATGACCTTAGCGTGAAAAAAAACAATCTAATATTTCTTGAGTGCAGTGCGCAGAGAGTAGTTCTCAGGTCAACATTCTGGCTAATTTTTCTAAGTTTGCTTACTTTGAGCCTTTTAGTTCCCTGAGCAAAATGAACAATCAAATTGTCCAAAGTCCATAGAATCCCTATAGCGTGGAAATAGGTCCTTTATTCCTCCAGCTGCACACTGTTATCTCTGGCTCTAGCATCAGCAGTTCTTACTATCTCGGCAGGAGTTCTTTATTGTCTTTAAATTGTTCTTTGACAATACTTAACATACTTCAGCTGCTTGAACTGGCTAAATTTTAGGATATGTCATACATTTGAAATCCAATAGAAGCTGTCTGTTGTTTTTTTTGAAGATTAATTTTAAATTTTACTAATGTATTTCCTCAGACAAATGCAAACATACTGCTGACTCTTTAAACTACATGTGAGACTGTTTTAGTTTAATCATGCTTTTTTTATGCAAGAGTTACTGTTGCTCCTCAGAGATAGTTAAAAATGGCATATTCAGAGAAGTGGAGAAAACTGGAACTAAGGTTGGCCAAACCTAATGTAGAATACAAAGATATTTTAAGAGTTTAATTATATAGCTGATGCACAGAATGAAGTAGCTCACTGAGCGCAACATGCATTTTTATTTAACCCCACCTCCCCAAAAGGAGCTACAATGTAGGTGTATTTTAGTTCCTCATATTCATACATAACATCACTCGCAGAAGGAGTAAAAGTGTTATGACAGCATACCAATACTAAAAATAGCCTGAAAAGAGGAAGCATTTTTGTTATCATATCAAACAGAGTTCAACTGGCAGCTGCAGTGTTAAAGCAAAACTTTAATTTTTGCTGTTCATTTAATAATTAAAGAAAAAAAATGAATATCATGGTCATCAAATGACCTGAAGCAAAGAAATTTGAAGTTAATAGCTCATTGTCCATCCAACCCAAATACCATGAACAACTAACAACTACTGCAGCAATCAGGTGAACAACAAATTTTAGGAATACATTTTTTTGGGAGCCATGATCCTTCAAAACCAATCATGCAAAATGCTTTAATTTTCGAAGATAATCACTATAACTGCAGCTTAGGTATTAAGAATTTATATCAATTTGTCATTAATTTAGAGGAAATATTCATGCAAGGTTTGGCTACACTAGATACAAAATAAGTAACCAACTGCCCATAAAACTGCATTAAAAATGATCGTATAAACAACTTTCAATCTTAGAAGATAAAACATTTTAAAAGATAATTACTATTCATAAAGACATTTTCCCTCCTCTTTCCTTCCAATTTTATATTGTACCCTTCAGGGACTGTTGCATTAATGCCCTCCCTGTATTGATTAGAACATAGCTGTAAAATTCTTCACAGTCCTTATTAACTTAGAAATTAAATGAGCACTTCCACGTACAATGTTGATCTATATCCCTTTACAATTACCAATATAGATACTAACCAAATTGCAGCCTTAGCTCTGACTGTTGAATCACATTCCAGCCTTGTTTCGGTTTATAGAAGCTACTGAAGACTTAGGTCATAAAGCAGCTCGTGTCAAAAACACAAAGTGCTCTAACAAAGTCATTTATTTCCAGTAAAACCTCAAAATGAAATCTGACCTCAGTTTCCAATTTCTGTTATTTGTGCTGTCCCATGTTGAGAACTTGTATGTTGAGAAGCTTTGTCCTTATTCGGGAGACAGAGGAAACCAATATATTGCCTTGATTTTTGACTTTTTTAGGAATGAATCTAATATTTTCATTTTTGTAATACCAGAAACAGGACTCAAACAGACATGGCTCTTGTTAGATTTGGATTAAAACAATCAGGCTTAGTTCTAATGCAAAAGGCTAAATTTATTGGTGTCTTAACTTTTGGGGCAGCACTTCTGCACTGGATCCAGAGAAATATCACCACTGACTTAACCAATGCTTGAAACTTTGCACAGAGCAGATTAGTGGCATGCAACTCTTTAATTCAGTACTGATGCTTGTTGGCCAAAATCTGCTCCTATACCTTATTGTCTACGCTGTTTTAGGAAGCATGGCACAGACTGTTTGTGAGCAGGAGGCTGGGATAAAGGCAGTGTCAATAATCAGAATACGGAAGAAATGAGTAGCCCCTCAATTATTGCTACTGCGCATAATGTGCCTGAAAAAATGCTTCCTGGAGTTGGTTCTGATCAGTGTTACAGGGGAATATTTGAAGGCAGAGTGTCATGTGTGGGAGCGGGGTGGCATTTTAGTATCTATAACCATAAATTCACCAGCAATATTTGAGCTCCGCACCAGGCGTTCGGGCAATGACAAAGCAGGAGCTGTAATTTATGGATACCTGCTGGTGATGTCATCATCGTCTTTGCAAAGCGCAACAAAGACTTTCAATTGGTGTCAGGAGTTACTTAAGAGAAAGCAGGTTCTTTGTATCATTCAGCCTTTTAAAGGCCTGAGACATTAAACTTATAAGGTCAGAACTTCACAACCTCATTTAATTTAAAAGTCATTATATGACATTAGTAAATGCAGTCATTCTCACAAATGTTTAGTAGATAGTAGCCTTTAACAATACTTGACAATGTTCTGTAGGAGAACATTTAGGTCATGGATATACTATCGTAGTTCATTTTACCAATACATGGCATTTCAAAAATACCACAAGTAATTTATAGACAGAATTTGGTTAAGGAAAGAATAATAATAACTGATATGTTTGATGTGCAATTTGAACAACACTGCCCTTTCGAGTGTGAGTGTGAACCCGCCCTTCACTAACCTATCAAAGTCACATCTCAATCTTTGACTATAAGTATAATTGGAATCAATTTGGCCAGCCTCAAATTAATACATCATCAGCATCACTCAAAAGTACTTACCATATTATTTCTTACTTACCATAAATTGGTGCAAGAACAAAGGTTGCACGATATTAAAAAGCAGAAACGAAGGAACACAAATAGCTTATATTGGTAGATGAGGAAATGGGATTTACACTTTATTTAGGCACATTACATTAGGATTTCTGTTCATTTGCCATACAACATACCTTATAATAGGTTATGGTTTGGATGCTCACAGGAGAGATGATGGTTTAGTGCTACTATCGCTGGACAGTTTATCCAGACAGCAAGATAATGTTCTGGGGACCCTGGTTCGAATCCTGCCATGGCAGATGGTGGAATTTGAATTCAATAAATACCTGGAATTAAGAATCTAGCGATGACCATAAATCCATTGTCAATTGCTGGGGAAAAACCAATCACCTATACTCTCCTCTATCCATCTTCGGTCCGCCTCCCCCTCTCTCCCTATTTATTTCAGAACCCTCTCCTCATCCCCCTCTCTGATGAAGGGTCTAGGCCCGAAACGTCAGCTTTTGTGCTCCTGAGATGCTGCTTGGCCTGCTGTGTTCATCCAGCTTCATACTTCGTTATCTTGGATTCTCCAGCATCTGCAGTTCCCATTATCTCTGGTTCACTAATGTTCTTTAGTGAAGGAAGCTGCCATCCTTACCTGGTCTGATCTACATGTGACTCCCAGACCCCCAGGAATATGGTTGACCCTTAACTGCTCTCTGTGCAATTAGGGATGGGCAATAAATGCTGCCTAGCCAGCAACATCCTCATCCAGTGAATGAATAAAGAAAAAAAAGAAACTCAATGTTATGTTCTAATTTATGTATATTCTACAATGTATAAGTCACATGGTGTAATACTGGCCTGCAGTTTGTGGTTGTAATGATAGCAAACATGTCAGCTTTCACTGGCATTACTGTGAAATAGAAACGACTTCTGGAATCTGTATGCACACAGATATATGTCTTTGCATTAACATTAAGTATGAAATTCAACATTTTAAGTACTGTTCTTGCTTCATTATAATTAAGGGAAATGGAAAGTCTGGCTTGATCATAATTAACTCAAATTTTAACAACTTCCTAAATATGAATTACTTTAAACTGCCTTTCTGATCCTGAGAAAAAGACTTCTGTGGAACGTGAGTCTCATTCCTTCAGAATAAACTTTAGAATACAGGCAATTTTTAGACTAATAAAAATTAATATATTTTCTTGAAATTTTATAACATTTCAGTTCCTCTATTAATCCTATATATGCATTAATCTTTACTTTACTTCTTGTACAATCACTGAAACGTGAATTATAATCTTTTTTAACTTCACTGCAATCTATAGGAATTCATCAATTTGATCGTCTAATAATGCTACTTGTTTCCTGTAGTGCTTTTCAATACCTCAAGTGGCATCAAATTCAAAATTACCTTACAACAGAGAAAGTCTAAGCTCAAGAGCTGCTAAATGTTATTTATAAAGGTAAATACTTTTGTATGAAATTCTACAGTCAGCTATTTCTATAAAATCAACTCTCCAATGAGAATAAATGCATTAATGCCTTCTATAAAATAGCATAAACATTCCTTATTAGAATTACAACTGATTAACTAAGAGCTGGTTAATATGCTATCTCAAATGCAACTGAACAAAATAATCCAGAACAGAGTCAATACTGCGCAGAGCTGAAGAAACAAAGCAGGTCAGGCAGCTTCAGTGAAGCAGGGAAGGCGAGGCTTCGGATTTACAACTTTCATCAGGACACCTGAAACGTCAACGTTCCTGCTCCTGTAATGCTACCTGAAAAGCTGTGTTCCTCCAGCTCCACACGGTATTGACTGTGACTCCAGCATATGCAGTTCTTGCTGTCTCCAAAACCAGAACAGATTCAGGTTTGATCCGTAGTCTGCAGTGACTTCATTGCTCATTCTCAGAGAAATGTAGGTAAATAGAATTGTCCTCAGTAGTCTCTAACAGATCAAGAGAAAATCACAAGGTTTTAACCCCCTAATCACTATACAGTGAAAAGCAATCTACAGAAATGGAAAAATAGAACTGAGGTACACTATACGGCAAAAAGACTTGAAGGGATAGATGGCTTTCTTTTCTATTAGGTTAGTTTAGTGATTGGAATGAGGGCCAGGTGGATCTCATTGAATGAGTTCCCTGATTAGAATTGTTATTCTGAGCCAGTCAAGGAGTCCTGGTTGACGGATATAAACAGCATTTCAGGGATTCTCCTCAATCTATGGACTGGCTCTGAGCTAGTTAGTCAGAATCCATGTACCATGCACCTGTAAACAAATGGTGACCGGATGAAGGGAGAATGGCCTCCATGGAGTTATTTTTAGCAGGTAATAACAGGATCAGATTTGGCTGTGATGGCCTAACTCTTTGACATCCATCAGTACTCTACTTCTTTGCTCAAATTCTAAGAAAGGGCAAATTGGTAAATTACTGCTGAGGTGATAGAACATATGGGAAATATGTGCTCAGAATAAGTATTCACTGCCAGATAGAAAAGAAACAGAAGGTGAATCAACAAAATGATTGAAACAAAACAACAAGAGATGGTTTAACCTAGAGCCAAATCTGTTCAATCTACTTTTACAACATTATATAAAAGACAAAGTATTTGGACTCACAGAGTTCATTCCACTATTAGAGACATCCCCGATCCTACATGGGCTGTGTGAACAAAATTAGTTGGCTCCCCTATCATGCTTTGATCAATCTGCCGTCGCCTTTTCTGAAACAGAAGAAATGATTGTCAGAACTCTTTCCAAATTACGTAGTTTGGTGAAAAGGACAACATAACAACATGGACATTCTTTCAGTTTCTATTGAAAAGTGTAGCCACTCTTCCTGCTTCCATCAGGCAGAAGCATTGTCAGATATTCATCTCCATGATGAATGCACTCAAATGATTTTGTCATTCTGTTCAAATTCTGCTCTATCATAAAAACCAAACTGTTATTAAACCTAAATGGCCTTTGACATACTGATGGCTTAGGTTTTAACCTTAATTGTCTGTAGGCTGGCAGATTGCTCGTGCAATTTGTGTTTACCAACAGGCATGGGCACATTATTATTATTATTATTAATAATAATAATAATATTTTTATTAATATTATTATTGTATATGTCAATACAGTATTGACATACAATTCAAAATGTGATTTCTTGCCACAGGATTTCAAGATACAAGTCCAAATTTTAATTTGGACATCATTCAGGTCATTTGGGGGGTCCAAAAGGATGCTGAGTATAATGCTTGACTGAGTCCAGCTGAAGGCCCTCATTTTCACTGCTCTGAACTGTCCTCTCTTATAACCTGTGCACTGAAGTCAAGAGGGTGTCATTATTGGTGGGTGGAGATGTGAGTTTATGCAGCAAATAGATTCCATGACAAACCCATTGAAACAGTTACTCAGCATAAAGGCCATGGAGAGAAGGCTCCTAACAACCAGGAATTTTGGGAATAAGAGGGAAATCCAGGGCTAAGAACCTTACGAATATGGAAGCAACATTCCGATGCCTCACAGAATTTAATAGAGAACATTTTTATTTCTCTTTTCTGGTCATTCTCTCAGAGTTTTATTGAGATATTGATGCAATATTTACATTTAATATTTGGAGTTAAGAATCACAGTATGACAACCATAACATCACTGAATAATCCCCACTTCAGCTTGTTAAGCAGATCCAGTAATGCCTAAATTCTACATAATTAAAACTGTGGTATAAATATTAGAGGAATGCACCACCATTTTTAATATCCCACTAATCCTGTTCACACTGGCCAGGCTGGAATTAAATCGGAGCTATAAGGCCTGATCGCTGTAATGAAATTCTAAATCTTCCTTTAAACCTTTCACAGTCAATGATATTTACACACTTCCTATTCTTCCTAGCCTCTAATCACTCAGCATTACTAATGATTCACCAAAGTGTTAGCTGTGACTGCTGACCTCTGAGCCGTACTGTTAAAAAATGTTAAAAGTTCAATTACCACTCAGGAAAATCTAGGCCAGCATCCAGTGCAGTACTGAGGGAACGCTGCACTCCTGGAGATCTATTAAATAAGACAGGCTGATCCACCCTCTCAGAAACTTGTAAAAGAACTCATGACATTATATTTACCCCTTTGTCAGCATCCCAAAACCAGTTTATCTGGTTATGATTACATCATTGTCTGTGGAGTTGTTGTGGACAAACTGGCTGATGTCATAGAGTCGTACAGCTTGGGAGTGGAGAGTATTATTCACAAGCAAAGTAGCTCTGAGGTTTGGAGATTGCTCAAGATTGAGGACAGTATCATTTGCGGGACCTGAAGCTCCTAAGCCCCTTTTATGCCCGCGCTGTTTTTGGGAGAAAGAGCCAATTCTATGCATTCTTATGGTCCAAATCTAGTACAGTTAGTAGCTTCCTTGGGTAGCATTAATTCCACAAACAGCAATCCCCTAACATTTCCTGAAGTACTGACCATTACTCTCAGTATTCCAGGGTTTTCTGCAGTCTCGCCAAGAATTCAGTAACTGGAAGTCTATTTGCAATGTTAAACTTGTAACACTGCAACATAACAGATAGTTTGGGGTCATTGTGGCCTGTTACCATATCTACCAGTCCACCAAGGAATTTTGACTCCAGATTGTCGTTCATGACATTGAAAGTTGGTGCCCCACAAGCAATCAACTTTTTGCTGATGATCCCCTTAATCACATTTGCCAAACAAAAAGTAATTAATTCATGGGGGAGGCAATGGTATTATTGCTGGACTGTCAATCCAGCGAACAGACAACATTCTGGTGACCTGGGTTCGAACCAAAGCAGAAGTCTGTTAATGAAGGAAACTTTACCTGGTCTGGCCTACATGTGACTCCAGACCCACAGCAATGTGGTTGACTCTTAGCTGCCCTCTGGGCAATTAGAGATGGGCCATAAATGCTGCCTAGCCAGTGAAGCCCTCATCCCATGAATGAATAAAAGAAAAATTCTGATGGCCAATCATCTATCAAGTTCCAATTTCCCAAAAAGTGGCATTTGTGATATTTCTTCGTCATGGTCTTCCTGGGTTTGTTGAAAGGCGAGGCTGTTCAAACATTTTCTGGTTTCTTGTCACTGATGTAATAACTTAGGAAGCCTGATTGGAAAAGAATATTGTTCACTGTTGATCACCAAAAAATACTGCAGGCCCATCCCTGGGTCTGAACATAGAACATAGAACATTACAGCCCTTCGGTCCTCGATGTTGTGCCGACCTGTCATACCAATTTGAAGCTCATCTAACCTACACTATTCCATGTACATCCATATGCTTATCCAATGACGACTTAAATGTACCTAAAGTTGGCAAATCTACTACCACTGCAGGGAAAGCGTTCCATACCCTTACTACTCTCTGAGTAAAGAAACTACTTCTGACATCTGTCCTATATCTTTCACCCCTCAATTTAAAGCTATGCCCCCCTCATGCTCGCCGTCACCATCTTAGGAAAAAGGCTCTCCCTATCCACCCTATCTAACCTGCTGATTATCTAATATGTCTCAATTAAGTCACCTCCCAACCTTCTTCTCTCTAACGAAAACAGCCTCAAGTCCCTCAACCTTTCCTCATAAGACCTTCCCTCCATACCAGGCAACATCCTAGTAAATCTCTGCACCCTTTCCAAAGCTTCCACATCCTTCTTATAATGCGGTGACCAGAACTGTAAGCAATACTCCAAGTGCGCAATACTCCAAGTGATCTTTTCTTTATACTCAGAAGTGTTATCAAACAACTGAGCAGTTTCTTTTTCCCATCACCAAATTACCAGCTTTTAAACCACTAACCACCACCTGTGTTCTCAACTGGATATTTACATGCAAAGCCAATTACAGGCAACGCAAACATCAGAAGTGAGGGAAGGTTAGGTACAGTGGGAAGGGGCTTGGGTCTGCTTTATCTTTGTTTTTATATACAGAAGCGCTCTTACACACAACTGAGCAGCTTTCACATCACCGTGACTCTTTTTATAGAGATAATGGGAACTGCAGATGCTGGAGAATCCAAGGTAACAAATTGTGAAGCTGGATGAATACAGCAGGCCAAGCAACATCTTAGGAGCACAAAAAGTGACTCTTTTTATATCCTTTTAAACTATTAACCGCCACGAGTAAATCACCTGTATAGTCAATTAGAAATTTATGTTCAATGCAAATCATCAAAGTGAGGAAAAATTAGGAAGACCGGGAAGGGATGAAATCAAAATGGAGTTAGAGGGGGAAATGAAGCACTCTCTAAAGGCATCCAGAGCACTGATGAGGTGACTACGTACGCCGTCTCCAAGGACACCTGGGTCTGCTTTATTTTTTAAAAATATCCTAAAGTGCTCTCATTCACAACTGAACAGCTTTCACAACACCAAATCGCTGTGACATTTTTTCCCTTTTTCTTAAGTATTAATTGCCATAATTAAATCACCCATGTGGCCAATTAGAAATTTACATGCACAAATCACTCATGGGTAATGCAAATAACCAAAGCGATGAGTGGGCCAGAGAGCACGGCAAGGGATTAAATCAAAATAGGATTGGAAGGGGAAATAAAGTACAGTAACGTATCCCCCGTGGCACTCACTTGTCTCTAAAGGCATAAAGAGCATCGATGGATGCCATGTGCTTCCTCTCCAATGACACCTGAGCCAATGCCTGCTTTAACCATTTTTAGAGATGTTATTACAAATCTCTGGAGCAGGTGGAACTTGAACCTGGGCCTCCACAGCCCAGAGGTGGGGGCAGTACCACTGCACACACAAGAGCCCTCCCTGAAGGCCTGTTTTCTTTTACATTTAACCTACTTTTCTGATCAAAACTGTTCAAGAGATGTAAATACACATCTCTGGAGCAGGTTGCACTTGAACATGGGCCTACCAGTCCAGGAGTAGGGACACCACCATTGTCTCCACTAGGTCCACTTTATGATTTCTTTATTAACCTATTTTTCTAATCAGATGTGTCATGACAGTACATGTCTCTAGAACAGATGGGATCTAAGGCACCACTGCACCACAACAGCCCTCCCCATCAGCCAGTTTTATTTTTAAATTAAATTTATATTTCTATGTAACCTTGTTTCAGAGATAGTAGGAACTGCAGATGCTGGAAAATCTGAGATAACAAGGTGTAGAGCTGGATGAACACCGCAGGCCAAGCAGCATCAGAGGAGCAGGAAGGCTGATGTTTTGGGCCTAGACCCTTCTTCAGAAGAAGGGGTTAACACTGCTGCTTCACAGCACCAGGGATCTGGGTTCGATTCCACCCTTAGGCAACTGTCTGTGTGGAGTTTGCATATTCTCCCCATGTCTGCGTGGGTTTCCTCAGGGTGCTCTGGTTTCCTCCCACAGTCCAAAGATGTGCAAGGTAGATGGGTTAGCCATTCTAAATTGCCTGTAGTGTTCAGGGATATGTAGATTAGATAGGTTATAGGGGGATGGGATGGGCTGGGATGCTCTGTGGATTGGTATAGACTTGTTGGGCTGAAGGACCTATTTGCATACTATTGGGATTCTATGTGATTTGAACTCGGACCTCCCAATCCAGGGGTTGAGAATCTATCACTAGGCCACAAGACAGCACTTGTGCCTGCTTTATGAGAGGCCTCAGCTGATCAATTCCAGCTAGGTAGTCCATTGTCTGTTACCAAAGGAACCCACATTCAACACTCTCCACGAGGAGATTAATTAGTGATTCCTCATGGACCTTAAAAGAAATTACCACATTATTATAACCCAACACTCAAAGTAAATATTTCATCTTCTTGGATCTAGAGAAGCAAACTTGGCAATGCTCCAAACAAATAGCTTCTCTGGTCTCTTTAATTTGTTTTGGTCTTATTCCGAATCAAACTACTTTTCATATGCCTCACTAATCTCAGTGATGGTAACCATAAAACAATAGTTGATTCTTGTAATAACCCATCTCGTTGACTAATATCCTTTTGAAAAGAAAATGCACCATTCTCATCTCTCTGGCTCACGTGAGATTCCAGATCTACCACAATATGGTTGATTCTTAATTGCCCTTTGAAACTGCCAAGGCATTCAATTTGAAGGCAGCAAGGGATGGGCACCAATTTAGGCCTTGCCAGTGACATCCATATTCCATGAAAGAATAATTGACTGTTCCAGAAGTCGTTAATTAATGGATTCCATACTTTACACATCCAAATTCTGTATAGGTGAGCTCAAATAGTTCTGATGATTCACCCTGTTAGCTATGTTCTTCATTTACCTCTTGATCCATTATCTTTAAAGTTTCTAGACAGTAACAATCTTCTATCCAATGCCTGAATAATATGCCCATTTGTCAGTTTTTTCTTCTTGAACTGTTTCTAGGCAGGATGATGAAGGAGATTGTGAATTTAATCAAAGAGAAAAAGGGCATATACATAAGATTTAGAAAGCTCATTTCAAACAGGGTCCACGAGGAATATTAAGAAAGTACGAAAGAACTCAAGGAGAAATAAAATGTCTTTGGCAAGTAGGGTAAAAGAGAATTCCTCCCAAGGCATTTTATATGTATATTGAAAGCTAAGGGTAATGAGGGGGAAGGTAAGACCACTGAAGGATAATGGAGGGAACTTGCACTTGGAGGAAGAGGATATGGACAAGATCCTAAATGAATACTTTGCACTGGTATTCACCAAGAAGGATTGGGAGAACAGTGACTTCAGTGTGGGGCATTTGGTGTTCAAGAAAGAAGTGATCTTAGAACTCTCAAAAAGTATTAAGGTGGATAAGTCTCCAGGGCCTGATGGGATCTATGCCTAGGTTATTGCGACAGGTAAGAAAGGAGATTGCTGAGGCCTTGACCAAGATCTTTGTATCCTCATTAGCCATGGGAGAGGTCCCTGAGGACTAGCAAGTAGATAATGTCATTCCTCTGTTCAAGAAGGGAAATAGGGACAATCCAAGTAATTATGGACCAGTGAGTGTCACATCAGTGGTTGGGAATCTATTGGACAGGATGCTTAGAAATAGGATTTATTATTTGGAAAAACATAGCCTAATTAGAGGTAGTCAGCATGGATTTATGTAGGACAGGTCACACTAACTTGATTAGTTTTTTTGAGGAGGTGACAAGGGTGATCGATTTGGGGAGAGCAGTGGATGTGGATAACATGGTTTAAGAAAGGCATTTGACAAGGTTCTTCACGTTAGGCTCATTGAGAAGATTAAGAGCCATGGGATCCACAATGACTTAGCCATTTTGAGTCAGAATTGGCTTGCCCATTGAAGACAGAAGGTAGGGGTAGAATGAATTTTTCAGGCTAGAGGTCCAAGACTAGTAGTGTTCTGCAAGAATCCATACTAGGATCTCTGCTGTTTGTAATGTGTATCAATGACTTGGATGAATGGGTTAGTAAGTCTGCAGATGATACAAAGATTGGTGGAGTTGTAGATAGTGTAGTACATCCTTTGATACGTATCAAAGGTTACTGCGAGATACGATCAGTTGCAGATATGGGTGGAGAAATGGCAGATGGAATTTAATCTGGGCAAGTGTGAGGTTTTGTACTTTGGGAGATCAAATGTTAGAGGGGCAGATTAAGTTAATGATAGCAGTCTTACAGGCATTGATGTGTAAAGAGAGCTTGGGATTCTTAGTTCATAGCTCCCTGAAAAGTGGACGGCACGGTGGCTCAGTGGTTAGCACTGCAACCTCACAGCACCAGGGACCCGGGTTCAATTCCAGCCTTGAGCAACTGCCTGTGTGGAGTTTGCACATTCTCCCCATGTCTGCGTGGGTTTCCTCTGGGTGCTCTGGTTTCCTCCCACCATCCAAAGATGTGCAGGCTAGGCGAACTGGCCATGCTAAATTGACCATAGTGTTCAGGGGTGTGTGGGTTATAGGGGGATGGTTCTGGATAGGATGGTCCAAGGGGCGGTGTGGACTTGTTGTGCCAAAGGGCCTGTTTCCACACTGTAGGGAATCTAATCTTAAGAAAAAGTGGCCACACAAGTAGATAGGATGGTAAAGAAAGTGTGTGGCATAGTTGACTTTGTTTGGGGCATTGAGTACAAGAGTCAGGGAGAGATGTTGCTGCTTTATAAAGCTTTGATTGGCTACACTTAAGAGTATTGTATTCAATTCTGGTCGCCACACTATAGGAAGGATATGGATCCTTTGGTAGGGGTGCAGAAGAATTTTACCAAAATGCTACCTGGATTAGGGAGGATAAGCAATAAGGAAAATGTCCTGAAGAACGGTAATACCCAAAACATTGACTTCTCCTTCCCTCCAGACGCTGCCTCACTTGTTGTGTTCTACCACTCTCCTGTTTGTCTACCTTGTTTTCTCCAAGTTGGGTTGTTTACTCTAGAGCAGCAGAGGCTGAGGGGATACTTAATAGAAGTCTATAAAATCAGGAGAAGCATAGATAAGGTTGACAGACAGAATAATTTTCCAGAGTTGAAATGTCTAATACCAGAGAAGGGAAAAGTTCATAGGAGATATGAGTGGCAAGTTATCTTTTACAGAGAGAGTGGTAAGGTGCCTGGAACATGTTGCCAGGGGCAGTGATGGAGACAGATATCTTAAAATCACACCAAGTCAACATGAAAATAAAATGAAGATAGAGCACTTATGTAGGTCTCAACACAAAAATTAAATCAATTAAATCTTCATCTTAGGCTTTATCATCACATATCACTAATATTGATTAAAATCATCAGTTTTCCACCCAAAAAAGTCAGCAGAAATGACAATTGATATAAGAAATGTGAACAATTCTACACATTTTAAAATATTGTACAGTCTAGATTACCTTCAATATATGCAGTTGTGTAGAATAGTTAAATCCATTTCTTGCACTTGTGTAGAATAAGAAGCAAAAGTTAAAATCCAGACTTCTGAATTTCTAGAGGATTGTCTCATATAATTCAAACACAATCGATATATTATACTAGACTAAAGAAATTAAATTCCTTCCCACTAGCCCGCACTATTTTTCCCAAACTCTGCTGGAGCATGTTATGAGCCATCAGGAACTTTTAAGCCAGGGGGCCTGGATTCAAGTCTTGTCTGTTCCAGAGGTGTGTAATAACATTTCTGTAGAGATTAATTAGAAAAATTAGAAAATAGTTTTTTTCAGGAAGCTGTTAAGCTGTCTTCCTGTGTAAAGCTTGAATAAGTAAAGCTTGAATAAATAAAGCTTTAGGACTGTACAATGGCTCAGTGGTTAGCACTGCTGCATCATAGCCCTAGGGACCTGGGTTCAAGTCCACCCTCAGGAAACTGTCTGTGTGGCGTTTGTATTCTCCCAGTGTCTGCATGGGTTTCCTCCCACAATCCAAAGATGTGCAGGGTCAGTGGATTGGCCATGCTAAATTGCCCATAGTGTTCAGTAATGTGCAGATCAGGTGGGTTTGGTCTGTGTGGGATGCTCTGTGGGTTGGTGTGGACTTGTTGGGCTGAAGGGCCTGTTTCCACACTGTAGGCATTCTATGATTCTAAATGGCTATTCTGCTATTTCATCAAGTGCAGAAATCCTTACTTATATTGTTTCTACCTTAAAAAGTAATAGATTGACTTTAGAACTAATAGTGTTGTTGTGCCTGACATTAGTTCTCTTAGCACAGATTTTTGAGTGTGGAATCATATATGATGGAACAGCACCAAATCTGAGGAAGGCACTGAATTAGATCTTTAGACCACTACTACCATGGTAAAATGCATTTTTTTTACATCCTATCAGATATAAAATGCTGCCAAAACTCTCCAATTCCAAATGTTCTCCTATTCTTTTAAAGTAACCACAAATATCTTCTAATTAGAAGTTCCTGTAAACCATGATTTTAAGCATGTAGAATGCAGACAAGTTCTATCTACCCCTCATTTTCCTTGCTTATTTTGGGCTGTATCTGTATAGATTTTTATTCATTACTGCATAAGTACTTTGAATCATTAAGAAGACTGATTTGATTTCCCAAGGACGCATTCCTCAATACATTAGCAGATTACCATTCCAGCACTGCTTGTTTTCCTATATGAGCAAAGTGGTCCAGGCATGTTGTAGCAGCCTTGGAGATATTTGATATTAAGATGTTGAAAGTGGATACTTTCTTTACACACAGAGGGATTGAGTGGCCTAGCTTATCGACAAACCATCCTGCATGTCAGGAGTTTTATTGAGCGGAAATGTCATGATATTTTGAGCGAAGTCTATTGCCACTTCCCTCTTTCAGGGCAACAAAAACAACAGGTATACAAGAAAGATAATCAATCCCTGTTATGCAAGTATTCATGCCTATGCAATTATAATACTTATCATTTTAATTTTCATCCTGAAACGTGCCACTTGCCTTAGTGCAGATATTTGCTTGTAACAGAATCATTAACACTGAATTTACTAACAATCTCTTTGCCAAGAAACAAAGGATAAACATATCTGTATTACCTCCCTCCGGTGTCAACCTTTTGTCTCACGACATGATGGCATTGTGTTGATTGACTCTGTTTAAATATCACCTGCTGTGGCTCAAGAACCGCACTCTGGCACAATAGTTTTTATTGCTTTTGTTGCAGGGAAGCCTGTAGGTCGAGAAGATGCACGCTTCCCCAGCCTCCACTTTCACAGTGCCCTCTTGGGTCAACTTAACTTCTCATTTATGCTCACCTCTTTCCGACCCCTTCTGGACCGTCAACCTTCAGAGGTCATCGCCATCAAGTACTGTCTCCCAGAAAACATTGCCAATACCCACCATATTTGTGAAATAACTCTACAAAGGCCAGTATCCCGTCATCAAGTTTTATTATTTATTTATTTATTTTAATTTACATTTATTATCTTTATTTACATGTGCATAGTACTTGACACAAACCCATCTAGCTCAGAGCTGGCTCCCAGAGTGAACAGATCATTGTTTATATCTGTCAGCCAGGAGTCCATGATTGGACCAGGTTAACAACTCCAAATCGGGGAAATCATATTCTGAGATCTGCCTGGCTGACCTCGCTCTAATGTCTACTTTCCTCCCCTTCTAAGTCCTGGGACACAAGCCTATTCTTTGTCCTGCAGCTTCTCTTTGGGTATGTTTGCACCAGATTCAGTTCATCTGATTCTGCCTCAGATACTGGCGGTGTGTAGCCCACCTCTTATGCCTGAAGCATCTTAGCCGAAATTCATAATCTTCAGGCAGTAACTGCATCAAGGCTGTGACATCTGCCTGTCCATCTCGCCCTCCCCCAAGGGGTATCTTCAATGCCAGGCAGAGGATGAGAACCCATGGGTTCTGACAGCATTGCCGGATGGTCTGAGGGGCTGGGTATGTTTTGCTCTGGCTCCGGCTCTGGCTCCAGCTGCATTTGTGAGTTTGCAGCTTTTGTGTAGCACATGAGCTTGTTCAGGACCATCTCTCATACCTGAACTTGGCATGCCACAGGTCCTGACCTCACCTTAACCATGCCTCTTACCAATGGAGGCAATTCCTGTTGTGTCAACACCAAACATCATCCCCTTAAGTAAAGTACTTCTCTTACTTAAAGGAGTCCCTGATGCCGTTTTACTGTCTCCCCCCAGGCCCTATGTTTGTGACCAACACCTGCAGGAATCTATGTATTGCAAAAGATGCTTGCAACTTTTCATTCAATGTCCCTACATTTAGTGAATTAACTCTCTGCACATCCGACCACTTTGAACGGGCATGCACAATGACTCATAACAGAGGCCCGTGAAAGAATCGGCACAGTCAAAGTGTAACCAAGTCCAGGGTATACCTGGCCATTTCCATGAATGTGGGGGAGCTGTTGGTAGCAATTTTTGTCCTTTTTGGTATTCTGGCACTGACCCACAAATGTGGTTCTATCAACATCCGATCCTGGCTGCCAGCCATAACATATTACCAAAATCTTCATTTTGGAAACCCCTGGATGATCCTGGAGTTTAGCCAATATCTGGCAGCTACCATTGCTCAGCACAATGACAGTTGGTCCCCATAAAATGTCATCCACTATGGTGATCTAGCCTTGCCAGGTTCAGAAAGGTTTCAATTCTGATTGTGATGGCCCTTTTGTTTCCATCAACACCAGCTGTCCTAGTTTTGGTGTCCGCAGGCTGACACCCAGCAAATATGTGAACTCAGCCCACTACTGTACTCCCTGTAACTTTGATTTAGTGGTTAAATTTCATCCGAACTCCATCCATAGGTTTGCTGATGACACCACCGTTGTAGGCCAGATTTCAAACAATGACGAGACAGAATACAGGAAACGGATAGAATACTTGGTGATGTGGTGCAAAGATAACAATCTCTCCCTCAATGCCAGCAAAACTAAAGAACTGATCATAGACTTCAGAGATGAGGAGGACACATACTTATTAAAATCAGCTGAGCTGAGGGGGAGATGGTCCACAGTATCAAGTTCCTAGGAGTAATGGTCACCAATCTGTTCTGGGCCACCTATGGGTCAAGAAGGGACCATGCGTTTCTTCCTCAGGAAGCTAAGGAAGTTCAGCATGTTCATGAAAGGATACTCACCAACTTTAGTTAGGATGGAAGCTGAAAGCCAGGATGAGCAGAGTAGTAATCTCAGGATGACTACCGGTGCCACAGGCTAATGATGCCAGAAAAAGACAGCGAGTGCAGCTAAACATGTGACTACAGAGCTGGCATATGAGGGAGGGGTTCAAGTTTGTGGATCATTGGGATAACTTCTGGGGAAGGTGGGACCTGTACAGGATGGACGTGTTGCACCTGAAATGGACAGCCACCAATATCCCGGGTGGGAAGTTTGCTAGATCTCTTCGGAAGGGTAAAAACTAGTTTGGTATCGGGGGTTGGAAACCGGAGCGATAGATCAGTGGACAGGGTAGCTGGTGTACAGGCAGATATAGCAAGCAGAAAATTTGTGAGGAAGGATGAGCAGTTGATAGGGCAAGCTGGCAGTCAGTGCGACAGGTTGAGGTGTGTCAGGAATAAGGGTGACAATAGAGCATGGATCAGTACTTGGAATTACAATGATACAGCCATTACGGAGACTTGGATAACATGGGGCAAGATTGGTTGTTGGATGTTCTGGGATATAGGTGTTTCAAAAGAAATAGGGAGAGAGGTAAAAGAGGTGGGGGAGTGGTACTGTTAATCAGGGATGGTATCACGGCTGCAGAAAGGGAGGTCGTGGAGGACGGTTTGTCCACTGAGTCAGTATGGGTGGAAGTCAGAAACAGGAAAGGAGCAGCCACTTTATTGGGAGTTTTCTATAGACCCCCCAATAGCAACAGAGACACTGAGGAACAGATTGGAAGCAGATCATGGAAAGGTGCAGAAGTAAAAGGGTTGTTGTCATGGGCGACTTCAACTTCCCTAGTATAGACTGTAACCTCCCTAGTTTGGATGGAGCAGATTTTGTCAGCTGTGTCGAGGAAGGGTTTCTGACTCAATTTGTAGATAGGTCAATATGTAGAGGGGAGGCCATATTGGCTTTGGTGCCTGGCAACGAACCAGACCAGATGTCAGATCTCTTGGTGGGAGAGCATTTTGGTGATAGTGATTACAACTCCCTGACCTTTACTATTGTAATGGAGAGAGTTGGAAGCAGATGGTATGGGAAAGTATTTAATTGGGGAAGGGGGAATTACAATGCTATTAGGCAAGAGCTACGGAGCACCAACTGGGATCAGATGTTCTCAGGGAAATGCACGACAGAAATGTAGAGGTTGTTTAGGGAGCAGTTGCTACGAGTACCAGATAGGTTTGTCCCACTGAGGCAGGGAAAGGGTGGTAAGGTGAAGGAACCTTAGATGACAAGACATGTGAAACACCTAGTCAAGAGGAAGAAGGAAGCTTGCTTAAGGTTGAGGAAAGAAGGATCGGACAGGGCTCTAGATATCTATAAGGTAATCAGGAAGGAAGTGAAGAATGGACTTAGGAGATCTAGAAGGAAGCATGCGAAAACCTTGGCAGGTAGGATCAAGGATATGCTTATTTGAGGAACAAAAGGATGGCCAGAGCGAGGGTGAGGCCCATCAGGGATAGTGGAGGGAACTTGTGTGCGGAGACAGAGGAGGAATGGGAGGTCCTTAATGAATACTTCATTTCAGTATTCACATGTGAGAGAGACCTTGATGTTTGTGAGGGCAGCATGAAACAGGCAGATATGCTTGAACATGTTGATGTACGGAAGGAGGATGTGCTAGAAATTTTGAAAAACATACCAATAGATAAGACCCCTGGGCCAGACGGGATATACCTAAAGTATATGGGAAGGGGGGAAGAGATTGTTGCCCCTTTAGCAATGATCTTTGTGTCCTTACTGTCCACTGGAATAGTACCAGAAGATTGGAGGGTAGCAAACATCATTCCCTTGTTCAAGAAAGGGAATAGGGATAATCCTGGAAATTACAGACCCGTCAGTCTTACTTCTGTGGTGGGCAAATTATTGGAGAAGATTCTGAGAGATAGTATTTATGATTATTTGGAAAAGCACAGTTTGATTAGAACTAGTCAGCATGGGGCAGGTCATGCCTCACAGATCTTATTGCATTCTTTGAGGTATGACAAAACACATCAACGAAGGTAGAGCAGTGGATGTGGTGTATATGGGTTTTAGCAAGGCATTCGATAAGGTTCCACATGGTAGGCTCATTCAGAAAGTAAGGAGGCATGGGATTCAGGGAAATTTAGCTTGTCTGGATATAAAACTGGCTGTCTAATTGAGGACAGAGGGTGGTAGTAGTAGGAAAATATTCAGCCTGGTGCTCAGTGACCAGACGAGTTCCTCAGGGATCTGTTCTGGGACCTCTGATCTTTGTGATCTTTCTAAATGACTTGGATGAGGAAATGGATAGGTAGGTTAGTAAGTTTGCTGATGACATGAAGGTTGATGGAGTTTTGGGCAGCGGGGAGGGCTGCAATGGGTCATTGACAAGATGCAGAGCTGGGCAATGCATTGGCAGATGTAATTCAACCCAGAAAAATGTGAAGTGATTCATTTTGGAAGGTCAAATTTAAATGCAGAATACAGGATTAATGGCAGGATTCTCGGCAGTGTGGAGGAAGAGGGATCTTGGGGTCCATGTCCATGGATCCCTCAAAGTAGCTACTCAAGTTGATAGGGTTGTAAAGAAGGCGTATGGTGTGTTGGCTTTCATTGGCAGGGGAATTGAGTTTAAGAGCCATGAGGTTCTGCTACAGCTTTGTAAAACTCTGGTTAGATCACAGTTGGAATATTGTGTTCAGTTCTGGTCAGCTCATTGTGGGAAGGATGTGGAAGCTTTAGAGACGGTGCAGAGGTGTTATACCAGGATGCTGCCTGGGCTGGAGGGCAGGTCTTATGAAGAAAGGTTAAAGGAGCTAGGGCTTTTTTCATTGGAGCAAAGAAGGATGAGAGGTGACTTGATAGATGTTTACATGATGATGACAGGCATAGTTAGAGTGGATAGTCAGAGCAGAGCAGAAATGACTATTACAAGGGAGCAGAATTTTTCAAGTGATTGGAAGAAGGTATAGGGAAGATGTCAGAGATAGGTTCTTTAAATAGCAAGTGGAGGGTGTGTGGAATGTGCTGCCAGCAGTGGTAGTGGAGTCAGATACTTTAGAGACTTTTAAGTGACTCTTGGATAGGCACATGACGGATAGTAAAATGTAGAGCATGCAGGGTAGATTGATCCTAGTTGGATAATAGGTCGGCACAACATTGTGGGCCGAAGGACCTGTACTGTGCTGTACTGTTCTGTGTTCTATGCTCTCACTTTGACAGATGCACCATAGAAAGCATTCTACCGTACGCATCGTTGCTTGGTACTGCAACTGCTCTACCCAGGACCGCAAGCAACTAGAGAAAGTTATGAACACACACCACACCATCATGCAAGCCAACTTTCCACATATTGACTCCATTTACACTTCTCTTTGCAGCAGGAATGCAGACAAACAGCTCTCCCACCCCAGTTATAATCTCTTCCAACCTGTTAGGCAAAAGGTACAAAAGCTTGAAGACATGTGTCAATTGCTACAAGAACAGCTTCTTCTCCACTGTTGCGACTTCCGAATGGGCCTCTCAAATAACAAATCTAAATATTGATTTTGCTTTTGGTACACCTTCTTTCTAGCCATACCTTTGTACTCCTCACTCTGTTCAATCACCTTTTGACCTCTGTGTCTTTCCATGTTATGATCTGCTGAACCTCGCAAAACAAAACTTTTCATTGTACTTCAGTATTATGTGACAATAAATCAAATCAAGTCACAGCTGAATTTAACCTGAAGCGATGGGCAACAAAGCCCTGTCTTCTTTAAATAGCCCTGGCAGGGGTTTGTGGCCCACCATTATTACAAATTTATATCCATAAAGATATTGGTGGAACTTTCTTACACCAAAGATGGTGGCCAAGCCTTCTTTCTCTAACTGGGTATATTTTCACCCTACATCAGCCAAAGTCTTAGACGCACATCCTATTGGGCATTCCTCTGCAATGGGCCACTGATGAGCCAACACTACCCCGATACTGTATAGGGAAGCATTGCATGTCAGTAAATCTCACTTGGGATTGTAGTGTGCCAACATCTTAGATGACTATAGCTGCTTCTTCACTTCTCTAAAGGCTACATCTTCGCTATGAGATCATTTCCAAGGCTAACCATTTTTCAGTAGCAGATATAAGGATTCCAGGACGGAAATCAAGTTATGCACCGATGTTTCTTAATAGTTCATGGTTCCAATGAAAGATCTAAACTCTGGTACAGAAGTGAGAGCTGGAACACTTTTGATCGGCCTCACTTTATCTTCCAATGGGTGTAACCCTTTCTTGTGGTCTCTGTTGCCCAAGCAGGTCAGTTGATGCACCTGCAACATACATTTTTCCCTCTTAAGGTGTATGCCCAACTTGGAGAAATGGTTTAGCATGTCCAAGTTCTCTAAATACACTTTATTGGTCTTCCAGGTTATTAACACATGATCCAGATAATGGTGACTTGGGGAAGACCTTCATCTGCTGGAAAATGGCGCAGGCTGATGATACACCAAAACACAGTTTTGTATATTAATACAAACTCTTATGGCATACTTCTGGGAATCCTCATCTAATTGCAATTGCGGATTTGCATGACTCATGTCCAGCTTCCTGAAAGATTGCCCCAAACCCCAACAGTTTTGCAAATAAGCCCTTTATATGATTTGGTATTTATCCAGCTGTAAAAAAGCAGTTTATCATTTGTCTGAAATCCCCACAAATGTGAACGTTTGGCTTCACGATCCATTCTATAAACCATACTAATCTGGGGATTCACTTACTTTCCAGTCTTCTGATTTCTGCCTGTACTTTTGCATGCAAGGCAAATGGCACTGGGCAGGCTTTGCAGAATCATGGAATTTTTTTTAGTCAACACCCAAGGTGGTCTCAGCCCCTTTGATAATCCCTATGCGTACCTTTCGGTATTTCGTTTGGACTTCACTTACACAGTCATTTCCTAACTGAAAAACATTGAGCCAATTCAGTTGAATCTTTCTCAACCAATTTTGCCCCAGCAAGCTTCGGCCCGAGCCTTCTCCAACACATTGGTCGCTGCTTCTCATTTGATACCGGAACTGAATTTGTACCCTTAAGCTGTAGGGATTCCCTGGTATAGGTTCTCAGCTTGGCCTAGATCTTATGCAAATACAAGGATTGGAGTCCACATTGAATTTCGGTAAAGACTGTGTAATCACTGATACAGCCACACAGGTACCAATGTCCATTAGAACTAGATGACCATTTAACCAGACACTTATTTTGACTGGTTCTGATTTGGATGTTGCTAGGCAATTTAACTGTTCCAAACAAATTATAGGTGAACTTTCCAGGATGCGTGCTCTCCAAGATACCAGCTTATGAATTCTACGACTCAATTCAGGCCCTAGTGGGACTCTTTTGCTGTCACAGTCTGCATACTGGCAACAACTGCAATGGTTTACTGGCCTGGATCCTCAAGAAAATTTTAACTGCTTGAGGTTTTGAGGTTTTGCTATGAGCTGACCGAGAGTCCCTCTGTCCTGAGTGGCGTTTTGCAATTGTTTTCTCTCAAGTGGCATTTCCTAAACTCAGTTGGCATGGCAAGAATGTCCACTTCCATCAGAATACCATGTAACTCATAAGGTCCACTTGCTACATTTTTGAATGACAAAACCAGTTGTAGTGCAGTTTGAAGTCCAGTTGGCCTTCAACTAGCAGGCACTTTTGCATGGTCAGATCATTAATCACACATACCAGAGTCTCAGCACTGCACTTATGTTCTCTGGTTCTCCACTGCCAAGTAAAACTGATAGCTTCTCAGAGTTACAGACAAGTTTGGATCATAATATTCCTCAGCTAAATCCATCAACTCTTGAAAGATTTTAGTATCTGGTACTTCAGGGCAAGATAGGCTTTTAATAACTGAAAATGCTGTAGGTCCACAAGCTGTCAGGAGAATTACTCATGGTTTTCCATCTGCTCCAATGTCATTTACCCAGAAAAATAGCACATTCTTTCTGAGATATACTGAGCCCAGTCTTTGATGGCAGGATTGAATAAGGCAAGCATTCCAAATTAGTCCAAAAGATGACTGTTGCAAGCAAATCTCTTCAGGGGCCATATTTATCCCTTATCACTACTGAAAAAAAAATTCCAGCTGATGCAGCTAGTTCAAAGCCCGCTACTGTTTATATCTGGCAGCCAGGACTTCCTGATTGAACCAGGTTAACAGCCCCCATCAGAGCACTATTATCCTATGATATCCAACCATCTGACCTCATTCCAATCACTTCAAATGTGATTGAGCCAGTGCAGACTTCATTGGTTTAATCAATTAGTATATCTTAATGGAATTAGCACATTCTTAGCACTTAATTGAAACATATAAAATAATCAGAGGGTTAGATAGGGTGGATAGGGAGAGCCTTTTTCCGAGGTTGGTGACGGCGAGCACGAGGGGGCATAGCTTTAAATTGAGGGGTGAAAGACATAGGACAGATGTCAGAGGTAGTTCCTTTATTCAGATAGTAGTAAGGGAATGGAACGCTTTGCCTGCAACCGTAGTAGGTTCGCCAACTTTAGGTATATTTAAGTCGTCATTGGACAAGCATATGGACGTACATGGAATAGTGTAGGTTAGATGGGCTTGAGATCGGTATGATGGGCTGGCACAACATCGAGGGCCGAAGGGCCTGTACTGTGCTGTAATGTTCTATGTTCTCTGGATTGGTGACTTTATCCTGCTGAGAGATGTTGAGGCTAAGTTGGAGGCAGCAAATGTAGAAATGGTTCAGCTTTTTCTTTTGCAGCATACATGATGTCCAGATCGCATGCAGATGAGTGCACAAAGGACAGAGGTTTAGTGGACTTTCAGCTTGGTATTCTCAATCAAGTTGTTGTTGTTTCATACTCAGCTTGCATATAACACCTGCAGATTTTGAGATGCACAGTGTTAATTTCAGCATTCAGTGACAGGTTTCTGGTTATAGTGAAGTCTAGACAATGAAAAGCCGTTAACAACTCCCAGCATTATATTGTCAATTTCTTCCAATGGCTGGTTAGATTGTAGATTGTGTCCGTTTCTCAGTCTGTACCAAGCTAGGTGACCTTAGACAAGGTACCCCAGCTGGGTGCTGTACATTGTCTCAGTGTTAAGCAATAACAAAAAATAAATCAGTCAGGAAAAGGATTAGCCAGGATTATGTTCCTGAGTTTGGCCACTGAGTGCTGTAGGAAAATACATGTACGTGGATACTGGAAAAGGATTGAGCTCAGTTGATTCTTACTGGTGGATATTGCCTGATGTTTTATAGGATTTACAGCAAAGCACAGGCCATACAAGTTAATTCATTGTGGAATTACCCTGATTGCTATAACTGTCCAGAAACCTCATGATTTCTGCCAGCATGTGATTTGAAGAAAGGATTATCTGAGGAGTTGGTTGCCACCAACCCTCTTTCCTCTATAATTTATCCAGGGTGTGTCAAATGATGAGTAGCAGTGGATACATCACTGCAAAGTCTTCGCAGAAGAGGCACTTGTGTGACAACACAATGGCTTTAAGACGTGTATTTCATGCTGCTCCATTTTTACAAAGATTCTAGTTGAGGCAGAGGTGAAGAGCTATCTGTTCCAAGACAAAAAGTTAACAGTTTGTGATAGCTTTTCTAAAAAAAATGAAATTTGCGAACTATGCGGTAAATGGAAAAACTTTGGGGAAAATTGATGCACAGAGAGATCTGGGTATTCAGGTCCATTGTACCCTGAAGGTGGCAATGCAAGTCGAGGGGTCAAGAAGGCATATGGCATGCTTTCATTCATCAGGCAGGGTATTGAGTACAAGAGTTGGCAGGTCATGTTACAGTTGTATAGGAATTTAGTTCGACCACATTTGGAATACTGCATACAGCTCTGGTCGCCACATTACCAATAGGATGTGAATGCTTTGGAGAGGGTGCAGAGGAGACTCACCAGGATGTTGCCCAGGATTGAGGGTGCTAGCTATGAAGAGCGGTTGAGTGGATTAGGATTATTTACATTAGAAAGACAGAGGTTGAGGGGGGACCTGATTGAGGTCGACAAAATCATGAGAGGTATAGGCAGGGTGGACAGCAGGAAGCTTTTGCCCAGAGTGGGGACTCAGTTACTAGTGTCACGACTTCAAGGTGAGAGGGTAAAAGTTTAAGGGAGATATGTGTGGAAAGTTCTTGACGCAGAGGGTGGTGGGTGTCTGTAACGCATTGCCAGCGGAGGTGGTAAAGGCAGGCGTGATAGCATCATTTAAGATGTATCTAGACAGACACATGAACAGGCAGGGAGCAGAGGGATACAGATTCTTGGAAAATAGGCGACAGGTTTAGATACAGGATCTGGATCGACGCAGGGTTGGTGGGCCGAAGGGCCTGTCCCTGTGCTGTAATTTTCTTTGTCCTTTGTCCTTTGTTCTAAAACTTCGAAGAAAGTAAATCTTTTCTGTGGTCTGTTGATCTGGTTTCTAATTTGTGTATCTTTTCTGGGGAGGATCTTTTATCTCCTAGATATCTTTCATGAAGGACAATGTTCCTTGTGGGCCTTCTTGTTTGTCCAATACAAACTTTTCCCCAGTAACTCATAGTTGGACCACAACAAATCTCTGGGATGCCTTTAATTACATGAATATCTATTGCGGTATACAGCTGCTGTGTTGAATCAAGTACTTTCTTCTTTGTTATAGGCTGGACATCTACACCAAGCAATACATTTCTAACTGGAAGAAGAATTCTTTATCTTTTACACAATTCTAGACTCATAGATGGCTTTTTTGTTTCCCCTGACACTCTCCTGTATCTGTGGGCATGAGTATGGCTCACATGGATTAGTGCGCAGCTCATCTTTAATTTATTGATTGGTTGGACATTTTTAGCCAAAGGCTGTTGAACTGGTGAAGACTAAAAGATCGCTGCTTGCCCTACCACTTCTCTGTCAACTGAAATTGAGTATTCTGCATTCAAAGGTAGAGGACCGAACATTTCCAACAGCTCATAAATTCTGTAACTTCCTGTATGTTGACAATATGAAATAGCTAATATGTCAGCATAAGTCATCTCTCTGGATGTTTTTTTTAGCTGCTTTAGTTCTACCATAAGATTTGGAAGTCCAGTTAAGTCTTTCTGGACTGTTTTGGTAAGCCATGGTTTGATCCTGCACCAGTGTTTACAGTAATTGTTTTCTCGGAGGTTGCCGACTTCTTCCAACTTCTCTGATGGAAACTAAGCTTGAGAAATGCATGCAGACTCAATAGTAAAGATTTTCAATTGCTGCCATTGCCACTTACACTGCAAAGCAGTGTTGACAATGCATATGTAAAACTTGCAGCATTCTGATGCTTTTGACAGTTATTCCAACAGTGTCATATAATCTCTTCTCAGTAGCTGCAACTTCTGATCCAGCAGCCAAAGCTTAAAATTAACAGAACATCTTTTGTCACAGAACAGATCTGTCTTCTGGTTCATCTCGATCAGCATGTTTCCCTAAAAAAGTTTTGGGTACTTTCTCCAATGGATGTATCTTATCTAATCCTGGTGTCTTTTCTAGTGATGGCAGGTGCTATACAATATATACTTCTCTGCACATGTGACCACCAAGTATTTCAATAGTTTTGAACAAACAGTACTTTTGCACATCTTCTGTAAGTGAATTATGGTTTCACAAGTGTACTATTCTTTTGTGATGTTGGACATTTTCTACCTGAAATGCCTTGCTGTCCCACTGAGCTGACACTGATTCTCAGCATCTGTTATTTGGCTTACACTCTGTATTAACTTGTAACATATCTCTTTATAGTTACAATGCTGTAAGAAGAGAATAGACTGTTACCCACTGGGTCTGGTTAGTCTACACCTCTAGGGGTCACATTTTCCAGCCTTTTATTGTTACTGCTTCCAGCACAATTAGAATAGCTTTCTATCACACAAAATCTGACAAAATTTCATCAAGATGGTACAATTAATAAATTTGTAGGTGACATGAAAATTGGTGGTGTTGCGAGTGTGAGGAGGAAAGTCTCAGGGTACAGTCTGACGTTAATCAGCTGATAAATTGGGCAGATGGAATTTAATCCTAACAACTGTGAGATGATGCATTTTGGGATGTTCCAAACAGGAAAGGTTAGTGAATTGTAGGTCTCTAGGGAGTACTGAGGAACAAAGGATCTCTGTGTACAAGCCCAGAGATTCCTGAAGTGTCAGTACAGGTAGAAGGTACATGGGGTGCTTGCCTTCAATGGCTGAGATGTTGAATATAGGAGCAAGGAAGTCTTGTGCAATTTTATAGAGCAATGGTTGGGCCATAGATGCCACACAATTGGAAGGACATGATTAAAATGCAGAGGAGATTCACTGGGGGTGACATGGTGGCTCAGTGGTTAACACTGCTGCCCCACAGCACTAGGGGCCTGGGTTCAATTCCCCTCTCAGGTAATTGTCTGTGCAAATTCCACATATTCTCCCCATGTCTGCCTGGGTTTCCTCTGAGTACTCTGGTTTCCTCCCATAGTCCAAAGATGTGCAGGCTAGGTGGATTGGCTATGTTAAGTTTCCTCTCGTGTTCAGGGATTTGAAGATCAGATGGTTTATAGGGAGATGGGTCTGGATGGGATGCTCCAAGAGTCGGTGTGGACTTGTTGGGCCAAAGGGCCTGTTTCAACACTGTGGGGATTCTATGATTGCCTGGGATGTTAAATACTCAGTTAGGAGGAGAGGCTGCATAAGCTAGCTTTATTTTCTTTGGAGGCATGAGGCTGAGGGGAATCTGACAAAATCACAAGAGACATAGACAGGGTAGATCGTGAGAATCTTTTTCCCACGGCACACATGTTGAACACCAGACAGCATACATTTAAGATGAGGAGTAATTAGTTTAGAGGTAATCTGAGGAAACTTTCCCCCCCCTCCAAAAAGGTGTTAGAAATATGGAACATGCTGCCCTGGAGGGTGGTGGAGAAAGGTACTCTCGTAACTTAAGAATATCAGACCCGCCGAGTGCAACTGGGCGTTAATCAGCTCAGCTCAGCTCAACTTCAAAAATAGTGTTTAGCTTTTTGACAATACCGTGTCTCAGCTAATGTTGCTTTCACGATGCCCAGTCTTGTGTACTGTGTCGTTTTTATCCAATCTTGAATCTTTTTGAAAGTATTGTTTTCTATTTCTTCCTAATGGTTCTTTTCTTAACTCTTATTATGGTGAAGTGGTTTAAAATGTCATCTTGATACTGCTTATGACCTCCAGTTCTTTCAGTTTGTGTTCTTGCAATTGTCAATATTGTTTTAATTCAGTACAGTAGTTTGCTAGCCTCAGTAGAATATTCATTTGACAGTCTTTTTTAAACTAATTTGAAGCAGTACTGTATTCATTCTTCAGTAAAGCTTTAAGTTCTATTAAGTGGCAGTTTTCTCGTGATTTACTACTTTTAAAAAAAATTACTTCTTTGTAAACCTAAAGAACTGTGGATGCTGCAAATCAGGAACAAAAACAAAGTTGCTGGAAAAGCTCAGCAGGCCTAGCAGCATCTGTGAAGAAAAAATCGAGTTAATGTTTTGAGTACAGTGACTCTCCCTCAGAATTTCTAAGCGGCACGATGGCTCAGTGGTTAGCACTGCAGCCTCACAGCACCAGGGACCCGGGTTCGATTCCCGCCTCGAGTGACTGTCTGTGTGGAGTTTGCACATTCTCCCTGTGTCTGCGTGGGTTTCCTCCGGGTGCTCCGGTTTCCTCCCACAGACCAAAGATGTGCAGTTTAGGTGGATTGGCCATGCTAAATTGCCAGTAGTGTTCAGGGGTGTGTGGGTTATAGGGGAATGGGTCTGGGTGGGATGCTTCAAAGGGCGGGGTGCAGACTTGTTGGGCCGAAGGGCCTGTTTCCACACTGTAGGAAATCTAATCTAATAACTTCTCAGTATTTTGCTTCAGTATTCACTAGTGAGAGGGACCTTCTCGTTTGTGAGAACGGCATGAAACAGGCAGATAAGCTCAAACAGGTTGATGTTAGGAAGGAGGATGTGCTAGAAATTTTGAAAAACATGAGGATAGATAAGTCCCTTGGGCCAGACAGAATATACCCAAGGTTGCTACGGAAAGCTTTACTCTCGAGTAAAGAGAGTGGTAGGGGCGTGGAATGCATTGCCGGAGAGGGTAGTGGAGTCAGTCTCAATAGGGGCACTTAAACGGCGATTAGATAGGCATATGGATGATAGTACAAGGTAGGGGTGGAGGTTAGATAGACCTTAGGTTTAGGGTAAAAGTTCGGCCAAAGAATTCTGAATATGGTGCAAAGAATGGAAAGGGCATTCAAGGGCCAAAAGGCCTGTACTGTGCTGTACTGTTCTATGTTCCATGTGCTATGTTCTAAAGCGAGGGAAGGGATTGCTGCCCCTTTGGCACTGAGCTTTGCATTCTCACCATCCACTGGAGTAGTACCAGTAGATTGGAGGGTGACAAACGTCATTCCCTTGTACAAGAAAGGTAATAGGGATAATCCTGGAAATTACAGACCCGTCAGTCTTACTTCTGTGTTGAACAAATTATTGGAGAAGATTCTGAGAAATAATATTTATGATTATTTGGAGCAGCACAGTTTGATTAGAGATAGTCAGCATGGCTTTGTGAGGGGCAGGTCATGCCTCACAAGCCTTACTGAATTCTTTAAACATATCGATGAAGGTACAGCAATGGATGTGGTGCATATGGATTTTAGCAAGGCATTCAATAAGGTTTTTGAGTGCGAGCAGCAGCGGAGGCAAGACGGACCCGGAAGACTGCAGCTAAGGTAAAGCAGTTTATTTTTAAAATTACTTACCGATAGCGGGCAGCGGTGTTTTTTTCCTCTTTCAGAGAAGGAGCGGGAGCACCAGAGGAAGTGACGAGGACCAGAGGGGCAGCCGGGAAGGAAAGCAGTGAATATAAATACTCACCCTTCGACGCCAACGGCCATTTTGAGTGCGAGCAGCAGCGGAGGCAAGACGGACCCGGAAGACTGCAGCTAAGGTAAAGCAGTTTATTTTTAAAATTACTTACCGATAGCGGGCAGCGGTGTTTTTTCCTCTTTCAGAGAAGGAGCGGGAGCACCAGAGGAAGTGACGAGGACCAGAGGGGCAGCCGGGAAGGAAAGCAGTGAATATAAATACTCACCCTTCGACGCCAACGGCCATTTTGAGTGCGAGCAGCAGCGGAGGCAAGACGGACCCGGAAGACTGCAGCTAAGGTAAAGCAGTTTATTTTTAAAATTACTTACCGATAGCGGGCAGCGGTGTTTTTTCCTCTTTCAGAGAAGGAGCGGGAGCACCAGAGGAAGTGACGAGGACCAGAGGGGCAGCCGGGAAGGAAAGCAGTGAATATAAATACTCACCCTTCGACGCCAACGGCCATTTTGAGTGCGAGCAGCAGCGGAGGCAAGACGGACCCGGAAGACTGCAGCTAAGGTAAAGCAGTTTATTTTTAAAATTACTTACCGATAGCGGGCAGCGGTGTTTTTTCCTCTTTCAGAGAAGGAGCGGGAGCACCAGAGGAAGTGACGAGGACCAGAGGGGCAGCCGGGAAGGAAAGCAGTGAATATAAATACTCACCCTTCGACGCCAACGGCCATTTTGAGTGCGAGCAGCAGCGGAGGCAAGACGGACCCGGAAGACTGCAGCTAAGGTAAGGGGGTGAAAATAGTATCAGAGATAATGGGAACTGCAGATGCTGGAGACTCCAAGACAATAAAATGTGAGGCTGGATGAACACAGCAGGCCAAGCAGCATCCCAGGAGCACAAAAGCTGACGTTTCGGGCCTAGACCCTTCATCAGAGAGGGGGATGGGGGAGGGAACTGGAATAAATAGGGAGAGAGGGGGAGGCGGACCGAAGATGGAGAGCAAAGAAGATAGGTGGAGAGGGTGTAGGTGGGGAGGTAGGGAGGGGATAGGTCAGTCCAGGGAAGACGGACAGGTCAAGGAGGTGGGATGAGGTTAGTAGGTAGCTGGGGGTGCGGCTGGGGGTGGGAGGAAGGGATGGGTGAGAGGAAGAACCGGTTAGGGAGGCAGAGACAGGTTGGACTGGTTTTGGGATGCAGTGGGTGGGGGGGAAGAGCTGGGCTGGTTGTGTGGTGCAGTGGGGGGAGGGGATGAACTGGGCTGGTTTAGGGATGCAGTGGGGGAAGGGGAGATTTTGAAACTGGTGAAGTCCACATTGATACCATATGGCTGCAGGGTTCCCAGGCGGAATATGAGTTGCTGTTCCTGCAACCTTCGGGTGGCATCATTGTGGCAGTGCAGGAGGCCCATGATGGACATGTCATCAAGAGAATGGGAGGGGGAGTGGAAATGGTTTGCGACTGGGAGGTGCAGTGGGGAGCCCACCGACTCCCACAGCTACCTAGAATACACCTCCTCCCACCCACCCTCCTGCAAAAACTCCATCCCCTATTCCCAATTCCTCCGCCTCCGCCGCATCTGCTCCCACGATAAGACATTCCACTCCCGCACATCCCAGATGTCCAAGTTCTTTAAGGACCGCAACTTCCCCCCCACGGTGATTGAGAACGCCCTTGACCGCGTCTCCCGCATTTCCCGCGACACATCCCTCACACCCCGCCCCCGCCACAACCGCCCCAAGAGGATCCCCCTCGTTCTCACACACCACCCTACCAACCTCCGGATACAACGCATTATCCTCCGACACTTCCGCCATTTACAATCCGACCCCACCACCCAAGACATTTTTCCATCCCCACCCCTGTCTGCTTTCCGGAGAGACCACTCTCTCCGTGACTCCCTTGTTCGCTCCACACTGCCCTCCAACCCCACCACACCCGGCACCTTCCCCTGCAACCGCAGGAAATGCTACACTTGTCCCCACACCTCCTCCCTCACCCCCATCCCAGGCCCCAAGATGACATTCCACATTAAGCAGAGGTTCACCTGCACATCTGCCAATGTGGTATACTGCATCCACTGTACCCGGTGCGGCTTTCTCTACATTGGGGAAACCAAGCGGAGGCTTGGGGACCGCTTTGCAGAACACCTCCGCTCAGTCCGCAACAAACAACTGCACCTCCCAGTCGCAAACCATTTCCACTCCCCCTCCCATTCTCTTGATGACATGTCCATCATGGGCCTCCTGCACTGCCACAATGATGCCACCCGAAGGTTGCAGGAACAGCAACTCATATTCCGCCTGGGAACCCTGCAGCCATATGGTATCAATGTGGACTTCACCAGTTTCAAAATCTCCCCTTCCCCCACTGCATCCCTAAACCAGCCCAGTTCATCCCCTCCCCCCACTGCACCACACAACCAGCCCAGCTCTTCCCCCCCACCCACTGCATCCCAAAACCAGTCCAACCTGTCTCTGCCTCCCTAACCGGTTCTTCCTCTCACCCATCCCTTCCTCCCACCCCCAGCCGCACCCCCAGCTACCTACTAACCTCATCCCACCTCCTTGACCTGTCCGTCTTCCCTGGACTGACCTATCCCCTCCCTACCTCCCCACCTACACCCTCTCCACCTATCTTCTTTGCTCTCCATCTTCGGTCCGCCTCCCCCTCTCTCCCTATTTATTCCAGTTCCCTCCCCCCATCCCCCTCTCTGATGAAGGGTCTAGGCCCGAAACGTCAGCTTTTGTGCTCCTGGGATGCTGCTTGGCCTGCTGTGTTCATCCAGCCTCACATTTTATTATCTTGCAGCTAAGGTAAAGCAGTTTATTTTTAAAATTACTTACCGATAGCGGGCAGCGGTGTTTTTTCCTCTTTCAGAGAAGGAGCGGGAGCACCAGAGGAAGTGACGAGGACCAGAGGGGCAGCCGGGAAGGAAAGCAGTGAATATAAATACTCACCCTTCGACGCCAACGGCCATTTTGAGTGCGAGCAGCAGCGGAGGCAAGACGGACCCGGAAGACTGCAGCTAAGGTAAAGCAGTTTATTTTTAAAATTACTTACCGATAGCGGGCAGCGGTGTTTTTTCCTCTTTCAGAGAAGGAGCGGGAGCACCAGAGGAAGTGACGAGGACCAGAGGGGCAGCCGGGAAGGAAAGCAGTGAATATAAATACTCACCCTTCGACGCCAACGGCCATTTTGAGTGCGAGCAGCAGCGGAGGCAAGACGGACCCGGAAGACTGCAGCTAAGGTAAAGCAGTTTATTTTTAAAATTACTTACCGATAGCGGGCAGCGGTGTTTTTTCCTCTTTCAGAGAAGGAGCGGGAGCACCAGAGGAAGTGACGAGGACCAGAGGGGCAGCCGGGAAGGAAAGCAGTGACCATATATATCAGCAAGGCGGCTAAACCCGAGACTCTACAACTGTAGTGTCTCCCACCCGCCCTCCTCCTCTAACCTAGTTAATAAGGTAAGGTTCATTCTAAACTTTCTCTGTTGAACATTGGCTTTCATTAACAGGGGGATTGAGTTTAAGAGTCGTGAGATCTTGTTGCAGCTCTATAAAACTTTGGTTAGACCGCACTTGGAATACTGCGTCCAGTTCTGGGCGCCCTATTATAGGAAAGATGTGGATGCTTTGGAGAGGGTTCAGAGGAGGTTTACCAGGATGCTGCCTGGACTGGAGGGCTTATCTTATGAAGAGAGGTTGACTGAGCTCGGTCTCTTTTCATTGGAGAAAAGGAGGAGGAGAGGGGACCTAATTGAGGTATACAAGATAATGAGAGGCATAGATAGAGTCGATAGCCAGAGACTATTTCCCAGGGCAGAAATGGCTAGCACGAGGGGTCATAGTTTTAAGCTGGTTGGTGGAAAGTATAGAGGGGATGTCAGAGGCAGGTTCTTTACGCAGAGAGTTGTGAGAGCATGGAATGCGTTGCCAGCAGCAGTTGTGGAAGCAAGGTCATTGGGGTCATTTAAGAGACTGCTGGACATGCATATGGTCACAGAAATTTGAGGGTGCATCCATGAGGATCAATGGTCGGCACAACATTGTGGGCTGAAGGGCCTGTTCTGTGCTGTACTGTTCTATGTTCTATGTTCTAACATAAGTTTGTTATTAATTTGTTATTATTACTTGAAGTAAGCTTTCTGCTTTAGTATTGAGTGGGTGTTCAGATAAGTGGGGTATGGATGCTAGGGCAGTTGCTTGCTCCTCCTGCAGAATGTGGCAGTTGGGAGATGTGGCACACGTCTGGCTGGCTACATCTGCGGGAAGTGCACCCAGCTACAGCTCCTTGAAAACCGTGTTAGGGAAATGGAGCTGGAGCTGGATGAACTACGGATCATTCGGGAGGCAGAGGGGGTAATTGAGAGGAGTTATCGGGAGTTGGTCACTCCTAAGGCTCAGGACGAGGATAGATGGGTTACAGTTAGGGGGAGGAAAGGGGACAGACAGACAGTGCAGAGATCCCCTGTGGGCATTCCCCTCAGCAATAAGTATACCGTTTTGGATACTGCTGGGGGGGATGACCTACCAGAGGAAAGCCATAGTAGTCAGTTCTCTGGCACTGAGCCTGACACTGTGGCAAAGAAGGGAAGGGGGCAGAATAGAAAAGTACTCGTGGTAGGGGACTCGATAGTTAGGGGAATCGACAGGAGATTTTGTGGGCAAGATCGGGATTCCCGGAAGGTATGTTGCCTCCCTGGTGCCAGGGTCCGGGACGTCTCCGATCGGGTGTATAAAGTTCTAAAAGGGGAGGGCGAACAGCCAGAAATCGTGTTACATATTGGCACAAATGATATAGCCAGACATAGGTTTGAGGATATGAAAAGTGATTTCAGGGAGTTAGGATGGAAGCTGCAGAGCAGGACGAACAGAGTAGTGTTCTCTGGTTTACTACCGGTGCCACGAGATAGCGAGGTGAGGAACAGGGAGCGGGCGCAGCTGAACACGTGGCTACGCAGCTGGTGTAGGAGGGAGGGCTTCAGATATGTTGATAATTGGGATGCCTTCTGGGGAAGGTGGGACCTGTACAAGAAGGACGGGTTGCATCTGAACTGGAAGGGGACCAATGTCCTGGGTGGAAGGTTTGCTCGAGTAGTTCGAGAGGGTTTAAACTAGTATGGCAGGGGGGTGGGAACCTGAGCTGTATACCAGAGGTGAAACGTCCAAATGTTAAAGTAATCATTGAAAGCAGTGAGGTTGGAAATAAAAATATAAGAACTAGGAGCAGGAGTAGGCCATCTGGCCCCTTGAGCCTGCCCTGCCATTTAATAAGATCATGGCTGATCTTTTTGAGACTCAGTTCCACTTACCCGCCCACTCACCATAACCCTTAATTCCTTTCCTGTTCAAAAATTTATCTAGCCTTGACATAACAACATTCAGTGAGATAGCTTCAACCGCTTCACTGGGCAGGGAATTCCATAGATTCACAAACCCTTTGGGTGACTAAGTTCCTCCTGACCTCAGCCCTACATCTGCTTCCCTTTATTTTGAGACAATACCCTCTAGCCCTAGTTTTATCTGCTAGCGAAAATAACCTCCCTACCTCCACTTTATCTATTTCCTTCATAATCCTACATGTTTCTACAAGATCTCCCCTCATTCTTTTGAATTCCAATGAATATAATCTCAGTCTACTCACTCTCTTCTCATAATCCAACCCTCTCAACTCTGGAATCAACTGAGTGAATCTCCTCTGCACCCCCTCCAGTGCTAGTACATTTCTTCTCGAGTAAGGCAACCAAAACTACACACAGTACTCCAGGTATGGCCTCACCAGGACCCTATACAGCTGCAGCATAGCCTCCCTGTTTTTAAACTCCAACCCTCTAGCAATAACAGACAAAATTCCATTTGCCTTTTTAATTACCTGCTGCACCTGCAATCCCACCTTCAGCAATTCATGCACAAGGACACCCAAGTCCCTTTGCACAGCAGCATGCTACAATTTTTTACCATTTAAAACATAATCTATTTTGCTGATATTCCTACCAAAGTGGATGTTCTCACACTTACCAACATTGTACTCCATCTGCCAGACCTTTGCCCAGACTATCCATATCCCTCTGCAGACTTTCAGTGTCTTCGACACACTTTGTTCTACCACTCTTCTTAGTGTCATCTGCAAATTTGGACACAGCACACTTTGTTCCCAACTCCAAATCATCTGTCATCACGGGCTGTGGAGAGTGTCACTGGATTGACAGGAGATGAATTATGACAACTAGGATACTGGATGAGATATATCAATCTGGGTATTGACACTTCCAGACAAGTAATGCCAGATGGTGAAGGGGAGATTTGCACACTAAGTCGAACAAGCAAAAAGCAATACACTTACACATAGGCTAAAGTATGTTTTACCAAATGACAGGTAATGATGTGTTTAAGCCAAATACAAAGGGACAGCATTTTGCACTCTTAGAAAGCAAGTTCGACAATAATTAAAGCAAAGAATTTGAAGGTGTTAGTGAGTTTTGAGAAGATTTGTAACTCAGGTTGAGGTTCTGGATGTGAGTTTGCTCGCTGAGCTGGAAGGTTTGTTCCCAGACGTTTCATCACCTTTTTTTTCATTTGAAAAATATACTTTATTCATAAGATGGACAAAAAAATAAAACATATTTATACACCTACCCAGTCATGCAAGCCGCTCCAGGTTACCCAGGGGGTACGTACACCAACTAAAGGAAAAAACAAAACAAAGAAGAAAAAAAACAAATCAAAGAAAATACCCTGGCAGTCGTCTCCCCGCACAGTCCCTGTTGGCCCCCTGACCAGCTGGGGAAGGCACCAGCTGGGCCCAGTTACCAGATAGGGCCCTTTTTTCTATTCTGGACGAGGGGTTTCATACGGTGGTCTTTCCCCACCGCGCCTTGGCGGAGGCTGCCCCAAGCTTTAGCACGTCCCTCAGCACGTAGTCCTGGACCTTGGAGTGCACCAGACTGCAACACTCGGTCGGGGTCAGTTCTTTCAGCTGGCAGACCAGCAGGTTGCGGGCAGACCAAAGAGTGTCTTTCACTGCATTGATGGGCCTCCAGGCGCAGTTGATGTTGGTCTCGGTGTGCGTCCCAGGAAACAGCCCGTAAAGCATGGAGTCCCGCATCACGGAGCTGCTCGGGACGAACCTCGACAAATACCACAGAATCCCCCTCCAGACCCTCCTGCACATAGGCACACTCCAGAAGGAAGTGATCGACAGTCTCGTCCCCCCCGCAGCCGCCTTGAGGGTAGCGTGCAGTGGCGCAGAGATTCCGGGCATGCATAAAGGATTTCACTGGCAGAGCCCCTTTCACTGCCAGCCAAGCAATGTCCTTGCGCTTGTTTGAAAGTTCTGGCGATGAGGCATTCTGCCAAACGACTTTGGCAGTCTGCGTGGGGAACCACACAACGGGATCCACCCTCTCCTTTTCCCGAAGGGTCCCGAGGATACCACATGCTGGCCACTGCCTGACCGCCTTGTGGTCAAAGGTGTTTCCATTCAAAAATTTCTCCACGAAGGACAGGTGGTATGGGACGGTCCAACGACTCGGAGCATTCCGCGGCAACGAGGCCAGGCCCATCCTTCGCAACACCGGGGACAGGTAGAACCTCAGTAAGTAGTGACACTTGGTGTTTGCTTACTGAGGATCTACACACAGCTTATGCAGCCGCACACATGGTAGCGGTCAGGGTGAGGGTGGCGTTCGGTACGCCCTTTCCCCCATTTTCCAGGACTTTGTACATGGTGTCCCTGTGGATCCAGTCCATCCTTGACCCCCAAATGAAGTGGAAGATGGCCCGGGTGACTGCAGTGGCGCAGGTCCAGGGAATAGGCCAGGCCTGCGCCACATACAACAGTACCAAAAACCCCTCGCACCTGACAGCCAGGTTCTTACCCGCGATGGAGGGGGACCGAAGCGACCACCTGCCCAGCTTCTGCTTCAGTTTGGTGATACGCTCCTCCCAAGTCTTAGTGCACGCCCGAGCTCCACCGAACCAAACACCCAGCACCTTCAGGTGGTCTGTCCTGACGGTGAAGAGGATGAAGGAGCGGTCGTCCCAGTTCCTGAAGAACATGACTTCGCTCTTACCCCTATTGACTTTGGCACCTGAGGCCAGTTCAAACCGGCCGCAGATGTCCAACAGCCTACTCACCGACCGACAATCGTTGCAGAAGACAGCGACATCATCCATGTACAGGGAGGTCTTGACCTGAAGGCCTCCGCTGCCTGGGATAGTCACGTCCTTCAGGCTCACACAGCACATGAACGAGGCAGGAGGGAGAGGGCAGCCCTACCTGACTCCAGATCTGACGGGAAAACTGTCCGATTCCCACCCGTTGATCGAGATGTTGGTGTAGAGCAGCAGGATCCAATTGCGGATGCCCTCCCCGAACCCCAATTTGGAGAGGACGTCCCTCATGTAAGCATGAGAGACCCTGTCGAAAGCCGTCTCCTGGTCCAGCCTGATGAGGCAGGTGTCCACCTGCCTGTCCTGCACGTAGGCGATTGTATCCCTGACGAGTACGAGGCTCTCCGTGATCTTCCTGCCCGGCACAGCACAGGTTTGGTCAGGGTGAATCACCGACTCCAGGACAGACCTGACCCGGTTGGCTATGACCTTGGCCAGGATTTTGTAGTCCACGTTCGACAGTGAAATGGGATGCCAATTCTTAATTTCTTCCCTCTCCCCCTTCCTCTTGTAAATGAGGGTGATGATGCCTTTCCTCATGGACTTGCACATTTGCCCTGCCCAAAGTGCACTATCATACACCTCCAGCAGGTCCTGGCCGACCAGGTCCCCCAGAGCGGAATACAGCTCGACCGGTAAGCCATTGCTCCCGGGAGTCTTATTCCTCTCCAAGGACTTGAGGGCTCTGGTCAGCTCGTCCAGGGATATCGGCCGGTCCAGCCACTCCCACGTGCCGTCGTCTAAGGCCTCCATGATAGACGACAGGAACGACTCGGAGGCCGTGCTGTCCGTGGGCTTCGTGTTGTACAGTCCGGCATAGAAGGTTCTGCTGATCCTCAAAATGTCGGGCCGAGACGACGTCACCGAGCCGTCGTCCTCCTTCAGCCGGCTAAGCACAGAGCTCTCTTTGTGCACCTTCTGAAAGAAGAAACGCGAGCACGTCTCGTCCTGCTCCACGGACCTGCTCGTCTCGTCCTGCTCCACGGACCGGACCCTGGACCGAAAGATTATCCTGGAGGCCTCTGCGGCGAAGAGCAAGGCTTGCTGTTCCCCTCACCTCGCGGAGGTCCTCCGTGACATCGACCTCCATCAACTGCAGAAGGAGCAGGTTCTGCACCCTTTTCTGGAGTCTCAACAGCTTCCCCGCCACCCCCCTCCCACCTCTCTCGCCTTCCGAACACCCTTGAGGACAAAGAACCTCTTGATGTTCTCCTTCACTGTCTCCCACCAGCCGCCCGGAGACTCAAAGAGGGGTTTCACGGTTCTCCAACCGGCGTACTCCCTCTTAAGCTCCTCGACTTTCTCTGGGGTCAACAGAGACGCGTTGAGCTTCCACGTCCCCTTGCCGGCCGGCTGGTCGTCCTGTAAGAGACAGTCGGCTAGCAGGAGGCAGTGGTCAGAGAAGAACACAAGCTCGACGCCGGTGGGCCTGACCGAGAACGCCCGTAACACAAACAGGAAGTCTATCCTTGAGCGAATAGACCCGTCTTGCCGCGACCAGGTGTACCTCCGCTGCGCTCCATCTGCAGGGGTGCTGAAGACATCGAGCAGCTTGGTGTCCTTCACCGTGCCCATGAGGAATCTGGACGTGACATCCAGTTGACTCCCCCTACCCGCTGTCCCCACGCTGATCTTCCATCTGCATCGATGATGCAGTTGAAGTCTTTGCCTAGGATGACTGGCATGGACGTAGCCAGCAGGGGTGGAAGCCGCTGCAGGATGGCCAACCGCTCACTCCGTACCGCTGGGGCGTACACATTGATCAGCCTCAGGGGAGCGTTCCTGTAGGTGACATTAGCCACTAGGAGGCGCCCACCCCACCACCTCCTGAACTTGAGAGATGGTGAAGTTGAGCCCCCGCAGCAGAATAGCCAGGCCCGAGGAGCGACTGTCGTTACCTGCCCGACCAGATCGAAGGCCCACAGGTCCAGACGCCGGACCATTTCCCATATCTGCTGAGGTGCGGTATCCCGCACTCCTGCAGAAACAGGAGGTCCGCCTTGACAGTGGTCAGGTAGGCCAACGTGGACACACATCTTGCGGTGGACTTGACGCACCGCACATTAATGCTCGCAATTCATACCCCTGTTGTGGGCAGTGACCGCAGTACCCTCCCCAAGTTCAAGGTTCAGCCTCTCCATCTGTCCCTTCATGCCCATTGCCCGGGCTAACTGCTGGACGCTCTCCGGGCTCAGGAAACCATCCGTGCTGCCTTCCGGGTGGCATCCCCCCCATCGGGGGTACGGAGGCAGGAGGGTCTGGCTCTGGGTCAGGCTGGGGACGCGCTGATTCCTCCTTCCTGCCTGGAAGTTCCGGGGGGCCCTCCAGGGCCCCAGCGGCACGTGACTGGGCATCGGAGGGAGCCTCAGGACGCCTCCCGTCACCTGGAAGCGGGGTGCTGCTTTCCGTCTCCCTTGAGATCTTTAGCTTCTGCTTTGGGCGGGCCCCCTCTGAATCTCCCTCGTCAGAGGAGCTCTTATAGCCCCCCTGTAGCTGCCTCTTCCCGCCTGATGGTTGCGGTTCCTGGGCCCGCCGACGCGCCTTCCTCCTCGCTTTCCGGACTGTTGTCCACTCCCCTGGGTCGCCTGTCACTGCCTCCATCGACTCCAGCTTGTGGGGGGGGAGCGGAGCCTGGAGGGGCGCTTTGCTGGCCTTGGGCCCATCCTGCAGGGCTGGGCCCTCCTGCACGACCTGGCCCTCCTGCACATTAGTGGGGTCCTTGCAGGGCCCTGGTGCCTTCCTCTCCTCCGGGGGGGGCTCCCCCGCATTGCCCCTACCGGCGACCTGGGCGTAGGTGGTCCCCCGCTGCGGGCATGCCCTAAAGATGTGGCCCACTTCCCCGCAAAGGTTGCAGCTTTTTTCTTATGGGCCATCCTTTGCAAGGTGTCCCTCCTCCCTGAGGTTCTTGCAGATGGTGGCTTTGCAGTCGGCTGCCACGTGACCTAACCTACCACAGGCATGGCAGACTTTAGGTTGCCCTGCGTAGGTCAGATAGCCCTTGCTCCCGCCGATCACGAAGCTGGACGTCATGATGTCAGTTAGGTCCCCTTCCACCTTCACATACCTTCCAAGGAAGGAGGAGAGCGCTGTGTTGGACGTGGAAGGAAGACGTCGGGTTGGCTGTGCACCCTTGCAACCAGTGGATCTTAATGCTGGCTTCGGCCTAATGCTGGTTCAGGGGAGCAGCCAACCTGCAACGATGGCTGCGGCGAGTGCTCGTGCCCCAGGTCAGGGGGTCCGGAACACCATCCGTGTTTCCGTGAAGAAGGTGGATGAAGGTGCACCTGTGGACCGCACCTTCTTCGTGAAGAGGGTCCTGTTGGACCGTTGTGGGTTTGCTGCTATGGACATTTACTGCCTGCAGGATTTCCCCGGAGGAGGTTTTTATGATGTAACCTTCAAGAGTACCAAGCTTTGCGAGCGCTTTCTGGAGGTTTTCAAGGAGAAAGGAGGTGAGGGCCCCTCTCTGTATTGACCGCTGTCCCGTTGTTTGTCCAGCTTCACGATCGGCGGGAGCAAGGGCTACCTAACCTACGCAGGGCAACCTAAAGTCTGCCATGCCTGTGGTAGGCCAGGTCCCATGGTGGCCGACTGCAAAGCCATCATCTGCAGGGAGGAGGGACACCTTGCAAAGGATTGCCCACAAGAAAAAAGCTGCAACCTTTGCGGGGAAACGGGCCACCTCTATAGGGCATGCCCGCGGCGGGGACCACCTACGCCCAGGTCGCCGGTAGGGGCAATGCGGGGGAGCCCCCCCGGAGGAGAGGAAGGCACCAGGGCCCTGCAAGGCCCCCACTAATGTGCAGGAGGGCCAGGTCGTGCAGGTGGGCCCAGCCCCGCAGGATGGGCCCAAGGCCAGCAAAGCGCCCCTCCAGGCTCCGCTCCCCCCCCCCACAAGCTGGAGTCGATGAAGGCAGCGACAGGCGACCCAGGGGAGTGGACGACGGTCTGGAAAGCGAGGAGGAAAGCGCGTTGGCGGACCCAGGAACCGCAACCATCAGGCGGGAAGAGGCAGCTACAGGGGGGCTATAAGAGCTCCTCTGACGAGGGAGATTCAGAGGGGGCCCGCCCAAAGCAGAAGCTAAAGATCTCAAGGGAGAAGGAAAGCAGCACCCCGCTTCCAGGTGACGGGAGGCGTCCTGAGGCTCCCTCCGACACCCAGTCACGTGCCGCTGGGGCCCTGGAGGGCCCCCCGGAACTTCCAGGCAGGAAGGAGGAAACAGCGCGTCACCAGCTTGACCCAGGGCCGGACCCTCCTGCCTCCGTACCCCCGATGGGGGGGATGCCACCCGGAAGGCAGCACGGACGGTTTCCTGAGCCCGGAGAGCGTCCAGCAGTTAGCCCGGGCAATGGGCATGAAGGGATAGATGGAGGGGCTGGGCCTTGGACTTGGGGAGGGTACTGCGGTCACTGCCCACAACAGGGGTACGAGTTGCGGGCATTAATGTGCGCAACATCAAGTCCACCGCAAGACGTGTGTCCACGTTGGCCTACCTGACCACTGTCAAGGCGGACCTCCTGTTTCTGCAGGAGTGCGGGATACCTCACCTCAGCAGATATGGGAAATGGTCCAGCGCCTGGACCTGTGGGCCTTCGATCTGGTCGGGGGGGTAAAGACTGTCGCTCCTCGGGACTGGCTATTCTGCTGTGGGGCTCAACTTCACCATCTCTCAAGTTCAGGAGGTGGTGGGGTGGGCGCCTCCTAGTGGCTAATGTCACCCACAGGAACGCTCCCCTGAGGCTGATCAACGTGTACGCCCCAGCGGTACGGAGTGAGCGGTTGGCCATCCTGCAGCGGCTTCCACCCCTGCTGGCTACGTCCAGGCCGGTCATCCTAGGCAGAGACTTCAACTGCATCATCGATGCAGATGGAAGATCCGGCGTGGGGTCAGCGGGTAGGGGGAGTCAACTGGACGTCACGTCCAGATTCCTGATGGGCACTGTGCAAGACACCAAGCTGCTCGACGTCTTCAGCACCCCTGCAGATGGAGCGCAGCGGAGGTACACCTGGTCGCGGCAAGACGGGTCTATTCGCTCAAGGATAGACTTCCTGTTTGTGTCACGGGCGTTCTCGGTCAGGTCCACTGGCGTCAAGCCGGTGTTCTTCTCTGACCACTGCCTCCTGCTGGCCGACTGTCACTTACAGGACGACCAGCCGGCCGGCAAGGGGACGTGGAAGCTCAACGCGTCTCTGTTGACCCCAGAGAACGTCGAGGAGCTTAAGAGGGAGTACGCCGGTTGGAGAACTGTGAAACCCCTCTTTGAGTCTCCGGGCGGCTGGTGGGAGACGGTGAAGAAGAACATCAAGAGGTTCTTTGTCCTCAAGGGTGTTCGGAAGGTGAGAGAGAGGCGGGGAAAGCTGTTGAGACTCCAGAAAAGGGTGCAGAACCTGCTCCTTCTGCAGTTGATGGGGGTCGATGTCACGGAGGACCTCCGCGAGGTGAGGGGCCAGCAAGCCTCGCTCTTCGCCGCGGAGGCCTCCAGGATAATCTTCCGGTCCAGGGTCCGCTCCGTGGAGCAGGACGAGATGTGCTCGCGTTCCTTCTTTCAGAAGGTGCACAAAGAGATCTCTGTGCTTAGCCGGCTGAAGGAGGATGACGGCTCGGTGACGTCGTCTCGGCCCGACATTTTGAGGATCAGCAGATCCTTCTATGCCGGACTGTACGACACGAAGCCCACGGACAGCACGGCCTCCGAGTCGTTCCTGTCGTCTATCACGGAGGTCTTAGACGACAGCACGAGGGAGTGGCTGGGCCGGCCGATATCCCTGGACGAGCTGACCACAGCCCTCAAGCCCTTGGAGAGGAATAAGACTCCTGGGAGCGACGGCTTACTGGTCGAGCTGTATTCCTCTCTGTGGGATCTGGTCGGCCAGGACCTGCTGGAGGTGTACGATATTGCACTTTGGGCAGGGGAAATGTGCAAGTCCATGAGGAAAGGCATCATCACCCTCATTTACAAGAGGAAGGGGGAGAGGGAAGAAATTAAGAATTGGCGTCCCATTTCACTGTCGAACGTGGACTACAAAATCCTGGCCAAGGTCATAGCCAACCGGGTCAGGTCTGTCCTGGAGTCGGTGATTCACCCTGACCAAACGTGTGCTGTGCCGGGCAGGAAGATCGCGGAGAGCCTCGCACTCATCAGGGATACGATCGCCTACCTGCAGGACAGGCGGGTGGACACCTGCCTCATCAGGCTGGACCAGGAGAAGGCCTTTGACAGGGTCCCTCATGCTTACATGAGGCATGTCCTCTCCAAATTGTGGTTTTTGGAGGGCTTCCGCAATTGGATCCGGCTGCTCTACACCAACATCGTTAGCGCAGTCTCGATCAATGGGTGGGAATCGGACAGTTTTCCCGTCAGATCTGGAGTCAGGCAGGGCTGCCCGCTCTCTCCTGCCTTGTTCGTGTGCTGTGTGGACCCCTTCACCGCATCCATCAGGAAGGACGTGAGCCTGAAGGACGTGATTATCCCAGGCAGCGGAGGCCTTCAGGTCAAGACCTCCCTGTACATGGATGACATCACCATCTTCTGCACCGATCACCGGTCGGTGAGTACGCTGCTGGATATCTGCGGCCAGTTTGAACTGCCCTCAGGTGCCAAAGTCAATAGGGGTAAGAGCCAGGTCATGTTCTTCGGGAACTGGGACGACCGCTCCTTCATCCCCTTCACCGTCAGGACAGACTACCTGAAGGTGCTGGGTGTTTGGTTCGATGGAGCTCGGGTGTGCACTAAGACTTGGGAGGAGCGTATCACCAAACTGAAGCAGAAGCTGGGCAGGTGGACGCTCTGGTCCCTCTCCATCGCGGGTAAGAACCTGGCTGTCAGGTGCGAGGGGCTTTCGGTACTGTTGTATGTGGCGCAGGCCTGGCCTATTCCCTGGACCTGCCCTGCTGCGGTCACCCGGGCCATCTTCCACTTCATTTGGGGGTCAAGGATGGACCAGATCCGCAGGGACACCATGTACAAAGACCTGGAAAATGGGGGAAAGGGCGTACCAATCGCCACCCTCACCCTGACGGCTACCTTTGTGTGCGGCTGCATCAAGCTGTGCGTAGATCCTCAGTATGCAAACACCAAGTGTCACTACTTACTGAGGTTCTACCTCTCCCTGGTGTTGCGAAGGATGGGCCTGCCTCGTTGCCGCGGAACGCTCCGAGTAGTTGGACCGTCCCGTACCACCTGTCCTTCGTGGAGAAATTTTTGAATGGAAACACCTTTGACCACAAGGCCGTCAGGCAGTGGTCAGCATGTAGTATCCTCGGGACCCTTCGGTAAAAGGAGAGGGTGGATCCCATCGTGTGGTTCCCCACGCAGATTCCCAAAGTCGTTTGGCAGAATGCCTCATCGCCAGAATTTTCAAACAAGCACAAGGACATTGCTTGGCTGGCAGTGAGAGGGGCTCTGCCAGTGAAATCCTTTATGCATGCCCGGAATCTCTGCACCACTGCACGCTGCCCTCGAGGTGGCTGCGGGGGGGAACGAGACTGTCGATCACCTCCTTCTGGAGTGTGCCTATGCGCAGGAGGTCTGGAGGGGGATGCAGTGGTATTTGTCGAGGTTCGTCCCGAGCAGCTCTGTGACGCGGGACTCCGTGCTCTACGGGCTGTTTCCCGGGACGCACACCGAGACCAAAATCAACTGTGCCTGGAGGACCATCAATGCAGTGAAAGACGCTCTTTGGTCTGCCCGCAACTTGCTGGTCTGCCAGCTGAAAGAACTGACCCCGACCGAGTGTTGCAGACTGGCGCACTCCAAAGTCCAGGACTACGTGCTGAGGGACGCGCTAAAGCTTGGGGCAGCCGCCGCCACGGCGCGGTGGGGAAAGACCACCGTATCAAACCCCTCGTCCAGAATGGGAAAAAAGGGCCCTATCTGGTAACTGGGCCCAGCTGGCGCCTTCCCCAACTGGTCAGCGGGCCAACGGGGACAGTGCGGGGTGATGACTGCCGGGGTATTTTCTTTGCTTTGTTTTTTTCTTTTTTTTCCTTTAGTTGGTGTACGTACCCCCTGGGTAACCCAGAGTGGCTTGCATGACTGGGTAGGTGTATAAATATGTTTTATTTTTTGTACATCTTATGAATAAAAGTATATTTTTTCAAATAAAAAAGTGACGAAATGTCTGAAAACTAACCTTCCAGCTCAGCGTCCAAACACATCCAGAATTTGAAGGTGTGTTACCAAAGACTGTTGGAATTCAGTGCTGCTTCCCACAATCAGATTGTTTTTTTATCTGTACGTTACACGTTTCGAAAAAAAACCTGAAAACATTTTGACTATTTTTTTCTTCTTTAAGAAATTAGTTGGGAGACTTTTCATTAAAATTACAGTATTCATTACAGATTTAGGTCAACTTACCGTTTGAGGCTGTTCCGCAATACAGCAATTAAAACACAACCAGAATTCACTCATGATTTAAAGTCCTACGAGAAAATGACCCTTCCGTGACACAGAATCTAGATTCTATATTCAAGTGTGGGAACGTCCAGCTGTCCGTCAATCCACAGAATAGTGTGTGCGATACTGAGAAAACGAGGTTCGCCCGGTCGTGAGCAAGCTAAAATCGCAAAGGTACAGTTTTGGTAACCGGCTAGTCACTCCGTATTGGAGACTTCACCACGGTTTTCGGTGGCGTTTAAACCTTTTCTCCCGTGTTCAAGAATGATGACCTGCAGAGAACTAAAATAAGAGATATTGATAAACCAAAGAAGAAGTAATAAATAGTCGAGTTTTACAATTTTGATCACCGATAGTTGTCAGCTGCATATACAGACGCACACAATGGGAAAAAAAGCACTTAAAAATCTTTTCTGCGCATTTCCACCCTGACTAAATCGGGATTTACTTTTGAATCTCAAAAGCAATCACCTCCTCTGATTGCTTCGCATAAAGCCTGCTCCTGGTGTCAAAACATCAAAGCAGAAGGAAAAACATAGCAAGTTGACGCTAAAACAGCTGAACTCTGGCCATAAACATTCTTCTACCACAACTTTGATAACCCTTTTCCTCACTTGGTTGCGTCCGGAAATAATTCCTGATATGAAGCTATCAATAAGCTATCAGTAAGAGTTGATAACTCCTTTCCACACAGTGAGATATGCTAGATCCTGATATCTAGGGCCATGTCTCCATTATTCATTCAGCTGCACCCTCAGCTTGTGCATCAACTTGATGAATGTGACACATCGGCTGACCAACACGTTGCATGAAAACGGATGCCTGCAACATTCCGAATGTCTTCCTTTCCCAGACCTGCATCACTTATTCAATTTCTCAATGCATTTAGTATGGACTACTGTCAAGCTTACACAACAGATGATGAAGCAATTGCCTGTGCCTCCCACAGCATCTTGGGTAGTTGCACGAATAACGGTTCGCTTTTGATCAGCATTGGCCACTTTTTAGGTAATTTCTGCTAACTTTATCATTAAGATTGTTCCATGGTAAGGGAACTATAGACATGTGGAGACTGTTTAAGGAACAGTTGTTGGGAGTGATGAGTAAATATGTCCCTCTGAGACAGGCAAGAAGGGGTAAGATTAAGGACCCTTGGATGATGAGAGCGGTGGAGCTTCTAGTGAAAAGAAAGAAGGTAGCTTACATAAGGTGGAGGAAGCTAGGGTCAAGTTCAGCTAGAGAGGATTACATGCAGGCAAGGAAGGAGCTCAAAAATGGTCTGAGGAGAGCCAGGAGGGGGCACGAGAAAGGCTTGGCAGAAGGAATCCGGGAAAACACAAAGGCATTTTACACTTACGTGAGGAATAAGAGAATGATCAAAGAAAGAGTAGGGCCGATCAGGGATAGCATAGGGAACTTGTGTGTGGAGCCTGAGGAGGTAGGGGAAGCCCTAAATGAGTTTTTTGCTTCTGTCTTTATGAAAGAAACCAACTTTGTAGTGAATGAAACCTTTGAAGAGCAGGTGTGCATGCTGGAATGGATAGAGATAGACGAAGCTGATGTGCTGAAAATTTTGTCAAACATTAAGATTGACAAGTCGCCAGGCCCGGACCAGATTTGTCCTCGGCTGCTTTGGGAAGCGAGAAATGCAATTGCTTCGCCACTTGCGAAGATCTTTGCATCCTCGCTGTCCACTGGAGTCGTACCTGAGGACTGGAGAGAGGCAAATGTAATTCCTCTCTTCAAGAAAGGAAATAGGGAAATCCCCGGCAATTATAGACCGGTAAGTCTCACGTCTGTCGTCTGCAAGGTGTTAGAAAGGATTCTGAGGGATAAGATTTATGACCATCTGGAAGAGCATGGCTTGATCAAATACAGTCAACACGGCTTTGTGAGGGGTAGGTCATGCCTTACAAACCTTATCGAGTTTTTTGAGGATGTGACTAGAAAAGTTGATGAGGGTCGAGCTGTGGATGTGGTGTATATGGACTTCAGTAAGGCATTTGATAAGGTTCCCCATGGTAGGCTCATTCAGAAGGTCAGGAGGAATGGGATACAGGGGAACTTAGCTGCTTGGATACAGAATTGGCTGGCCAACAGAAGACAGCGAGTGGTAGTAGAAGGAAAATATTCTGCCTGGAAGTCAGTGGTGAGTGGGGTTCCACAGGGCTCTGTCCTTGGGCCTCTACTGTTTGTAATTTTTATTAATGACTTGGACGAGGGGATTGAAGGATGGGTCAGCAAGTTTGCAGACGACACAAAGGTCGGAGGTGTCATTGACAGTGTAGAGGGCTGTTGTAGGCTGCAGCGGGATATTGACAGGATGCAGAGATGGGCTGAGAGGTGGCAGATGGAGTTCAACCTGGATAAATGCGAGGTGATGCATTTTGGAAGGTCGAATTTGAAAGCTGAGTACAGGATTAAGGATAGGATTCTTGGCAACGTGGAGGAACAGAGGGATCTTGGTGTGCAGATACATAGATCCCTTAAAATGGCCACCCAAGTGGACAGGGTTGTTAAGAAAGCATACGGTGTTTTGGTTTTCATTAACAGGGGGATTGAGTTTAAGAGTCGTGAGATCTTGTTGCAGCTCTATAAAACTTTGGTTAGACCGCACTTGGAATACTGCGTCCAGTTCTGGTCGCCGTATTATAGGAAAGATGTGGATGCTTTGGAGAGGGTTCAGAGGAGGTTTACCAGGATGCTGCCTGGACTGGAGGGCTTATCTTATGAAGAGAGGTTGACTGAGCTCGGTCTCTTTTCATTGGAGAAAAGGAGGAGGAGAGGGGACCTAATGGAGGTATACAAGATAATGAGAGGCATAGATAGAGTTGATAGCCAGAGACTATTTCCCAGGGCAGAAATGGCTAGCACGAGGGGTCATAGTTTTAAGCTGGTTGGTGGAAAGTATAGAGGGGATGTCAGAGGCAGGTTCTTTACGCAGAGAGTTGTGAGAGCATGGAATGCGTTGCCAGCAGCAGTTGTGGAAGCAAGGTCATTGGGGTCATTTAAGAGACTGCTGGACATGCATATGGTCACAGAAATTTGAGGGTGTATACATGAGGATCAATGGTCGGCACAACATTGTGGGCTGAAGGGCCTGTTCTGTGCTGTACTGTTCTATGTTCTAAGATGCCATTGTTCATCAATGGGATGGTGCAGATGGTCTTTGACCAGCATGTGGCCCCTAAACACCTTCATTTTGCATACATAGCAAATAGGCGATAACATGATTGCAATTTAAATGTAGCTGGTGTTTACAAATGGCCCGCTCCATGTACTTGCCCTTTCGATGTCCTAATATCCAACAAAAGTGGATCCCACACTTTCATGTGTCAAACTGGCACTGGAGCAGCACGGTGGCTCAGTGGCTAACACTGCTGCCTTCCAGTACTCAATTCCACCCTCGCGCAACTGGCTGTGTGGAGTTTGCACATTCTCCCTGTGACTGCATGGGTTTCCTCTGGGTGCTCTGGTTTCCTCCCATAGTCCAAAGATGTGCAGGCTAGGTGGATTGGACATGCTAAATTGCCCATAGTGTTCAGGGATGTGTAGCTTAGGTGGGTTATAGAGGAATGGGTCTGAGTGGCATGGTCCAAGTATTGGTGTGGACTTGTTGGGCTGAAGGACCGTAGGGATTCTGTTCTATGATTCTACAACTGCACCCATTCTGGGCATTGTCCTAGCTATTTTCCAGTCGCAATCTGCATCTGGAAAACTGAAGCAATGATAGTGCAGTGCATTGTGGACTCCATCAGCACAGTGACCAAATAGCCCCATTTCAAGACATTGATGCTGTGTTTTACCTTATACGACTCGGACAACCTATTTACATACAGTCCCCACCAATTCTCTTTTCAAACCCTTTTGTGGAAACCTACCACATTGAACATTTTGCCTGGTCTGCTCCTCTACACATCGTCTACAGAGGCATCAGTGGTCACCACTGCCAATAAACCTTCCTCTTGTGCTCTAACATGTCTTCTAACGCTATTTCACGGAATCACAGCAACTTTCCACCATACCTTTTGGGTTTCCATTCCCTATCACCACAAATGCCTCTGCCACCCTCCCTACCTCTTTAGCTGTGGTCACTCTGCTCTGATGGGGAGCCCCTTTGCACTCTTCTTAACAATCAGCAGGCAGAGAAGGACTGTATAGAAGAATCGTAGAATCCCTATAGTGTGGAAATGGGCCATTTGGCCCAATAGATTTACAACACCCCTCTAAACAGCATCCCAGCCAGACCCATTCCCCTAACTTGCCAAGATGGTGGGGCTGTAAGCAGACATTGGGCAAACTGGACGTATATTCACTTAAGTTTGAAAGAGGTGATCTTATTGGAACTTACAAAATACTTAAAAGAATAGACTGGATGGATGCACATTTCCCACAGTTGGAATGTCTTAAATCAGGGACCACAATTGAAAAAATAATGGATATGTCATTTAGGACCAATATAAGAAGTTTTCTTCAAATCAAAGGATTGTGAATCTCTACTGCAAAGGGCTGTAGAAGTTCAGTCTCTTAGAATCTATAAAGTGAAGATTGATAAATTTATGAAGTGCAAAGGATTACGGGGACAGTGTGCTTCAAAGTATTCGATCAGCCATGATCGTAGTAAATGGTGAAAGCAGCTTGATGGGCTGAATGGCCCTGCTCCTATACTCATTATCACATTAGTATTTGTAGGAGTTTGCATTGCACAAGTTGGCTGCTTTAGAAAGTGGTTAAACTTAAAACTGCTTAACTGGTTGTAAATTGCTTTGCAAAATCTGTTGGTTGTGAAAAGTGCTTCTTAAATGAAAGTCAATTTCTCTTCCTACCTTCATCCACAACTCCATGTAGAGTGTAACAAACTCATCATTAATCATATCTACTTTGCAGATGATTTGGAATAAGCAATGTGGCCATGAGGAGAGATTGAGTAGATTAGTGTACATTCTCTGGATTTTAGAAGAATGAGGTGTTTTAATTGAAAAATATAAAGTTCTTGAGGAGTTTGACAGATTAGACATTGAGAAAATGTTTCCCCGGCTGGCAAATCTAATACATAGGTCACAGTGACAGAATAAAGCTCAATCATTTACTGTGCTTTGCTTCTGTTACCCTCCTCTTCAGTCTTGCCTTCGTACCAAACCTAGCATCCATTCATCTTGTTCTCAGTCTTTACCTTTGCTGCACGTCATCCCTCACATTCTGTGACATTAGCCACTTGTTCACAAAAACCCTTCCGCATTTAGCCCAGTAACTTCTGAGGAAGGGTCACCGGTCCTGAAACATAAACTCTGTTGTTTCCTTCACAGATGCTGCCAGACCTGCTGGGCTTTTCTGGCAACTTTGTTTTTGCTACCAACTTCTCAATTTCCTTCCTTGACCTTCTTGCTTGCCGACATCGTGAAAGTTCCCCTCCAAATAATTATACATTTCTAACTATGTTTCCTCAAAGGTCTGAGATGTCAGATGTCTTCTCCATATCAATCTACCCCAATATTCCTTCATCAAATTACTTCCAGCTGACTTCTCTCATGCTCACAAAACCAAAGATATTTTTATCTAATAACATTCTCTGTGATAATCCATTTATTCATCTCCATCCTCAGCATGTCCTTGTCAAACTGCTCTCTTCTGCTGATGTGATAATGGGAACTGCAGATGCTGGAGAATCCAAGATAACAGTGTGAAGCTGGATGAACACAGTACGCCAAGCAGCATCTCAGGAACACAAAAGCTGATGTTTCAGGCCTAGACCCTTCATCAGAGAGGGGGATGGGGAGAGGGTTCAGGAATAAATAGGGAGAGAGGGGGAGGCGGACCGAAGATGGAGAGAAAAGAAGATAGGTGGAGAGGAGAGTATAGGTGAGGAGGTAGGGAGGGGATAGGTCAGTCCAGGGAAGACGGACAGGTCAAGGAGGCGGGATGAGGTAGCAGGTAGGAAATGGAAGTGCGGCTTGAGGTGGGAGGAAGGGATGGGTGAGAGGAAGAACAGGTTAGGGAAGCAGAGACAGGCGGTGCTAGTTTTGTGATGCAATGGGGGTGAGGGGAAGAACTGGGCTGGTTTTGGGATGCAGTGGGGGAAGGGCAGATTTTGAAGCTTGTGAAGGTCACATTGATACCATTGGGCTGCAGGGTTCCCAAGCGGAATATGAGTTGCTGTTCTTGCAACCTTCACATGGCATCATTGTGGCACTGCAGGAGGCCCATGATGGAATGGGAGGGGGAGTTAAAATGGTTCACGACTGGGAGGTGCAGTTGTTTATTGCAAACCGAGCGGAGGTGTTCTGTAAAGCGGTCCCCAAGCCTCCGCTTGGATTCCCCAATGTAGAGGAAGCCACACCGGGTACAATGGATACAGTATACCACATTGGCAGATGTGCAGGTGAACATCTGCTTAATATGGAAGGTCATCTTGGGGCTTGGGATGGGGGTGAGGGAGGAGGTGTGGGGGCAAGCGTAGCACTTCCTGCAGTTGCAGGGGAAGGTGCCGGGTGTGGTGGGGTTGGAGAGGAGTGTGGAGCGGACAAGGGAGTCACAGAGAGAGTGGTCTCTCCAGAAGGGGTTGGGAAAATGACTTGGGTGGTGGGGTTGGATTGTAGACGGCGGAAGTGTTGGAGGATGATGCGTTGTATCTGGAGGTTGGTGAGGTGGAATCTGAGAACGAGGGGGATCCTCTTAGGGTGGTTGTGGCGGGGGCGAATGTGAGGGATGTGTTGCGGGAAATGCGGGACATGTGGTCAAGGGTGTTCTCGACCACTGTGGGGGGAAAGTTGCAGTCCTTGAAGAATGTGGACATCTGGGATGTGCGGGAGTGGAATGCATCATCCTGGGAGCAGATGCGGCAGAGGCGGAGGAATTGGGAATAGGGGATAGAATTTTTGCAGGAGGGTGGGTGGGAGGAGGTTTATTCTAGGTAGCTGTGGGAGTCAGTGGGCTTGAAATGGACATCAGTTTCTAGCTGGTTACCTGAGATGGAGGCTGAGAGGTCCAGGAAGGTGAGGGATGTGTTGGAGATGGCCCAGGTGAACTTGATGTTGGGGTGGAAGGTTTGGTGAAATGGATGAACTGTTCGAGCTCCTCTGGGGAGCAAGAGGCGGCACCGATACAGTCATCAATGTAACCGAGGAAGAGGTGGGGTTTGGGGCCTGTGTAGGTGAAGAGGGACTGTTCCACGTAAGCTACAAATGGGCAGGCATAGTTGGGCCCACACGGGTACCCATGGCCACCCGCTTTGTCTGTAGGAAGTGGGAGGAATCGAAAGAGAAGTTGTTGAGGGTGAGGACGAGTTTGGCTAGGTGAATGAGGGTGTTGGTGGAACGGTATTGGTCGGGCCTGCAGGACTGGAAGAAACAGAGGGCCTTGAGGCCATTTGCATGAGGAATACAGGTGTATACGGACTGGGTGTCCATGGTGAAAATGAGGTGTTGGGGGCTAGGGAATTGGAAGTTCTGGAGGAGTTGGAGGGTGTGGGTGGTGTCACGGACATAGGTAGGGAGTTCCTGGACCAAAGGGGAGAAAATGGAGTCCAGATAGGTGGAGAAGAGTTCGGTGGGGCAGGAACAGGCTGAGACAATGGGTCGACCAGGGCAGGCAGGTTGGTGGATTTTGGGAAGGAGATAGAAACATGCCATGTGGGGTTGGGGAACAATGAGGTTGGAGGCTGTGGGTGGGAGGTCCCCTGAGGTGATGAGGTCATAGATGGTATTGGAGATGATGGTTTGGGGTGGGGTCACGATCAGTGGGGGGGGTAGGAGGTGGTGTCGGAGAGTTGGCATTTGGCCTCGGCGATGTAGAGGTCAGTGCGCCATACTACCACTGCGCCCCCCCCTTGTCTGCGGGTTTGATGGTGAGGTTGGGGTTGGAGCGGAGGGCTGCCCGTTCTGCGGGGGAGAGATTGGAGTGGGTGAGAGGGGTGGAGAGGTTGATGCGGTTGATGTCTCGACTGCAGTTGGAGATGAAGAGGTCGAGGGAGGGTAGGAGGCCTGGGGGTGGTGTCCAGTAAGAGGACTTGTGTTGGAGGCACGTGAAGGGGTCAGTGGAGGGAGGGTTAGGCTCCCGGTTAAAGAAATAAGCGTGGAGGCAAAGGTGGCAGAAAAACTGCTAGCTGTCCAAACGTGACTGGTATTCATTGATGTGTGGGTGGAGGGGGACAAACGTGAGCCCCTTGCTTAGGGCTAACCATTCGTCCTCAGTCAGTGGGAGTCTCGGGGGATGGTGAAGATGCGACAGGGCTCAGTGTGGCTGTCTTCTCTGGGGTTGTTGGCTGTGGAGGTTGTGGGCGGAGCGATGAGGTCGCCGGCTGTGGGCGGGGTTCCGTCGGCGTCGGCTGTGTGCGGGGTTCTGTCAGCATCGGCTGTGGGCGGGGTTCTGTCAGCGTCGGCTGTGGGCGGGGTCCGTCGGCTGTGGGCGGAGCAGAGTGGGCAGCAGCAGCAGCAGCGGCGGTGAGGGTGATGTGTGTGGTGTTGGTTCTGGAAGTGGAGGCGGTGACGCCAGCAGCGGTCGCGGTCCCAGAAGTGGTGTGCCCGGTCATGGCAGATGTGACGTCATCAGTGTGGTCACTGGCCGTGTCCTCATGGTCAATGGCGGCGGGTGCATGGTGGAGGAGGGGCAGGGACAGGCTCAGGATTTGGGAGGTGCAGGAATCCTTTTTAAGATGGCAGGAGCCAGTGAGTTTGTTGTACTTACGATTTTTGGTGTCCGGTAAAGCTGAGTAGAACTGCTTCAAAATCTCCCCTTCCCCCACTGCATCCAAAAGCCAGCCCAGCTCTTCCCCTCCCCCCACTGCATCCCAAAACCAGCCCAGCCTGTCTCTGCTTCCTCCATTTCCTACCTACTACCCTCATCCCGCCTCCTTGACCTGTCCGTTTTCCCTGGACTGACCTAACATCTCCCTACCTCCCCACCTATACTCTCCTCTCCACCTATCTCCTTTTCTCTCCATCTTCGGTCTGCCTCCCCTCTCTCCCTATTTATTCCAGAACCCTCGCCCCATCCCCCTCTCTGATGAAGGGTCTAGGCCTGAAACATCAGCTTTTGTGCTCCTGAGATGCTGCTTGGCCTACTGTTTTCATCCAGCTTCGCACTTTGTTATCTTGCTCTCTTCTGCTGTTCAGTTTTGTGGGACTGTCTTTGCATGATCTCCCATCCTGAACCTATCCAACAGAGCCAGTAATGGCTTCATTTTGCACTTTGACATGGCTACCTACAAGTAACCTGAAGATATGTCCATGATATCCTTCTCTTTCTCATTTGCATATCATTCCTTATCCATCGGAAGAGGTCAGCTTTCATTTTAATTGCCTGCAGTTCTAGCTCTCCAGCAATTTCCTTGACTCATGAGATTGTGAAATTAGGCTATGAATGATTTAATGAATGTATTCAAGTCAGCCTCAGGATGAATCATATTCTGCACATCCCAAAATCCTCTTCCTTTGTGATTAATTTAGCTAATCAGTTGCTGAGGTTATGTCACATCTTTTAGATTGACAATGAGCCATGACTGAGTATCAAATCTCATTCTAAGCGAGAATATTTATTAGCTACTTCTGCCAACACTCTACCTCGATCCTAACCGGGTTGACACGCCCGACTGCTTGCTACAGGGAATCAAACCACTGTTCAATTTGGACACCAGTCTTAGAAATATTCCTGCATCTGCTGACCATAGACAGGATCCCCAAACACTGGGGTTCGCAACTGAATTCCAGATTAGCACTAGGCTAGAATTTGACATTTCTAGGTTCTTGTTTAGGGTCCTACCAAGATATACCATAGGAGCAAATTAAAATGACCACGGATCTTGGGTATGAATTTTTATGTATTTTCCAAATGAGCCATCAACAGTTGAATAGGAGCTCATGGTCTTGAAAGCAGTCATTTTAAAAGACAGCTGCAATGAACTAATAATGTGTCCTGTTTGTCTGCCTCTTCTACATGTTGCACAGTCCCACCTCTGTTTACAGGATGAAGGGTTTTACTGTCAGAATCAGGGACACTGGCCTTCAAAATCAACCCAATTAAGAGTTTATATACAGAAGCTCAGAGAAATTAAACCAAATGCAGCCCACACCCCAGATGTGGTGAGTAACTAAGCTGTAAACTCCAGTTCTGCATAGGGTACAGTGTGTGACATGTGGCTGATGACACAGTACAGTGCTCACACTCACCCTCAGTCAATCATAGCTTTGTTTCCTGAAACGTGAATTTTTTTTGTAAGAATGTACTTGTCTGAAGAAGTTGAATGTCAATCAGCCAAGTTCCTTACCACAGCATAAATAGTGAATTTTGTAATAAATACAGCTAAGGTGTGTTTAATGATGGTTAGAAAAACCCAAAAGTATCAGCTCAGAATTCATGGTGTTCCTGTGGTTTCTAACATTCTGACAACTGAAATGCGTTCCTATTCATTATCTGCTGCACAGCTAGCCTTCACTTTGAAAGGAGAGAGGACTGCAGAAAAGCGATTATTTTACACTGAAGTTACACCACAGAATGTCAATCTGGGCACAATCTTGAAAAGGAACAAGAGCCCTTTTCACAATTGTTGAACAAGATTGATCAGCTTATAAACAAAGTCCTCTGTACCATTGTCACAAACAGAGATGAAAACATAAAACAATACAGCACAGGAACGGGCCCTTCAGCCCATAATGTTGTGCTGGACATAATGCCAAATTAAACTGATCCCTTCTGTCTGCCCTTGGTCCATATCCCTCCATTTCTTGCATATTCACGTGCTTATCTAAAAATCCCTTAAAATATCCTTAAAATACCCCTGGTGGCACGTTCTAGATTCCTACCACCTTCTGTGTAAAAAGACATGCCCCTCACATCTCCTTTGAACTTTTCCCCTCTCACCTTAAATGCGTGTGCGAGTAGACATTTATGCATTTCAACTCTGGGAAAAAGATTTTGACCGGCAATCCTGTCTATGCATCTCATAATTTTATAGACTTCTATCAGGTCTTCCCTCAGCCTCCGCCGCTCCAGAGAAAACAACTGGAGTTTTTCTAGCCTCTCCTTATATCTCATACCCTCTAATCCAGGCAGCATCCTGGCAAACCTCTTCTGCACCCTCCCCAAATCCTCTACATCTTTCCATCATGTGGCAACCAGAACAGAATGCAATACTCTATGTGGCCTAACCAAATTCTTATAAAGCTGCAACATGACATTTTAACTCTTGTACTCAATTCTCCAACCAATTAAGGCAAGCATGCCATACACCTTCTTTACCACCCTATCTACTTGTGTTGCCACATTCAGGGAGCTATGGACTTGAAACCCAAGGTTCCTCCATACATCAATGCTATTTAGGATTCTGCCATTAACTGCATAGTGATAGTGAGGGTGTGTAAGTGTGAACGTCAGCGTGTGATTATGAGAGATTGTGTTTCAGAGGGTGTGTGAGGTGAAGTGAGATTGTGACAGTGTGAGTTAGATTATGCATGGGTATGAATGTGTAAGTGACAGTGTGTAATTTTGAGTGTGTGTAACTGTGTCAGAGAGTGCGCAGGTGTGAGAATGAGTTTGTGCATCTTTGCATGTATGAGGGTGAGTGTGTGTGAGTGTGTTTGAGTATGATTGTGTTTGAGTGAGTGTATAAGAATGTGGGTGACTGTGTGTGAGGTTGAGAGTGTGAGTGCATGCGAGAGTGTGTAAATTTATGCATGTGTTAGATTGTGCGTGTGAGTGACTGTACAAGTGTTTCTGTGCATTAGTATATGTGTGTGTGTTTGAGAGTCAGAATGAATGTGTATTTTTGGATATGTGAGGGCTGTAGTTTGTTGAGAGAATGTCTTTGTATGTTACTGTGAGAGATTCAGTGAGTTTGATTGCGAGGGAGTGAGTGTGACTGTGAGGGAGTGAAAGGGTGAATGTGTGATGGTGAGAGGGCGTGTGAGAAAGTGTGTAAATGTGTGTGTGCATATTTGAATATGTGTGAATATGTAATTCTGAATGACTATCGATGTGTGTGAGAGACTGAGAGGGTGAGAGGTGAGACTGTTTGCAAGAGAGAATGGAGTGTGAGTGTATCAGAATGAGTGTTAGTGTGTATGTATATAAGAGACTGCAAGATTGAGAGTGTCCAAGTGTGAGAGTATTTGTGTATGTGTTAGATTATGCATGTGTGATTGTGTAAGCGAGTGTACAATTGCGAGTTTACATGAGTGTATATGAGAGTAAGTCAGAATCCCTACAGTGTGGAAACAGGCCATTTAGCCCAATGGGTCCACACCACCCCTCTGAAGAGCATCCCACCCAGCACCATTCCTGCAACTCAGCATTTCCCATGCCTAACACACCTAACCCAAACATCCCTGGGTACTATTGGCAATTTTGCATGGCCAATCCAGCTACCTTGCACATCTTTGGACTGCGGGAGCACCCGCAAGAAACCCACGCAGACAGAGGGAGAATGTGCGAACTCCACACATACAGTTGCTTGAGACTGAAATTGAACCTGGGTCCCTGGCACTGTGAGGCAGCAGTGCTAACTACTAAGCCATCATGCCGCCCCATGTTGTGTTTGCATGTATGAGTGTGTTTTAGTGAAATTGTGAGAGCGCACAAGTGTTTGGGTGAACATGTGTTTGCACACAGATGAGTATTTTGCAATGTAAATGATTACTTCAAAACAGCACTAAATGGTTTACAAGGTAGACATCCAAGCATGTTAACAGTACCATGCAAAGATAGGTACATTGAAGATCAAGTTCACCTTGGAAGATGTAAAATATGTACATACAAAATAGTTGATGAATTTGGAGTGCAACTGCAAGAAAGTAAGATTCTGTACCACCCAAATTTGGTACGATTAACACATTGCCATTCCTTTCAATGCCAGCATCATGCAGACTTTGTGCTACCTGGTCACATACGTGATTGCACCCAGTGCTGAGTGTACTGTCAGGCAGCTGCAAGCCTGAGCAGGGGTGTAAAATTATGACACCAGAATAATTTAAATCTCCAACAAATTAGAATGTGCTGGAGAAACTCAACAGTTCTGGCACCATCTTTGGAGTGAAAACAGAATTAACATTTTATGTCACCAACTGACGAAGGCAGTTGACATGGCAGAATATGGTTCCTTATTTCTGGAATAACAGCAATAGAGGGTTGAGTGCAGGGATGGATAGGACATCAGAAGACTTCCTTCAGAGAACCAGGAAGCCCTGACAAAAATGAGTATAATGAAGAAACTACTGTCAGCAATCAACTCCTGGATGCAATGCAATAAAAAATTTAATGGCCTCATATGATTGGTTAAGGTTAGTAAATGCATATTCACACAGCCAAACTACTAGTCTCATACAGCTTCACTTATTTATCAACAATCTTTTATCAACCACGATTTATTTCACATTCATAATTTCTCAACAGCTTTGCAAGTACATCTTTCAGCTGACACACAATACCAGTCATTGAACTATGTCAGGCATATCACACAAATATATTGTCCTGCAAGAGGGAGGGCGACAGTGACTGTGGTGCACAGCTGCAGGCAGTAGCACCTACAGGGCACAGTCATCACTCACTTGGATAAGACAATGCCATGAAGGCCATAACTTTCAACAGAAGGTGGAAACTTAGGTGTGCCTGATTCTCACTGTTGCATTTCTCTTACCGCTCATCCCATAATTTCTTATATACAGTTGCAGATGGTGTTAACATGTGTCATCTCCACACTGCTCTCCTGTCACAGAATCATAGGTCATAGAATTCCTATGGTGTAGAAACAGGTCATTGGGCCCAACAAGTCCACTCAGACTTTGCAAAGAGCATCCCTCCCAGATTCATCTCCGTATCATATCCCTGTAGCTCAGCATATCCCTTGGCTAATCCACCAAACCTACAGATCCCTGGGCACTACGGGCAGTTTAGAATGGCCAATCTATCTAACCTGCTCATCTTTGGACTATGGAAGGAAACCACAGCACCCAGCAAAAACCCACACAAACATGGAGAATGTGCAAACTTCACACAGACAGTCACCCTAGGCTGGAATTGAACCCAAGGCCATGGAGCTGTGAGGCAGCAGTGCTAATCACTGAACTACCATGCCACTTGTCCTTGTGGCTTTTTGATTTCAGATATCCAAGACCTGTAGTGGTTCAAGATCAATAAGTGGAACACGACAATGTTGAGGAAGAAAGAGACAGCCCTTATAGCCAACAGCTCAGCGAAGGACATTGAGTGTGCTATGAAGGATAGCACAGAAGCAGGATCTGCATATGGTGAGGCACCTACTGTAGGTGGACTGTAGCCACATGAAAATTAAGATAGTACATGAAGATTGCCGAGAGTGAGGTCACATATCAGCTCAGCCACAGTGGACTCGGGTAATGATTGCATGGATTGATGTAGGGAAAAAAGATTGATGGGAATGAGCACATAATTATTATTGAGATTCATTTTACCTTATTTTAACAGCATTGGTGGAAGGCTTCTTCTGGCCCAGCGACGATGTGGCTTCCAGCAGCTTGGCATGGGGGTCTCAGTGTGACATAGAGATCTCATCCCCACGTGGAGCTTTTCTTCGGCATCAGCTTCCAGGCATCCCAGCAGTTCAGCAGGCAGTCTCGTCCATGAGTAGCAGTCTTGGTCTGCATGGTGGTCTTTGGTGGAGACTTCTGGCTCAGCTGGCTCAGTATTCCAGCGACCTGGTATGGTGGCCTCTTCCTGGCCTGGGTATTGTCCTGGTGTGGCGTTTCTGTCACACAATCGCTGTCTCGTGCAGATATCCCATTGCTCCTTAATCAGTAATGACACTTTGACGACGTGACAAAGCTGGTAGATGAGGGAAGTGCTGTGGATGTCACATACATGGACTTCAGTAAAGCGTTTGATAAGGTTCTCCACAGTAGGCTGATGGAGAAATTGAAGTCATATGGGGTCCAGGGTGTACTAGCTAGATGGATAGAAAACTGGCTGGGCAACAGGAGACAGAGTTGTAGTGGAAGGGAGATTCTCAAAATGGACAACTGTTTCCAGTGGTGTTCCACAGGGATCTGTGTTGGGACCACTGTTGTTTGTGATACACATAGATGATATGGAGGAAGGTATAGATGGTCTGATTAGCGAGTTTGCAGACAACACTAAGATTGGTGGACCAGCAGATAGTGAAGGAGACTGTTAGAGAATGCAGCAGAATATATATAGATTGGAGAGTTGGGCAGAGAAATTGCAGATGGAGTTTAATCCAGGCAAATGCGAGGTGATGCATTTTGGAAGATCCAATTCAAGAGCGAATTATACGGTAAATGGAAAAGCCCTGGGGAAAATTGATACACAGAGAGATCCGGGCGTTCAGGTCCATTGTACCCTGATCGTGGCAATGCAGGTCGATAGAGTGGTCAAGAAGGCATACGGCATGATTTCATTCATCAGACAGATATTGAGTACAAGAGTTGGCAAGTCATGTTACAGTTGTAAGGACTTTGGTTCGACCACATTTGGAATACAGCGTACAGTTCTGGTCGCCACATTACCAAAAAGATGTGAATACTTTGGAGAGGATGCAGAGGAGGCTCACTAGGATGTTGCCTGGTATGGAGGGTGCTAGCTATGAAGAGAAGTTGAGTAGATTAGGATTATTTACATCAGAAAGACGGAGGTTGAGGGGTGACCTGATTGAGGTCTACAAAATTATGAGAGGTATAGACAGGGTGGATATCAAGAAGCTTTTTCCCAGAGTGGGGTAACTCAATTACTAGGAGTCACGATTTCAAGGTGAGAGGGTAAACATTTAAGGGAGATATGCGTGGAAAGTTCTCGACGCAGAGGGTGGGCGGTGCCTGGAACACGTTGCCAGCGGAGGTGCTTGAGGCGGGTACGTTAGCAGCATTTAAGATGTATCTAGACAGATACATGAATGGGCAGGGAGCAGAAGGACACAGTCCTTGGAAAATAGGCGACGGGTTTAGATAGAGGATCTGAATTGGCACAGGCTTGGAGGGCCGAAGGACCTGTTGCTGTGCTGTAATTTTCTGTGATCTTAGTTCTTTAACTGTGATGAACGCTGTCTTAATTTTACTTTTTTTATTGTTATTTTTGACTTCTGGCATTAATACAGATTCCATGGTCAGGCGACTTGTAAAATGTTTTGCTTTTATTTTTCATGTAAACGCACACGTGACAATAAATTGCTATCCTATTCTAAAATGCCACTAGTAGTGCCAGCACCAGGCATATGGAAATGCAGCATGAATGTCATTTTTGACTCCAAGTAATACCTGTAGTGCCAAAATGTCTGCAATCGAATCCCAGTTTCTCCTAGAGATTACAGGTAATTGTGCATCTGAGGTTTTCTTGTTAGAATCAGATTTCCAAAGCATTAGATAAATGTGGAAAGTCTTGTATACACAACTGTAGGTAAACTTTCTCTCTGAATAGGTTACATACTTGAAGTTACTTGAATCTGCGCCTTCTGCATAGGCCTTTTGATTTTAACAGTTGTTTAAGTAAACAAACCTCAAACATGTTGGAATAGCAAACTTTGAAAATCCGATACCTTTGGCAAGCTTAGCTATTGTTCAAATATCAGATTCCTAAAATTCCATCATAGTGAACAACTGTTAAATTCTTATTCTCTCCTTTGGACACACTGGCCGCCCAACCAGGAGTGAGGAGAATCTCATTAGTTCGAGGCTAAGACCGTGGGGACAAAGAAGTTCTTGAAGGAGAAAATGAAATGATGGAATTGAAGCAAAAATGCAGTTGGAGACTTAATCTTTGAAAAGATAAGTGTATGTTGATATATTTCATAAATATATATAAATATTTATTTTAAAATATATACTACTAATAAAGGGAGACATGCATTACGGTTGTCGGTCCTGTTCACATCAGGACAAGAATATCAAATTCTGAAGCAGCAATAATTCATATAACGTGAGAAATGAGTGCCAATTTGTTGGTAGGTCAATTTTGAGATGGTATTTTGTGGGAGGTCCTTTCTGTTCTGTCTTTCACTTGTAAGACAGGCCTGCCTATTAACTTTCTGTTCAAACCAAAGGATAAATATGCAACAAGACTGTACCTCTGTCCATGGCTCAAATTCAGCTGGAAGTGGCTGTGTACCAAAAGTACATTTAGAAATTTAAATGAAACTACAAATAAAGCAATGGACATTACTGCCTTTGTTTGCTGTATGTTACTAAGATTTTCACTTCCAATTTCTTCAATTATCCGAGTCAACAAAGCAATGGTCTTGGTCTTTCATAGTGCTGTTGTTACTCATTTCAAAAATGCATAATAATGTATGACACAGAATATCACTGTGCATTACACTAAGTAAGTTTTACATTAAGTAATTATGGCTGAACGACTTTAAATGTTTGCATTTACAGTGGCATAACAGGAGGTTCTTTCATGTATGTGAAACTTTTATTGATAAAAATCGTTAATTGTGCAGTTTATTCTTACGTTCAATGTTGTGAATAGGTTTAAGGTTAACGAGGCTTCTGTTCCAAGATGGTGATGGAGTAGGGCTTCTGTGGCAGCACTCATCCGCTTGATTGCTTTTCCGTTTTTCCCCTCTCTTTTTTCTCAACCTACTTACCTTGGACGGCATTGGTGGTGGCGAGAGCCCAGTAAGCGGACCTCTAATGGTCTCGAGCAGGTCCAACACGGAGGAGAGTTAGTTAATCCCCATTTACTGTTTTGGAGCAAACACAGGGGTCTGGAATCAGTGGCTGCTACATTGTGAGAGGCAATGTCAATGAGATAAGCCCAGGAGCAAAAGATGATGCCTGCAAATTGGTAACTTCATTGTTAGTTGGGTCCAGTGCTGGCAGTAATGAAGCAGTAATGGAAGGACATCGCAGCAAAATCGATGTGGTTGGCCAACTGGCAAGAGACGTGATGCTGATATTGGTGTATCTGGCACAGGAGGCAATAAGGTGGTAGTGGAGTATCGGTCCATTGACAAAGATGGCATCTAAGGATCGGCGACTTCAATGTTCATTGGGTCTAGCGTACACTGTGGCAAAGCGGTTGCAGACTGATGTTGGTGCACGTGTCATTGTCAGTGGTGAGTTGGCTCAGGGCTGATGGATTTGCTTCAAACTATATCTTTCTTCCTTTTTACTTATTCTTAAATTATTCATAACAGTGTCAAATGAAAGGTGGTGGCAAATGAAAGCTTTTCACTGTATTTTATTGCATTTTACTGAAAAATGCATGTGACAATAAAATGAAGATCAAAATCAAAATCTAAGGATTTAAAAGGAACTTGGGGAGGAGGAAGGAAGGGTTTGTTTCTGTGCTGACCAACTCTATGTCTCTATGACTCTATAACTGTATCTTCCAGCACCACCATTAATCTTCTTGATGGCTGTCATTTTCAATTAGCTGACCAGTTGTTTGGAACACACAAAGGAAGTGCTGGATGGAAATAGAGGTGCAGTTGTCAAGGCTAATGCCCTTTTCTTATTTTAAAGCAGTCTGTGACATGTTATCTTTTAAAAATTGTTTGGGAATGTTACAGTCTGGAGAGGTTTGCTGATCTGTACAAAAAAAACTACCCTTACAACAAATCAAGTAAAATTTGAACCATTAGCCAGTTACAGTAGCATATCACCACATCAATCGTTGAGAAAGGAAGTAATGACTGAAGCTGTAAACCTCCAAAGGCACAAAATAAGCTGTAAAATCAAAGACTGTTTCTATAAGATGATATAGCAATTGTAGTTCGTTGGACAAAAAAAAAAGCACAGTAGATTTATCCCAGCCTTTGCCATCGATGTTCTGCTCAGTTGACTTTCTTGGGCCAGGTTAAAGTTTCACTGTTACCGTACTGCTGGTGGGTCTCTGTAGTCTTAGGGTTGCATGTAGAACACTTGCCATTCCAGTAGGGGGAGAGTCTGCCAAAGCCTGGAGGACACTAAAAGATTGCTCACTTCTCTATGGCCTTCTTTGTACAGGCTGCTTCTAAAATCTGCTACCAGGAAAAAAATGCATGCTAAGCTTCAGAGGACTAATCTGGAGTTCTGTCCAGAACCTTGAAAGTTCACCTCACATTGAAGATTTGCCATTTGGATGCACTACCTGGTCTCTCAGCCAGGAAGATTCCAACATGGGAAGTCAATATCTCGGTCCTAGACCTTTTCTATATTGTATCAGAGATAATGGGAACTGAAGATGCTGGAGAATCCAAGATAATAAAGTGTGAAGCTGGATGAACACAGCAGGCCAAGCAGCATCTCAGAAGCACAAAAGCTGACGTTTCGGGCCTAGATCCTTCATCAGAGAGGCTGATGAAGGGTCGAGGCCCGAAACGTCAGCTTTTGTGCTCCTGAGATGCTGCTTGGCCTGCTGTGTTCATCCAGCTTCACACTTTATTATCTTTTCTATATTGTGACAAGATTGTGCCCTTTAAGACAGAGGTGTTCTATGGTTTTTCACTTGGAGAGGAGCATTCCACAATGGTGCTGGAATGTCTCTTGCAGACAGGCAGTTGGCAAACAGCTTTGAGTTCTCCCTGAGTGTTTTTTTTTAATGAGACTAAAGAACCATGAGTGGGCAGATGCAAGAAGGCTCTGGTTTTACTTCCAGTTAATGAGAAGGCTGCTGAGCTAAAGTCTTGAGTTCCTGGCTGCTTGTTTGAGGTCTTAGGCAGTGAGGCTTCCTCTTAAAAAATCAAAAGGGGCAGATTGTTTCTTGCTTCCGGACTTGCTTCTGGACAGAAGAGAGAAAGCACATGAGAACTGTACTTGTTTTGCTGAATTAAATTTTTGCCAAGGGTATATTTGTAGGATGAGCCCTATATGGGAATAGTTGATAATTAATGGATAAATAATCTTTATTTTGTTGAATATTTCTACAGAGTAAAATTTATGCCTTTTTTGTATTTTAGCTATGTTGTAAGAACAAAATAAGTTTTGATTAAAGCCAATCACATATGGAACACAGCATCTTACGCTTAAAAAAATGATGACGTCATGATCTAGATTATCTCCTTATAATAGTTTTGTTGGGTTGGGCAGGGGGTGGTGGTGGTGAGAACGGAGGCAGCTCTAGTCTGGTCCATAACAACATTAATGATCTTGTTTGGGTAGTTGAGGTTCTACTTCTCCAAAATTATGGGCTCTTCAGAGAGTAGATGTGGACATGTTCGGCTGAATGGCCTGTTTCCACACTGTAAAGATTGTATGATTTTATGATCAGAGAGAAATTCTAGTGCAGATAAAAAGCTGATGTGACAATACAGAATAACTTTGATAAAGTTCATCACTGATTTGTTCCTCTGATCCCACAGTTGGTCTCAAGATTCAATTTCCAGCTCCCAAATATCTTTCAATAGGCCATTCCACAATTTTTTTTTTAGAAGTATGATGTGGTGAGTGGGGTTCCACAGGGCTCTGTCCTTGGGCCTCTACTGTTTGTAATTTTTATTAATGACTTGGATGAGGGGATTGAAGGATGGGTCAGCAAGTTTGCAGACGACACAAAGGTCGGAGGTGTCGTTGACAGTGTAGAGGGCTGTTGTAGGCTGCAGCGGGATATTGACAGGATGCAGAGATGGGCTGAGAGGTGGCAGATGGAGTTCAACCTGGATAAATGCGAGGTGATGCATTTTGGAAGGTCGAATTTGAAAGCTGAGTACAGGATTAAGGATAGGATTCTTGGCAGCGTGGAGGAACAGAGGGATCTTGGTGTGCAGATACATAGATCCCTTAAAATGGCCACCCAAGTGGACAGGGTTGTTAAGAAAGCATATGGTGTTTTGGCTTTCATTAACAGGGGGATTGAGTTTAAGAGTCGTGAGATCTTGTTGCAGCTCTATAAAACTTTGGTTAGACCGCACTTGGAATACTGCGTCCAGTTCTGGGCGCCGTATTATAGGAAAGATGTGGATGCTTTGGAGAGGGTTCAGAGGAGGTTTACCAGGATGCTGCCTGGACTGGAGGGCTTATCTTATGAAGAGAGGTTGACTGAGCTCGGTCTCTTTTCATTGGAGAAAAGGAGGAGGAGAGGGGACCTAATTGAGGTATACAAGATAATGAGAGGCATAGATAGAGTTGATAGCCAGAGACTATTTCCCAGGGCAGAAATGGCTAGCACGAGGGGTCATAGTTTTAAGCTGGTTGGTGGAAAGTATAGAGGGGATGTCAGAGGCAGGTTCTTTACGCAGAGAGTTGTGAGAGCATGGAATGCGTTGCCAGCAGCAGTTGTGGAAGCAAGGTCATTGGGGTCATTTAAGAGACTGCTGGACATGTATATGGTCACAGAAATTTGAGGGTGCATACATGAGGATCAATGGTCGGCACAACATTGTGGGCTGAAGGGCCTGTTCTGTGCTGTACTGTTCTATGTTCTATGTTCTATGTTCTATGTTACCAGGAATGAGATGAGCTGTGATACGCCATGACTGAACAATCTATTAACACTCCATGTCTCAAACACTCAATATTCAAAGATTGAGCACATGGGCAAGATGTTGCTAGCACCCAAGGAACTTTGTGCCAGCGTAAATTAGCATGTTCAAAAAAAGGAAATAAGAAATTTTTTGTCTGAGTACCATGTTTCAGTATTTCAACAGCAATGTAGTCTGTGAAACTCTTTAACGCACTTTGAAATTTAAACCTTCCTCAACCCCAATGCTAGCTCATGTGGCAAATGATTCTATCCAGTCAGGAATCAGCTTCTTTTTTTTCAAAACTGCCATCATAGGTTTTGAGGAAAAGACAATCTTTGTCTGATAATTCTCAAACATGTTCTTACCACTGTCAACTTCTCTTTCATCACAGAAGTCAATCAAAGTATTGCCTTCCAGATCTGTAATACCTCCACCACATGTCTCTTTTTGATTTTCTTTCATATTGATATTTACCACCTTCAGCAAAATTATGAACAACACAGCCTGTGTTCATGGCCTGCACTTTCACTCGACTTTCTGGGATTCGGGCCAAGCAATCCCTGTTTGACCTCGGAGACTGTTGAGTGCAGGGTCGATCTGGGCCTCTGGCACTGTCAAGTTTTAAAAACAACATATTATAAAACAGTCTTTCAACCCTAACTCTTTCATACTCTATTTGCCAATCAATGCCACCTCATGTCCCCACCCATTTTACCAACAGCCTGAACTAATCACCATGCTGTCATATCCCACTGAATACCAATGGCTCTTTATAGCTCATATGCCAACCTATCCAGTGTTCATCATTAGAAAACCTCAGATTTCAAGCTGAGTTTAAACAAAATAAAGTGTCAACAGAGGAACTACCTTTTTTTAAGTCGTGATTTTATAAACCCATCAACAGTATTTAACTTTCTTTAGCAAATTATAGAAAGAAGCATGTAAATCATACTCCCAGTCTAACACATCATTAATTATTGGGAACTATCAATTGAATGGTGAAATGGGAGGTGCCACATAATGGAAGATTATGAAATCAGTCATGAAATCAAATCAATCAGCACGTATTCAGTAATGATAATTTTCAGACTTATGTCAATAGACAATGTGAAATAAACCGACTTCCACCATTTCTGCATCTACAGTCTGACCCCATGACCAAAGAGATATTTTCCTCCTCATCTGTATCTGCCTTTTGTAGGAACTGCTCACTCTGTGACTCCTTCCGCTCCACATTCCCCCCACTAACCCCATCACACCCAGCACCTTTCCTGCTACTACAGGAAGTGCTACAGCTGTCCCTACACTTCACCCCTCAGGGTTATGGGGATAAGGCAGGAACAGGATACTGACTGTGGATGATTAGCCATGATCATAATGAATGGTGGTGCAGGCTCGAAGGGCTGAATGGCCTACTCCAGCACCTATTGTCTATTGTCTATTGTCTCTCCTCCATTCAAGGCCCAAGGCAAACCTTTCACGTCCAATAGGTGTTCACCTGTACATTCACCATTTATTCACTGTATCCATTGCTCCCAATGTGGCCTCCTGTAAATCAGTGAGACTAAGCGTAGACTCAGGAAACGTTTTGTAGACCATCTGAAGTCTGCATGTAACAAATGACAACACCTTCCAGTCACCAACTAATTTACCCACCCCTCCCACTCCCTGGGTGACATATCCATCCTGGGCCTCTTCCAGTGCCACAATGACACCACACGCAAACTGGAGGAGCAACACCTCATATTCCACCTGGGAAATCTACGGGCCAATGGCCTAAACATAGAATTCACCAGTTGTAAAATTTCCCCATCCTAGGCTCATCCCATGTCTAACCCTCCGTCTCATCACCACCTCCTTGACCTGACGCAATCTTTCCATCTTCTCTCCCACTTATCCGCCTTACCCATCCCACTGACCAATCCTCATCACTCCCTACCTTCATTTGCCTATCACCATCCCATCCACCTTCCCCAGCCCCATCCCTCCTCATATCTATTTATTACCCAGCTCCCTTCCCCCTTCCTATTATTAACAAAAGGTCAATGGATTTATACACCTATTAGATGCACATTCATTGGCATTTCTAATGGTCCAAAAGAGTACCTTACCTCTCCCAAAGCACCAGCCTGCGCCAAAACTGCCCTGCAAAAGTTCAGAACTATCAGATCTAACTTGTGCACAGTGTTTCATGTAAATGGGTCACTAAAATCAGAATGGAGACATCATATTTAGCCTCTGCTTCAGAATGCCTTCCAATTATTTTATTTATTTATTTTGTAAAATTAATTATGTTTGGAAGATTGGTTAGGAAATCAAAATAAGAGATGACATTAGATTTTAAGTATAGCTTAGATATAGCTAATTATGTAATCTTGACATTTAGTCTATACTTGGACACTGCATAATAAGCTAGTTGTTCATCAAAAAACTTGAAAGTCTCCCAAGGGACCGAAGGATCTTTCATCAAATCATAAAGGATAAGTTTTACTTTTTCAGAATGGATTAAAATCATACATATTACACTGTTTCAGTATATTGACATATAATTTGACTAGTGAGTTTTGAGAAGATTTGTGGCTCAGGTTGAGGTTCTGGATGTGAGTTTGCTCGCTGAGCTGGAAGGTTAGTTTTCAGATGTTTTGTCACCATTCTAGGTAACATCATCACTGAGCCTCCAACGAAGCGCTGGTGTTATGTCCCGCTTTCTATCTATCTGGTTAGGTTTCCTTGGGTTGGTGATGTCATTTCCTGTGTTGGTGTTGTCATTTCCTGTTCTTTTTCTCAGGCGGACCAAAGTTGGCCAGAAAAGAAGACAGGTGGAGGGGAGAGTATAGATGGGGAGGTAGGGAGGGACAGGTCAGTCCAGGGAAGACGGACAGGTCAAGGAGGCGGGATGAGGTTAGTAGGTAGGAAATGGAAGTGCAGCTTGAGGTGGGAAGAAGGGATAGGTGAGAGGAAGAACAGGTTAGGGAGGCGGGGCAAGCTGGGCTGGTTTTGAGATGCAGTGGGGGAAGGGGAGATTTTGAAGCTTGTGAAGTCCACATTGATACCATTGGACTGCAGGGTTCCCAAGCGGAATATGAGTTGCTGTTCTTGCAACCTTCGCGTGGCATCATTGTGGCACTGCAGGAGGCCCATGATGGACATGTCGTCTGAGGAATGGGAGGGGTAGTTAAATTGGTTCACGACTGGGTGGTGCAGTTGTTTATTGCAAACCGAGTGGAGGTGTTCTGTAAAGCGGTCCCCAAGCCTCCGCTTGGTTTCCCCAGTGTAGAGGAAGCCACTCTGGGTACAGTGGATACAGTATACCACATTGGCAGATGTGCAGGTGAACAGCTGCCAAATATGGAAAGTCATCTTGGGGCCCGGGATGGGGGTGAGGGAGGAGATGGGGGGGCAAGTGTAGCACTTCCTGCGGTTGCAGGGGAAGGTGCCGGGTGTGTTGGGGTTGGAGGGGAGTGTGGTGTGGACAAGGGAGTCAGAGAGAGTGGTCTCTCCAGAAGGCAGACAAGGGTGGGGATGGAAAAATGTCTTGGGTGGTGGAAGTGTTGGAGGATGATGATGCGTTGTATCCGGAGGTTGGTGGGGTGGTATGTGAGAATGAGGGGTATCCTCTTGGGGCAGTTGTGGCGGGGGCGGGGTGTGAGGGATGTGTTGCAGGAAATGCAGGAGACGCGGTCAAGGGCGTTCTCGACCACTGCGGGGGGTAAGTTGCAGTCCTTGAAGAATGTGGATATCTGGGATGTGCGGGAGTGGAATGCCTCATCCTGGGAGCAGATGCGACGGAGGCAGAGGAATTGGGAATAGGGGATGGAATTTTTGCAGGAGGGTGGCTGGGAGGAGCTGTATTCTAGGTAGCCGTGGGAGTTGGTGAGCTTGAAATGGACATCAGTTCCTCCGTTACATTGATGGCTGTATCGGCGCCGCCTCTTGCTCCCCAGAGGAGCTTGAACAGTTCATCCACTTCCACTCCAACCTCAAGTTCACCTGGGCCAACTACAACACATCCCTCACCTTCCTGGACCTCTCAGTCTCCATCTCAGGTAACCAGCGAGAAACTGATGTCCATTTGAAGCCCACCGACTCCCACAGCTACCTAGAATACACCTCCTCCCACCCACCCTCCTGCAAAAATTCCATTCCCTATTCCCAATTCCTCCGCCTCCACCACATCTGCTCCCAGGATGAGGCATTCCACTCCTGCACATCCCAGATGTCCACATTCTTCAAGGACCACAACTTTCCCCCTGCAGTGGTCGAGAATATCCTTGACCGCATGTCCCGCATTTCCCTCACATCCTGCTCCTGCCAGAACCACCCCAAGAGGATCCCCCTCGTTCTCACATACCACCTCACCAACCTCCGGATACAACGCATCATCCTCCAACACTTCCACCATCTACAATCCGACCCCACCACCCAAGACAATTTTCCATCCCCACACTTGTCTGCCTTCCGGAGAGACCACACTCTCAGTGACTCTCTTGTCCGCTCCATACTCCCCTCCAACCCCACCACACCCGGCACCTTCCCCTGCAACCGCAGGAGGTGCTACACTTGCCCCCACACCTCCTCCCTCACCCCCATCCCAGGCCCCAAGATGTCTTTCCATATTAAGCTGATGTTCACCTGCACATCTGCCAATGTGGTATACTGTATCCACTGTACCCAGAGTGGCTTCCTCTACATTGGGGAAACCAAGCGGAGGCTTGGGGACCGCTTTGCAGAACACCTCCTTGCTTGGTTTGCAATAAACAACTGCACCTCCCAGTCGCAAACCATTTTAACTCCCCCTCCCATTCCTCAGACGATATGTCCATCATGGGCATCCTGCAGTGCCACAATGATGCCATGCGAAGGTTGCAGGAACAGCAACTCATATTCCGCTTGGGAACCCTGCAGTCCATTGGTATCAATGTGGACTTCACAAGCTTCAAAATCTCTCCTTCCCCCACTGCATCCCAAAACCAGCCCAGCTTGTCCCCGCCTCCCTAACCTGTTCTTCCTCTCACCTATCCCTTCCTCCCACCTCAAGCCGCACCTCCATTTCCTACCTACTACCCTCATCCCGCCTCCTTGGCCTGTCCGTCTTCCCTGGACTGACCTAACACCTCCCTACCTCCCCACCTATATTCTCCTCTCCACCTATCTTTTTTGCTCTCCAGCTTCGGTCCATCTCCCCCTCTCTACTATTTATTCCAGAACTCTCTCCCCATCCCCCTCTCTGAAGAAGGGTCTAGGCCCGAAACGTCAGCTTTTGTGCTCCTGAGATGCTGCTTGGCCTGCTGTGTTCATCCAGCTTCACACTTTGCTATCTTGGATTCTCCAGCATCTGCAGTTCCCACTATCTCTGCTCACAGACAAGAGATATGACTGATGGGGTAACCTTTGTCATCCAATACTTCCTGGAGCGGGCGACCACACCATGTTCTTCATATCCTTCAACACAATATCGATGATGATGAGTACCTCACCACAATCCTCCCCATGCCTCCACTTCTCACTTGCAAACAACTGCCAAACCTTAAACTGACAGCAAATTACCCAGCCTTCAAGATGACATTGACCACAACGCCAAACAATCCTGCCATGGCAAACTCTGGAAGACATTTCAGGTAATCAACATGGATACTACCATCATATGTGGAAGCACCACCCATCATGTACACAGCAGATACCCATGTGACTTGGCCACTGTCTATTTCATACAATGCAGGCAAAGATGTTCCAAGGAATGGTATAGTGATGAGACCATGCAGATGCTACAATGGATGAATAGATACTGTGCAATGATTACCAGATCGGGGTGTTCTCTCCCAGTGCGTGAATACTTCAGGGGTCAAGCTCATTCATCCTCCAATCTTTGGGTAAGCATCCTCCAAGACGGGCTTTGAGATACTCAACAACACAAAAATCGCTGAGCAGAGGCTGATAGCCAAATTCCACACCCATGTGGACGGCCTCAATCGTGATCTTGATCTTGGGTTAACGTCAGATTACAGGTGACCCCACTATACTGTTCACCACACACACACACTTTGTCTCTGTCTCTCACACAAACACAGTTACAGAGAGCCTCTCACTCATACTCATACACATACATGCACACTTATGAAGACCCTCTCTCTCACACACACACTCACACATAAATAGACACATTCTCTCAAACACATACTCCCTCACCCTCAAACTTTCTCAAGCACGCGCGCACACACATACATGCGTGCACATATAGACACAAATGCACACATGAATTATTTCGTCCAAGATGTTTGTGTAGTTTGATGCAGATACATTCTGTTTTGCTCACAAGTATAAAATTTGACCAATGTTTAAAACATAGACAGATTCTAAGCAAGACCTCACCCTAAAATGCATTGACTGACCTGAGATGTCACCTCTTGTATACATTGATAAAACCATCACTTATCTCAGGACAATGTCTTAGAGACATTTGGATTTTGCATTTCAATTAGTAGCCTCCTTCCTAACGCATTAAAGATTCAAAAAGAGGCAGCCAGTTTTAGGGTTGTTACTTTTCTGCTTATACCCTCTCTCTCACACAACATCTGAGAAAGGAGCTGAACTCAGAAAAGTTTGTGTTTTCAAATAAACCTGGTGCCGGGTGATTTTTGACCATGTCCACTGCAGTCCAACACTGGCATCTCCACACCATTAAAGGTGGACATGTTTGGGTTTTCTTTAAATTTTTCATGGGAGGTGGACACCACGGGTTCGACCAGCATTTATTAGCTATCCCTAATTGCTCTGAGAAGGTGATGGTAAGTTACCTTCTCCAACTGTCAAAATAGGAAATGGCCATGAGAACTTTGCGACAGTTACAGCTAGAAAAATGTTCCCTGCATTTTCTTTTTCACTTAAGTGCAGAATGAATTATATTATGGATCCCAACATCAATGTGAGTTTGTGAACCACCAGTAGAAACAAGAAGTACCTACATATTGCACATCCCTTTATGAACTTATCATAGGCAATAGAAGACAAAAGAATATCCCCAATCTTTGGCACGATGACATGGTAATCTGTAAATTGCTAGTTACAGAATTTGAATTTAAATTAATCATGGAGCGATACTTCACATCAAGACAATGTCTTAACAAGTTGAAAACACGAGCCACTAATACTGGGAACACTTGGGGCTTGGAGGTGTATAATCAGGTCACTGCCAGTGGTGTGGTGGCCAGAGATCTGAAAGGAGATTGAAGATCTCAACACTCAGTGAAATCTGTGATGGCACAGAATTATCAGGAGTGAAAAACTATTGTAACCAATGATAAGACAGTTTACAAACCAGAGCATTTTCAAATAATTTTAATTTAGGGCAGCACGGTGGCTCAGTGGTTAGCACTGCTACCTCACAGTGTCAGGGACCTGGGTTCAGTTCCACCCTTGCGAAACTGCCTGTGTGGAATTTGCACATTCTCATGTCTGTGTGGGTTTCCTCTGGGTGCTCTGGTTTCCTCCCACAGTCCAAAGATGTGCAGGTTAGGTGGATTGGCTGTGCTAAATTACCCATATAGTGTTCAGGGATGTGTAGTTTAGATGGGTTGTAGGGGGATGAATCTGGGTGGGATGCTCTGAGGGTTGTTGGGCTCAAGGGCCTGTTTCCACACTGTAGGGATTCTATGAGGAAAAAGAATAAGCAGTACACTTGAGCTCTGTATCACAAATATAAATGACTCAAATGAAAATATTGATGAGTGGGTTAGCAAGTTTGCAGATGATATAAAGATCAATGCAGTTGTGAATTGTGTAGAAGGTTGTCAAAGGATACAGCAGGATACTGGTTGTGGATATGGGCTGAGAAATGGCAGATGGAGCTTAATCCAAGTAAGTGTGAGGTGCTGCACTATTGGAGATCAAATGTTAAGGAAAATTATACAGTTATTGGCAGGATCCTGAATAGCATTGATGTACAGAGGGTTCTATGTTCAAGTCCATAGCTCCCTGAAAGTGGCCATGCAAGTAGATAGGGCAGAAAAGAAAGCGTATGGCATGCTTGCCTTCATTGCTGACGGAATTGAGTGCAACACTCGGGATACCATGTGGCAGCTTTATAAGACTTTGATTAGGCCACACGTCGAGGATTGCGTTCAATTTCTAGTCAACACATTACAAGGAGGATGTGGAGGCTTTAGAAAGGGTGTAGAACTAGTTTACCAGGATGCTGGCTGGATTAGAGGATATGAGCTCTTAGGTTATTTCCTCAAGACCATCGGGTTTCAGCGGCGGGGGGGGGGGGGGTTGTTGGTGGGGAGACTTGATAGAAGCCTCTAAAATTATGAGATTCAGAGATATGGTTGATGGTAAGGAGCTTCTTCCCAGAGTTGAAAAATCTAAAACTAGGAAGCATTCATTTACGGTGAGAGCGATAAAGTTCAAAGGAGATTAGATTAGATTAGATTCCCTACAGCGTGGAAACAGGCCCTTCGGCCCAACAAGTCCACACCGCCCCTTGAAGCATCCCCCTATAACCTACACACCCTTGAACACAATGGGCAATTTAGCATGGCCAATCCACCTAACCTGCACATCTTTGGACTGTGGGAGGAAACCGGAGCACCCGGAGGAAACCCACGCAGACACGGGGAGAATGTGCAAACTCCACACAGACAGTCGCCCGAGGTTGGAATTGAACCCGGGTCCCTGGCGCTGTGAGGCTGCAGTGCTAACCACTCAGCCACTGTGCCGCCCTAACCACTCAGCCACTGTGCCGCCCTATGTGAGAGGGCGGCACAGATGTGAGAGACAGGGGAGTCGTAAGAATGTGATTGTGCTGACAGGGGTGGAGGTAGAGACAAATATGGTAGGGGTGTTTAAGAGACTTTTACATAAGCACATAAATATGCAAGGAATTGAGGAATGCGGACCAAGGGTAGGCAGAAAGGACTAGTTTATTTTGACGGCATGTTCGGCACAACATCACGGGTGAAAGGGCCCATTCTTGTGCTGTCTTGTTTTATGTTCTATGATCAATCCATAACTGAAATTGTTCAGGCTGTATCCAAACCTGTGACCAAATTGCAACAGGAGATTTAAATTTGATGTCAGATAATGACCTGATATCAAGGCCAAGAAGAGTACTTCAGTTCATTTCCCAAGGAAGATGATCAGTAACACTGATAGATGTAAGTCATCAGCAATTCTCAAGCAGCACAACTGAAGGAATTCTGAAGAATAATCATTCCAGATTTGAAACGTTAATTCTGCTCCTCTCTCCACAGTTACTGCCAAACCTGCTGAATTTCTTCAGCCTATTCTGTTTTGTCTTGAACTTGCAGCATCAGGAGTATTTTGCCTTTGCTTGACGATATGAACATTTGTTTACTAATGAGAAATCAAACTAATCTACAAATTGAAGTGAAGAATTTACATATTCCAACAGAGATGTATCAGCAGACAGAGAATAAAGTTTGAAGATGAAATTGCATATGACTCCATTGAGGCCAACACAGAAATAGAAGGACCAACATCCACTGATTTAGGACATGGTCAAGCAGAAACTACCTGACACAGAAATCCAGAACAAAAACAAAGTTGCTGGAAAAGCTCAGCAAGTCTGGCAGCATCTGTGAAGGAGAAAACAGAGTTAACATTTCAGGACCAGTGACCATTCCTCAGAAATCCAGAATACTGCCAAAAAGTGGTTCACTCAGAAATCAAAGATACTGGGTGAGGGGGTGGGGAACAAAATATCTACTTCAACAGTGCAGTCATCTTCCATCAGGGATAAGGTAGTGGGTTGACTACCTGGTTTAGCAGGAACAACATTTTCAAAGAAGGGATGTCCAAGAGCTAGCACAGCAGTTAGCATTGCTGCCTTACAATTCCAGGATCTTGGGTTTGATCCCAGCCTCCAGTGGCTGTCCAAGTGGAGTTTAAATACTTCTAACAGTGTCTGTGTGTTTCTATAGGGTACTCCAGTCTCCTCTTACAGTCCAAAGATGTGCATGTTAGGTGGATTAATCATGGTAAATGTGAGGTGACAGGAATAGGGTGATGTGGGTCTGGATAGGATGTTCTATGGAGGGTCAGTGCAGACCCGATGGACTGAATGGCCTCTTTCAGCACTACAGAGATTCTATATAGGTGTTCTAGTATGGAAAGGCTTTATAGACTACAGATGATCAAGAACAAAATCAAGTCCAACAATTCTCAAGTGAAGGACTGAGCTATTTTCCAAGTCTGAAGAGAACATGTTCCAGATGAATTGTGAAACTGCCAGGCCACCTGAATTTGTGATAATTAGGGAGTTGAGATAATAGTCAACATTATATGCATGAATCTATAAATATCAACTGCTGGGAAAAAAAAGTGGAAAAAGAGAGGTTGTATGAAGGTAACTGTCCTGAAAGAGAGTTCATGTCTGAGCATTAAGCTCCACCCAAGCTGTTGATCTCATGGGGACTTGAAACGGAAATAGCAGAATACTTTAAGATTTTGATGATGACAAACTTGTTATCATATGTCTCCTCTTGTAACAAGGTCTAATTTACTTGTAAAAACCAAGAGAACTGCGGATGCTGCAAATCAGGAACAAAAACAAAGTTGCTGGAAAAGCTCAGAGATAATGGGAACTGCAGATGCTGGAGATTCCAAGATAATAAAATGTGAGGCTGGATGAACACAGCAGGCCAAGCAGCATCTCAGGAGCACAAAAGCTGACGTTTCGGGCCTAGACCCTTCATCAGAGAGAGCTGGAAAAGCTCAGCAGGTCTGGCAGCATCTGTGGAGGAGAAAACAATTAACGTTTCAGGTCCAGTGACCCTTCCTTAGAACCTTTCTGTTTTCTTTCCAACCCACTGCCTCCTTCTCTGCTGCTCCCAATCACAATCTCTCCGTCTCACCTCCAAACTGTTTGTGGTTTAATTCCTTCACCCTTCCACCTGTGGCTCTCCAAAACCTTTGCTATGATTGTGGGCTGAAAATAGGGATGACTAGAAGGCAATGAGGATGAAATGACAGGCACTGTGATTGGGAATGTTGGGAAGGAAAAAAATAAGCAGGATAGTCAGGGAAGCAAAATGTTGGGCAGGAGGGTCGGGGAGGGAGGGAGGCAGAAATGTACTTTCTGCTAATTTAGGGTTTAGCTAATGCTGACATAGCTTCAAGCTTCAGCATCTGACAGTTAATCACACCTCAATGATCATGCCAGGCTTATCTCTCTTTCATTCTTTGCTTGAAGGCTGAAGTGGTGGCTTATTTGATGTCTCATGAGATCAATCCTCAGGATGTATGCAGCCATAATAGTTAAGCACATGGTACTTAAGGGGCTGCTATTTGGTTGATCAGGCTTAGAGGGAACAGTAACAATAGCTTGGATGCTGATTTCGGCCAACAAGCGGAGCATGGTCAGGGTTGTTCAATGCTATGGAAGTTGGCAGTCTCATTGTTTGGAATGGAATTTGATGATCCAAAACTCACTGGGGCAAGTACAAGACAAAGGCTCTGAACTGTCTGGTCAGCTTCAGGCTATTGCCAAGAAGAAAGGTAAAGGTGATGTTCAATAGAATTGGAGTTCATGGAATCACAGAATAGAATCTCTAGTGTGAAAGCAGGACATTCAGCCCATCAAGTCTACACTAACCCTCTGAAGAGCATCCCACCCAAACACATGCTGCCACTATTTCTGTAACCATGTATTTCCTATGGCTAATCATTCTAGCCTCCACATGCCTGAACAGTGAGTAATTTAGCATGGCCAATCCACCTAAACTGCACATCTTTAGACTGTGGGAGGAAACTGGAGCACCCGGAAGAAACCCACGCAGAAAAAGGGACAATGTGCAAACTTCACACACTCAGTCACCCGAGGGTGGAATAGATCTCGGGTCCCTGGCATTTGTGGGGCAATACTGTTAATCAATAAGCCGCTGTGCCATAGAAAATGTTAGATATTCACAATTTAAATTTTCATCTTAAATAGAATCATGTCATAGAAATGTACAGCATGGAAACAGACCCATCAGTCCAACTCGTCAATGGCAACCAGATATCCTGAAAAAGTCTTGTCATATTTGCCAGGATTTGGTCCATATCTTCTTAAACCCTTCCTATTCATATGCCTATCTGGATGCCTTTTAAATGTTGTGATTGTACTTGACTCAAGCAGTTCATTCCATACAAACACCACACTTTGTGTGAAAAACTTGCCCCTTAGGCTCCTTTGCAATCTTTCCTCTCTCATAGAATCCCTACAGTGTGGAAAAGGGCCGTCGGCCTAATAAGTCCACACCAACCCTGAGAGCATCCCACCCAGACCCATCCCCCTATAACCCACCTAAACTACACATCCCTGAATACTACGGACAATTTAGCAAGGCCAATCCACCTAGCCTGCACACCTTTGGACTGTGGGAGGAAACCGGAGCACCCAGAGGAAACCCACGCAGACACGGGGAGAATGTGCAAACTCCACACAGACAGTCACCCGAGGCTGGAATCGAACCTGGGTCCCTGGTGCTGTGAGGCTGCAGTGCTAACCACTGAGCCACCATGCTGCAGGTAAAGATCAAGCAGTAGCTTGTCCGTCTTGTCATGGCACCTACATTCAAGTGTGTCTTCAGGGCAGGTTCGTTCTTCCAGTCTTACAGTTTTATTTATTGCTAAATTCCCCTACTGCAGTAAGTTATTTGAGGACTTACCAAATGTTACAACTTCTAGCTTGAAAAAAGCTTTGTGCATCCTTTTGCAGGACAATCCATTTCTGTTTACTGGTCAGCATACAGTGTTTGCTTTTGTATGGGTGTGTCTTAAAAACCTCTGCATCTTAGTACCATGGAACCATGACACAGAACAGAAGAGTGCCAGATGGCCCATCTTACCCACGCCAACACAAAGTCTAATCCCATCTTTTTGCATATGGCGCATAGCCCTGCAGGTTAGAGCACTTAAGGTATAGATCCAGGTACTTTTAAAAAGAGTTGAGGATCTCTGCCTCCACCACCAACTCGGGCAGTGAATCTCAGACACCAACACAAAAAAAAAAGTTTTTCCTCATATCCACTCTAATGCTTCGCTATTTAGCTTGAATCTATGACCCCTGGTTTTTGAACTCTCTGCCATGGGAAACAGGTTCTTCATGTCTACTCTTTCTCTTGCCCTTACAATTTTTATACACCGCAATCATATCATCCCTCAGCCATGTCTGTTCAAAGGAAAACAGCCTTGCCAATCTCTCAGATAACAAGGTGTAGAGCTGGATGAACACAATGGGCCAACTAGCATCAGAGGAGCAGGAAGGCTGATGTTTTGGGCCTGGACTCTCTTTCAGAAATGGGGGAGTGGAAGGGGGTTCTGAAAAAAAAATAGGGAGAGAGGGGGAGGCGGATAGAAGATAGATAGAGGAGAAGATAGGTGGAGAGGAGACAGACAGGTCAAAGAGGCGGGGATGGAGCCAGTAAAGGTGAGTGTAGGGAGGAGGTAGGTCAGTCCAGGGAGGATGGACAGGTCAAGGGGGCAGGATGAGGTTATTTGTAGGAGATGGGGGTGGGGCTTGAGATGGGAGGAGGGGATGGGTGGGAGGAAGGACAGGTTAGGGAGGTGGGGACGAGCTGGTCTGGTTTTGGGATGCCATAGGAGGAGGGGAGATTTTGAAGCTTATGAAGGCCACATTGATACCATTGGGCTGCAGGGTTCCCAAGCAGAATGAGTTGCTGTTCCTACGACCTTCGGGTAGCATCGTTGTGGCATTGCAGGAGGCCCAGGATGGACATGTCGTCTAAGGAGTGGGAAGGTGAGTTGAAATGGTTTGCAACTGGGAGGTGCAGTCGTTTAGTGCAAACCGAGCATAGGTGTTCAGCAAAGCAGTCCGCAAGCCTCCGTTTGGTTTCCCCGAAGTACAGCAGGCCACAACGGGAACAGCGGATGCAGTATAGCAAATTAGCAGATGTGCAGGTGAACATCTGCTTGATGTGGGAAGTCTTCTTGGAGCCTGGGATGGGGGTGAGGGAGGAGATGTAGGGGCAGGTGTACCACTTCCTGCAGCTGCAGGGAAAAGTGCTGGGTGTGGTGGGGCTGGAGGGGTGTGTGGTGTGGACAAGGGAGTCACGGAGAGTGTGGTCCCTCCAGAAAGCAGATAAGGGTGGGGAGGGAAAAATGTCTTTGGGGGTGGAGTCGGAATTTCAGATTCTCCAGCATCTGCAGTTCCTACTATCTCTCGCCAATCTCCCATTTTAGCTGCAATTCTCCAGCCTTGGCAACATTTCAGTAAATCTTCTCCACTCTCTCCAGAGCAATTTTGTCCTTCCTGTTATGTGGCAACCAGAACTTAACATAATACTGGGTATCCACTCTATCTATGCCTCTCAGCATCTTGTACACCTCTGGAGTGAAGAAGGATGAGAGGTGACCTGACAATGAGAAAAGCCCTAGCTCCCTCAACCTTTCCTCATAACACCTGCCCTCCAATGCAGACAGCATCCTGGTAAAGCTCCACTGACCCTCTCTAAAACTTCCACATCCTTTCCATAATGAGATGACCAAAACTGAACACAATATTCCAAGTGTGGTCTAACCAGAGTTTTATAGAGCTGCAGCATAATCTCGTGGCTCTTAAACTCAATTCCCCTGCCAATGAAAGCCACACACCATACACCTACTTAACAACTCTATCAACTTGGATAGCAACTTTGAGGGATTCATGGATGTGGACCTCGAGATCCCTCTGTTCCTCCACACCGCCAAGAATACTGCCATTAACCCTGTACTCTGCATTCAAATTCGACCTTCCAAAATGAATCACTTCACTTTTCTGGGTTGAATTCCATTTGCCACTTTCTTTGCCCAGCTCTGTATCCTGTCAATGTCACATTGCAACCTACAACAGCCCTCCACAGCTCCAACCTTTGTGTCATTGGCAAATCTACCAACCCACCCCTCCACTTCCCCATCCAAGTAATTTAAAAAGATCACAAAGAGCAGAGGTCCCAGAACAAATCCCTGTGGAACACCACTGGTCTTCGAGTTCCAAGCTGAATACTTTCCATCTACTACCACCGTCTGTCTTCTATTGGACAGCCAATTCTGTATCCTGACAGCTAAATTTCCCTGAATCCCATGCCTCTTTACTTTTGAATGAGTAGTATGGGAACCTTGTTAAATGCCTTGCTAAAATTGAAGAGATGCTCCTGTGCTCAAAGAACAGTTTCCCATCTAGTTGTGCAGACTAGGGGCAAAAAGGCAAATGATGCAGCAGTATAGATTGGATATCATCAAAAGAATCAGCTTTCAGAAAAAAAAACTGCTTCATGAATTTTGGCCCAAACAAGGCGAGGGTTGTCAATGTTGAATGAGATAGATTCCCTATAACAAGCATGCAATAGTAGAATTAGAAAATTGTAGAAGACCAATCCCAGATTAAAGTTCTTTAATTTTCCTCTGCAATGCATTATAACTAATTTCAGTCAATTAATTCTTTACAGTGCAAGGACACCGCCAATTCTTTCCACATTAAAAAAAACTCTCACGAAAGTTTAGCGACTAGCTTCAAATTGTCTTCTGTCTTACGTTGTTGACTCTTGTTAACAACTCAGTAAAATCACACAATTCAGAAACAGTCAGTCATTAAAGGCAGTAGAGAACAATCTTTAATCAAGATAACAAAGTGTGTAGCTGGATAAACACAGCAGGCCAAGCAGCATCTCAGGAGCATAAAAGCTGACGTTTCGGGCCTAGACCCTTCATCAGAGAGGGGGATGGGGAGAGGGTTCTGGAATAAATAGGGAGAGGGGGGAGGCGGACTGAAGAAGATGGAGAGAAAAGAAGATAGGTGGAGAGGAGAGTATAGGTGGAGAGGTAGGGAGGGGATAGGTCAGTCCAGGGAAGACAGACAGGTCAAGGAGGCGGGATGAGGTAGTAGGTAGGAAATGGAGGTGCTGCTTGAGGTGGGAGGAACGGATAGGTGAGAGGAAGAACAGGTTAGGGAAGCGGAGACAGGCTGGGCTGGTTTTGGGTTGCAGTGGGGGGAGGGGATGAGCATCACTTGGACCAACCCTGGAGTAAAGAGCATAAAATGCTCATCAACTACAACGCTTTGCCTACACAGTAAACAATTTTAATAATACCCTGAATTTATACATATGGCAGAGCATTTTAGAAAGACCTATACTATTTATCCTGACAGAGAGAATTCAGTTACACCATCTATCTTATGTCTGCTCACCCAAGTGTTTCTCGATAGTCAGTCATACTACATGAAAATGGTCTGTTGGTGGATGTGAGATCTCACAACGTCCCCAGTGCTTTTTTTAAAAGTGAAAATGGTACAAAAGTTTTGAAATCAAAGATAGACTCTGTCCTTTTATGCTTCTATAGCACGTGAACAGAACTGTCACATAATAGAATGCAGTTTTCTTTCACAATTTATTTACTTGTCAATTACAATAATATTTTGTTTCACTAAATAAGCATTTAAGATAGAATTAAATTTATGGTTGAGATCAGGACTTTAATGCAGTTTAAAACCTTCTGAATGCACAATCACCTACTGTACAGAAGCAGTAAAGTTAGTATGCTATCATTTGAAAATTAATGGTCATCTCAGAGTCCCTACAGTGTAGAAACAGGCCCTTCAGCACATGGAAGGAAGCCCACACAGACACCTGGAAGATGTGCAAACTCCACACAAGCCTTTACCTGAGGGTGGAATTGAACCTGGGTTCCTTGTACTGTGAGGTAGCAGGGCAAACCGCTGAGCCACTGTGCTGCCCTAAATAATAGCTAAATAATACTTCATTACTGAAATATTCAAGGAGCAAAACTAGATGAATATTGCTATCATGCTTCTCTCAGAGATCAGTCCCTAATCTCTTCTGAAGTCAATGTTTCATTCAATGATTTCAGGAGGCACAGACTGCCATCTCTATTTCACTGGTTATCTTTATGTATAATCCTGAATAAAGAGCCTTAACAAGCTATTTTACAGTTTACCTTAGCCCTGTTTACGTACAATGTTTATGCACATTTTATCTCAACTAGATGTCTGTGAAACTGATGTAGATCTGGAATTCTGGCTGATTTTTCCTAGTGACGCTGAGTTCAAGGAGCAAGTGGGACTTGAACCCTCGCTTCCTGGATCACAGTCATACAGCATGGAAACAGACCCTTAGGTCCTACCAGTCCATGCCAAATATAATCCCAAACTAAACTAGTCCCACCTGCCTGCTCCTAGCCCATATCCCCCCAAACTGTTTCAATACATATATCCATCCAAATGTCTTTTAAACATTGTAATTGCACCTGCATTCACCACTTCATTGGGAAGTTCATTCCACGTGTGAATCATGCCCCATGTGAAATATTTGCCTGTTATGTCTTTTTTAAAATCTATGTCCTCTCACCTTAAAAATATGCCCCCTAATCTTGAGATTTCCATCCTAGGGAAAAGACAACTACAATCAACTTCTATCTATACCTCTCATTATTTTATAAGCTTCTTTCAGGTTACCTCTCAATCTCCTATGCTACAGTGAAAACACTCCCAGCCCATCAAGCTTTTCTATAGTATTCAAACCTTCCATACCCAACAACATCCTGGTAAATCTCTTCTGAACCCTCTCCAGCTTGATAACATTCTTTCTACAACTGGGCGACTAGAATTGGACACATTATTCCAGCAGAGGCCTCATCAATGTCCTGTACAAACTCAACATCAGGTCCCAACTCCCAGACTCAAAGGACTGAGCAATGTAGGCAAGCATGCCAAACACCTTTTTAACCATCTGTCTATATGTGCTGCAAACTTTAAAGAATTATGTATCTCCACTGCAGCTCCCTCTGTTGTACAACACTACCCATGGCCCTATCATTAATTGTATGAGCCCACCCTTGTTTGTTGTACCAAAATGCAATATCCAGATTGAACTCCATCTGCCATTTTTCAGTCCATTGAACCATTTGGTCAAGATTCCTTTAGAATGTTAAAAAAAGCCTTCTTCACTGTCTATTATGCCACCAATTTTTGTGTAATCTGCATATGCCTTTTATATTCTTATCCAAATCGTTCACATAAATTACAAACAAAAAAGGAGGACCCAGAACCCTGTCGAACACTGCTGGTCACAGGCCTCCAGTCCAAAAAGCAGCCCTCTACCATTTCTGTCTGTCTCCTGCCATTAAGCCAATCATGTACACAATTGGCAAGGTCACACTGAATCCCATGTGACTTAACTTTACTAACTAGCCTACCATGCCGAACCTTATCAAAGGCTTTACTCAGGTCCAAGTACACAATGTCTACTGCTCTGCCATCAATCTTCTTGGTAACTTGCTCAAAAATCTCAAACAAGTTTGAGAGATGCAATTTTCCTTACGCAAAACCATGCTGACTATTGGTAATCAATTTTTGCCTTGTAAAATATGCATAAATCCAATCTTTTATGATCACTTCCAACTATTTACCCACAACCAAAGTCAGGCTCACAGACCTACAGTTCTCTAGTTTCTCTTTACAATCTTTCTTAAACAAAGGCACCCTCCAGTCATTAGGCACCTCCCCCGTTTGTAATTTATGTGAACAATTTGGATAAGAATATAAAAGGCATATGCAGATTACACAAAAATTGGTGGCATAATAGACAGTGAAGAAGGTTTTCTAAGATTATACAAATTTTTCTATACGGGGTTTTGTAATTTCCTCCCTTACTTCCCATAACATTCTGGGATATATTAGGTTAGGTCCTGGAGATTTATCCAGCTTTGTATTCTTTAAGACATTGTGAACTTCCTCTTCTGTAATCTGACCTGCTTTTAAAAACAAAGTTTATTTCTCTGCATTCTCTAGACTTCATTTCTTTCTCCACAGTAAAACCTAATGTGAAATATTAATTTGGCATCTCTCCCATCTCCTGGAGTTCAATAAAAGATGACCGCCTTGATCCTTAAGACACCCAAACCTTTCCCTAGTCACCCACCCTCTTGCTCTTAAATGAATTCATAGAATTCCTTTGGATTATCCTTAAATTTAACTGCCAAAGCTATCTCAGATCTCCATTTGCCTTTCCGAGTTCTCTCTTAAGAATGCTCCTACCCTCTTTATATTGATTAAGAGATTTAATTGATCCAAGTTGTCTGTATCTAAAAGAAAACTCTTTTATACTTGACTAGAACCTCAATACCTTCAATCTTATCAGCCTTGCCCTTCACTCTACTCATATTTTCACTGGACGATTTTTCAGAAATATCTTCCTCAGTTACAGCAGTAATGCATTCCTTAATCAAAAATGCCATCCCCTGCCTCCTTGCCTCTTTTTCTATCCTTCCTACAGCATCTAAATTTTGAAATATTGAGCTGCCAGTCATGACCATCTCCCAGCCAAGTTTCTGTGATAGTTTTGACATTCCAATTCCATGTTCTTCAACATGTCCCGAGTTCATCAGTCTCACCTGTAAGACCCCTTACATTGAAATAAATGCAATTTAGTTGTTCAGAGTTACTACATACACTGACTTTCTCTTATCTTTTTCTAATTGACATGCTCTCCTCAAATTCAGAACCTACCTGGTCAATCCTTCCATTTATACTGCGACTTAGAATTTCTCCAGTCACCTTCTCCATCGGTATAAAATCTCCCTAAATAAATTGAGCAAATCTCCCTGCTAATATATTGGCCGCTTTCGAGCTTAGGTTAGACACATCGTTTTTGAATAGGTTTTTGCTATCGAAAAAAATTCCAATTATACAAAAACCTGAATCGCTAAACAATACACCAGTACTCCAGCTATTGATTTATCTCCTTTAACCTTTTGTTATTTCCCTTGTTTGAATTTGGCATTGGGAGTAAACCAGAAATTACTACTTTTAAGGTTATATTTTTAATATTTTGCCTGAACTCTTAAAGTCACTGTGTGACTTAAACTTTTCCCGAAAAATGTCATTCCTATCAATGTGTTCAATAATTTTTGCCTTCTCAATATCATCTTTAAAAATATGCTTGAATTATTTAGAAATGTCCTTAATCTGAGCACGAAGGAAGCAAGAAACTATCCTAAATTTATGCTTACTATCACAAGTTAGGACCCTGCCACAAGACCCCCGGTGTGGAGTTCAATGCTAGAACGCTTAATATCATAACAGCTGAGGCCAATTAACTTCAACAAACGATATTGAAAACCTGGAATCTTCCCAGTTGAAAAGCTCTGTTCCCCAGTGCAGAATCCTGGGTATTTTTTTTGCCTAAGGCAGGACCACCAGTGGCAGGATAGAATGATATTCAAGAGGCAAAAGTCAGAGAGGACTCCAGTGAGGGGTTGCAGATAAAAATTAAGAATTAATTACTTTGTATAAGAATCTACACAAAGAGAACAATTTAAAGTATGAGTCATTGAAAGAGTTGGATACAATTACAAATAAACAAGGACCACTGTAATCATCGTGTAGGGCTCGGTTCAGAACAATATATAGTCAGCGGGGTTGTTGGATGTACTGACATTTACAAAGATGGGTCAGGGCATGATAACCTGGAATCAAATTTGAATAGGTGAACAAAGAACAAAGAATAAAGAAAAATACAGCACAGGAGCAGGCACTTCATGTCTCCAAGTCTGCACCAATCCAGATCCTCTATCTAAACCTGTCGTCCATCATCCTCCGACACTTCCACCATCTGCAATCTGACCTCACCACCAAAGACATTTTTCCCTCCCCACCCTTATCAGCCTTCTGGAGGGACCACTCTCTCTGTGATTACCTTGTCCACTCCACACTCCCCTCCAGCCCCACCACACCCAGCACTTTTCCCTGCAACCGCAGCAAGTGCTACACTTGCCCCTACACCTCCTGCCTCACCCCCATCCCAGGCCCCAAGAAGTCTTTCCACATCAAGCAGATGTTCATCCGCACATCTGCTAATGTGCTATGCCGTATCCGCTGTTCCTGTTGTGGCCTCCTCTACATCGGGGAAACCAAGCGGAGGCTTGGGGACTGCTTTGCAGAACACCTACGCTTGGTTCACACTAAACAATTGCACCTTCGATTCGTGAACCATTTCAACTCCCCTTGCCATTCGGCAGGCAACATGTCCATCCTAGGCCTCCTGCAGTGCCACAATGATGCTACCCGAGGGTTGCAGGAACAGCAACTCATATTCTGCTTGGGAACCTTTCAGCCCAATGGTATCAATGTAGACTTCACAAGCGTCAAAATCTTCCCTCCTCCTACCGCATCTCAAAACCAGACCAGTTCGTCCCCACCTCCCTAACGTGTCCTTCCTCCCATCTAAACCCTCCTCACAACTCAAGCCCCACCTCCATCTCCTACCTACGAAACTTATCCCGCCCCCTTGACTTGTTCGTCTTCCATGACTGAGCTATCTCCTCCCTATCTCCCCACCTACACGGACCTTCACTGACTCCATCCCCGCCTCTGACCGGTCTGTCTCCTCTATCTATCTTCTATCAGCCTCCTCCTTGTCCCTTTTTTTTCAGAACCCCCTTCTCCTCCCCCATTTATGAAGAAGGGTCCGTAACATCTGCTTTCCTGCTCCTATGATGCTGCTAGTCCTGCTGTGTTCATTCAACGCTACACCTTGTTATCTTGCTTGTTTTCCAAGGGTCTGTATCCCTCTGTTCCCTGCGCATTCATGTATCTGTCCAGATACATCTTAAATGTCACTACTATCATGCCCGCCTCTACCACCTCCGCTAGCAACATATTCCAGGCACCTATCACCCTCTGCGTAAAGAACTTTCCATATCTTCCTTAAACTTTCTCCCTCTCACCTTGAAATAATTACCCCTAGTAATCAAGTCCGCCACTCTGGGAAAAAGCTTCTTGCTATCTACCCTGTCTATACCTCTCATGATTTTGTAGACCTCAATCAGGTCCCCCCTCAACCTCTGTCTTTCTAATGTAAATAATCCTAATCTACGCAACCTCTCTTCATAGCTAGCGCCCTCCATACCAGGCAACATCCTGGTGAACCTCCTCTGCACCCTCTCCAAAGCATCTACATCCTTTTGATAATGTGGCAACCAGAACTGTACACAGTATTCCAAATGTGGACAAACCAAAGTCCTATACAACTGTTAAATAACCTGCCAACTCTTGTACTCAATACACTGTCCAATTAATGAAAGCATGCTGTATGCCTTCTTGACCACTCTATCGACCTGTGTTGCCACCTTCAGGGTACAATGGACCTGATCACCCAGATCTCTCTGTGCATCAATTTTTCCCAGGGTTTTTCCATTTACCGTATAGTTCGCTCTTGAATTGGATCTTACAAAATACATCACCTTGCATTTGCCTGGATTGAACTCCATCTGCCATTTCTCTGCCCAACTCTCCAACTTACCTATATTCTGCTGCATTCTCAGACAGTCCCCTTCACTATCTGCTAATCCACCAATCTTAGTGTCATCTGCAAACTTACTAATCAGACCATCTATACCTTCCTCCAGATCATTTATGTATATCACAAACAACAGTGGTACCAACACAGATCTGTGTCGAACACCACTGGTCACAGTGTCCATTTTGAGGAACTCCCTTCCACTACAACTCTGTCTCCTGTTGCCCATCCAGCTCTCTATCCATCTGGCTAGTACACCTTGGACCCCATGCGACTTCACTTTCTCCATCAGCCTACTATGGGGAATATTATCAAACACCTTACTGAAGTCCATGGTATATGACATCTACAGCCCTTCCCTCAGCTATCAACTTTGTCACTTCCTCAAAAGAATTCTATCAAGTTAGTAAGACATGACCTTCCCAGCACAAAACCATGCTGCCAATCACTAATGAGTCCATTTTCTTCCAAATTTAAATAGATCCTATCCGTAAGTGTCTTTTCCGGCAGCTTCGCCACCACTAACGTCAAGCTCAACGGTCTAGAATTACCTGGATTATCCTTGCTACCCTTATTAAACAAGGGGACAACATTAGCAATCCTCCAGTCCTCCGGGACCTCACCCGTTCTCATGGATGCTGCAAAGGTATCTGTTAAGGCCCCAACTATTTCGTGTCTTGCTTCCCTCAGTAACCTGGGATAGATCCCATCCAGACCTGGGGATTTGTCCACCCTAATAGAACATAGAACATAGAACAGTACAGCACAGAACAGGCCCTTCAGCCCACAATGTTGTGCCGACCATTGATCCTCATGTATGCACCCTCAAATTTCTGTGACCATATAAATGTCCAGCAGTCTCTTAAATGACCCCAATGACCTTGCTTCCACAACTGCTGCTGGCAACGCATTCCATGCTCTCACAACTCTCTGCGTAAAGAACCTGCCTCTGACATCCCCTCTATACTTTCCACCAACCAGCTTAAAACTATGACCCCTCGTGCTAGCCATTTCTGCCCTGGGAAATAGTCTCTGGCTATCAACTCTATCTATGCCTCTCATTATCTTGTATACCTCAATTAGGTCCCCTCTCCTCCTCCTTTTCTCCAATGAAAAGAGACCGAGCTCAGTCAACCTCTCTTCATAAGATAAGCCCTCCAGTCCAGGCAGCATCCTGGTAAACCTCCTCTGAACCCTCTCCAAAGCATCCACATCTTTCCTATAATACGGCGACCAGAACTGGACGCAGTATTCCAAGTGCGGTCTAACCAAAGTTTTATAGAGCTGCAACAAGATCTCACGACTCTTAAAATCAATCCCCCTGTTAATGAAAGCCAAAACACCATATGCTTTCTTAACAACCCTGTCCACTTGGGTGGCCATTTTAAGGGATCTATGTATCTGCACACCAAGATCCCTCTGTTCCTCCACGCTGCCAAGAATCCTATCCTTAATCCTGTACTCAGCTTTCAAATTCGACCTTCCAAAATGCATCACCTCGCATTTATCCAGGTTGAACTCCATCTGCCACCTCTCAGCCCATCTCTGCATCCTGTCAATGTCCCGCTGCAGCCTACAACAGCCCTCTACACTGTCAACGACACCTCCGACCTTTGTGTCGTCTGCAAACTTGCTGACCCATCCTTCAATCCCCTCATCCAAGTCATTAATAAAAATTACAAACAGTAGAGGCCCAAGGACAGAGCCCTGTGGAACCCCACTCACCACTGACTTCCAGGCAGAATATTTTCCTTCTACTACCACTCGCTGTCTTCTGTTGGCCAGCCAATTCTGTATCCAAGCAGCTAAGTTCCCCTGTATCCCATTCCTCCTGACCTTCTGAATGAGCCTACCATGGGGAACCTTATCAAATGCCTTACTGAAGTCCATATACACCACATCCACAGCTCGACCCTCATCAACTTTTCTAGTCACATCCTCAAAAAACTCGATAAGGTTTGTAAGGCATGACCTACCCCTCACAAAGCCGTGTTGACTGTATTTGATCAAGCCATGCTCTTCCAGATGGTCATAAATCTTATCCCTCAGAATGCCTTTTAGAATACCCAAAACGTGCCCCGCTCTAATGCCGACTTGACCTAGAGTAATCAAACATCTATCCCTAACCCCAACATTCGTCACGTCCCTCTCCTCAGGTGAATACTGACACAAAGTACTCATTAAGAATCTTACTCATTTTCTCTGACTCCTCGCATAACTTCCCTCTTTGTCTTTGAGTGGACCAACCCTTTTTCTATTTACCCTCTTGCTCCTTATTTATGAATAAAATGCTTTGGGATTTTCCTTAACCCCGTTTGCTAATGATAGTTCATGGCCCCTTTTAGCCCTCTTAATTCCTGATTTCAGATTGGTCCTACTTTCTGATATTCTTCCAAAGCTTCGACTGTTTTCAGTCACATAAACATTATGTATGCTTCCTTTTTCCTCTTTGTTAGTCTCACAATTTTGCCTGTCATCCATGGTTCACTAATCTTGCCCTTTCTATCCCTCATTTTCACAGGGACATGTCTGTCCTACATTGTTATCAACCTCTCTTTAAAAGCCTCCCACATAGCAAATATGGATTTACCTTCAAACAGCTGTTCCCAATCCACATTCCCCAGCTCTTGCTGAATTTTGGTATAGTTGGCCTTTCCCCAATTCAGCACTCTTCCTTTAGGACCACTCTCGTCTTTGTCCATCAGAATTCTAAACCTTATGGAATTGTGATCACTATTCCCAAATTAATCCCCTACTGCAACTTCAACTACCTGGCCAGGCTCATTCCCCAACACCAGGTCAAGTATGGCTCCTTCCTGTGTTGGACAATTTACATACTGCTCTATAAAACCCTCTTGGATACTCCTCAAATTCTGTTCCATCTAAACCCCTAACACTAAGTGAATGCAGTCAATGTGGGAAAATTAAAATCTCCTATCACTAACTACCCTGTTGCTCCTACATCTTTCCATGATCTGTCTACATATTTGTACCTCTATCTCACGCTTGCTGTTGGGAGGCCTGTCCACCCAACATTGTTACCACACTCTTCCTACTTCTGAGCTCTGCCCATATTACCCTCACTGCTCAAGTCCTCCATCGTGCCCTCCTCAGCACAGCTGTCATATCTTCTTTGACCAGTAATGCAACTCCTCCACCCCTTTTACGTTCCTCTCTATCCTGCCTGAAACATCTATATCCTGGGATATTTAGTTGCCAATCTTGCCCTTCCCTCAACCAAGTCTCAGTAATATCAATAACATCATACTTCCAGGTATTAATCCAAGCCCTAAGTTCATCTGTCTTACCTACTACACTTCTCGCATTGAAACAAATGCACCTCAGACCACCTATCCCTTTGTGTTTATCATCTGTTCTCTGCCTACTCTTCCCCTTAGTCACGCTGACTTCATTATCTAGTTCCATTCAGGCTTTAGTTACTACCTCCTTACTGTCCACTAACCTCCTCATTTGGTTCCCAGACCCCTGCCACATTGGTTTAAGTCCTCCCCAACAGCGTTAGCAAAAGCACCCCCTTGGACATTGGTTCCAGTCCTGCCCGGGTGTAGACCATCTGATTTGTCATAGTCCCACCTTCCCCATAACAATCCTAATGTCCCAAAAATCTGAAACCCTCCCTCCTGCACCATCTCTCAAGGCACTCATTAATACTGCCTATTCTTTCATTTCTACTCTGACAATAGATTGTCTCGCATTTAATCCTATTATGGACCAGATGAGACACCCTGAAAATATATTAAGAAAGTAGCCTAGACCATAACTTGTTCTTATTTCAAAAGTAAACGTGAGGTGCTATGTTCCAAATGTAATTCGATTTATTGAAACACTATAATTAAAATACAACAAAGTAAAGAGGAACTTGAAGTAACATTACTCTACTGAAAAACTTAGCAGAAGTAGGGACTGCATGGTGGCACAGTGGTTGGCACTGCTACCTCACAGCACCCAGGGACCTGCGTTCAATTCCATTCTCAGGTAACTGTCTGTGCAGAGTTTGCACATTCTCCCCATGTCTGCGTGGGGTTTCCTCTGGGTGCCCTGGTTTCCTCCCGGTGCCCTGGTTTCCTCCCACAGTCCAAAGATGAGCAGGTCAGGTGGATTGGCCATGCTAAATTGCCCATTGTGTTCAGTGATGTGGAGATTAGGTGGGTTATAGGGGGATGGGTTTTAATAGATTAGATTCCCTACAGTATGGAAACAGGCCCTTTGGCCCAACAAGTCCACACTGCCCCTTGGAGCATCCCACCCCGACCCATCCCCCATAATCCACACACTCCTGAACACTATGGGCAATTTAGCATGGCCGATCCACGTAACCTGCACATCTTTGGACTGTGGGAGGAAACCAGAGCACCCGGAGGAAACCCACGCAGACACGGGGAGAATATGCAAACTCCACACACACAGTCACCCGAGGCTGGAATTGAACCTGGGTCCCTGGCGCTGTGAGGCTGCAGTGATAACCACTGAGTCACCGTGCCGCCCCTATGTATGGGTGGGTCTCTAAAAGGTTGATGTGAACTTCTTAGGCTGAAGGGCCTGTTTCCACATAGTAGGGTTTCTATGATGAGAACTGTTTTATTAAATACTAACCATTCCAATGAGCAACATCCCATAAATAACATTGGCAAAAAGGCAAATTCAGAAAAATACATTGTCTCACATTTGATCCTGTTAGCGATAAAGAAATGCATACAGTAGATCCACAGTGCGACAGAGTATAGCAGCTAGAAGAGTTTCACTGTTTTCCAACCCAGCTCAGACACTAGCAACAATTGCTGAACGCTAACTGAAAATCCTTCATCTGAGAGAATTTGACCATACACACTCAGGCTGCTTCAATTGTTCCAATTTGAGAAAACAACCCCAAGGCCTCAAGTTGTTTATTTTCTCATAGACTGCTCGGCACCTGTCCCCCAATCTCTCTTTGAGAAACCAGGACAAATTATATCTCAAAGTCACAATATCATTATAATATTTAAGAACCATGATTTAAACCACTTACCTGAGTCACAGATGTGAAGCTGGACAAGCACAGCAAGGCAGACAGCATCAAAGGAGCACAAAAATCAACATTTCACCAGGACTGGTGAGGGGGAATGGATCCTGCAAGTAATTAGAGAGACGGGGTGGGGCTAGGAGAAGGGTAGGTAGGAAACAGTTGAATTGAGGTGGGAGGTTATTGTGGTCACCTGACATGCTGTGCTTTTCCAGCTTCACATCTATTGACTCTGGCTTCTAGTATCTGTAGATCTGGTAGAGATCATGTGCAATGTTCAAACTAGGAGGGCTTGTTGTGAATCCATACAGAGGCTGCATGGAAACTGCTTCAAACAGGCTGAGGGTATCCCAACCATGTTTTTATCCTGCCGAGCATCCATTTTCTGATGAGAAATGGGCAGACAGCATTTGAAAAAAAAAACACCCTCAATGTTTCACACAGTAGCATCATGCAGCATAGAAAAAAACTCACCATGTCAATGCCCACCAGCAAACACCAAATTATACTAATCCCGTTTAGAACACTGAATATAGAACATTTTCAGCACAGGAACAGGCCCTTCTGCTCACAATGTTGTGCCAAACATTGCGCCAAATCAAACTAATCCCTTCTGTCTGCCCTTGGTCCAAATCCCTCCATTTCTTGCATATTCATGTGCTTATCTAAAAGGCCCGTAAATGCCCTATCGTATCTGCCTCAACCGCCACTCTTGGAAGTGTATTCCAGACTCCTACCACTCTCTGTGTCAAAAACCTACCCTTCCCATCTCCTTTGAGCTCTCCCCTCTAACCTTAAATGCATCCTCCCTAGTATTAGACATTTCAACACTGGAAAAAAAACTCTGATCATGAACCCTACCTATAAATCTCATGATTTTATAGATTTCTATCAAGTGTCCTCTCGGCCTCCCCCACTCAGAGAAAGCAACCTGAGATTTTCTAGCCTCTCCTTATAGCTCATACCCTCTAATCCAGGCAACATGTTGGTAAAACGCTTTTGTACCCTCTCCAAAGCCTCCACATACTGTAATGTGGTGACCGGAAATGAACACAAGAATTTAAGTGTGGCCTAACCAAAATCTTATAAAGCTGCAACAAGATATCCTGACTCTTGTACTCAATTTCTTGACCAATAAAGGCAAGCACGCCAGATACCTTCTTTATCACCCTATCTATCTGTGTGACAACTTTCAGGGAGTTATGGACTTGAACCCCAAGATCCCTCTGTACATCAATGGCGTTCAGAGTCCTGCCGTTAACTGTATTCTTTTCCTTAACATTTGATGTCCAAAGTGTAGTCCATCACACTTACTCAGATTCATCTCCATCTGTCATTTCTCTGTCCATATCTGCAAGTGATCTCTATCCCACTGTATCCTCTGACAACTTTCTACACTATCCACAACTCCACTGATTTTGTATCGTTTGCAAACTTATAACCTACCCATCTATATTTTCATGTAATTCATTTACATGTATCACAAACTGTAGAGGTCCTAGTATGGATCCCTGAAGCACACTACTAGTCATAGAACACCACCTTGAAAAACACCCTTCCACCACTTCCCTCTGTCTTCAAAGGGCAAGCCAATTCTGAATCCATGCAGCCAAGCGACCGTGGATCCTATGCATTGTAATCTTCTGGATAAGCTGACCATGAGGGACCTTGTCAAAAGTCTTACTAAAATCCATGTAAGAAATATCCACTGCTTTACCCTCATTGATCACATTTATCGCCTCCTCGAAAAATTCAAGCAAGTTAGTAAGACATGTTCTGTTCTGCACAAAGCCATACAAACTGTCCCTAATTGGGCCATACTTTTCCAAATGTATGTAAATGCTATCTGTAAGAATACTCTCCAATAGCTTCCCAACCACTGATGCGAGACTCACCTATCTATAACTTGAACAGAGGAACAACGTTAGCTTTCACCAGTCGTCTGGAACCTCTTCAGTGGCTAGTGAGGATACAGAGATCTTAGTCAAGGCCATAGAAATCTCCTGTCTTGCCTCTTTCAGAAATCCGGGGTAGATACCATTGGACCCTGGGGACTTATCCATCTTAATGCTCTTCATTCGAGATCCAACACCACTGTTTTCTTGATGTCAAAATGCCTTAGCATTTTAGTATGGTCCACATAAATCTCAGTATCTTCCATATCCTTCTCCTGGGTGAATACTGATACAACGTACTCATTTAGGATTTCACCCACATCCTCTGCCTCCAAGCACAAGTTCCTTCCTTTATCTTTGACTGGTTTTATTTCTTATTAGTTACCTTCTTGTTTTTAATGTATCTGTAGAATACCTTGGTAGTCTCTTTAACTCAAACTTGCTAAGGTCATTTCATGCACCCTTTTTGCTCTCCTAATTCCCTTCTTAGGACTTTCCTGCTTTCCTTATATTCCTCATGAGCCCTGTCTAGTTTAGCTTCCTAATCCTTATATATGCTTCTTTTTCCCTTTTGACGCATAGACTGTGATTTTCAACGCTCATCCAGTCACTTCTTAAATGTGCAAGAGTATCTTTCTTCATCACCCTCTCAGGCAGCACGTTCCATATTTTCACCTCTCTCGAGATGAAAAAACATTTTCTCAAATCCCCTATAAACCACTTACTCCTTACCTTAAACTTAGTCTAAACTCTATAATCTAAGACATGACTGTGCGGGGAACAGATTCATATAATCCACCCTGTCTATGTCACTTATAGATATGTATACTTCAATCACAATCTCCTCAGCTTCCTCTGCTCCAGGGGAAAACAAACCCAGCCTATCTGGTTTCTCCTCATGATTTTCCATCCCAGGCAACATCTTGGTGAATCTCCTCTGCACCCTTTCCAGTGCAAACATGAAAGAAGTGACACGACACAGACACATTGGGTAGAGGCTGTTCACTGCTCCGGAGTGTGCAAAGTACTCATTTAGGTTCAGTGATTCGCTCAGCCTGTAGACGCACCAGCGAGTCCACACCAGCAAGAGACCGTTTATCTGCTCTGAGTGCAGGAAGGGATACCTGATTCATCCAACCTACTGAGGCACCAGTGTAATCCCACTGGGGAGAGGCCATTCACCTGCTCCAAGTGTGGATAGGGCTTCAGTGATTCATCCAGCCTGCTGACCCACCAGCAGGTTTACATAGGGGAAAGGCCATTTATTTGCTCCAAGTGCAAGAAGGGATTCACGCAGTCAGCCAATCTGCTGGCTCACCTGCGAGTTCACACCAGGGAGAGGTCGTTCACCTGCCCTGTGTGTGGAAAGGAATTCAGTCAGTCATCCAACCTGCTCACCCATCGAGGATTTTTCTCCACTCCGGGGAAAGTCCCTTTATCCACTCCACATGCGGGAATGGATTTGATGACTCAGGCACCTTGCAGACACACTGGTAGGTTCATTCTGGGGAGACGCCATTTACCTGCGTCGAGCACGGGAAGGGATTCACTCATTCCCCCACCTCCTGAAGCGCCAGCACAGTCACACTGGGGACAGGCTATACATCTGCTCCGAGTGCGACAAGGCCTTCAGTCAGCTGTCCAAACTGCTGACCCATGAGTGCATTCAAACGGGGGAGAGTCCATCACCTGCTCAGACTGTGGGAAGGGATTCACTCAGTTATCCAGTCTGCTGACTCACAGGCGTACTCACACCGGGGAGAGGCCGTTCACCTGCGGTGTGTGCGGGAACAAATTCAGCGATTCTTCCACCCTGTGCAATCACCGGCTTGTCCACACCGGGAGGATGCCCTTCACCCCACCCTGTGTGGAAAGGGGTTCACTTCTTCCTCCAACCTGCTGAGGCACCAGGCCAGTCACACCAATTAGAGAGCCCTCCAGCGCTCTGATTTTGGGTGGCACCTTTTCTAAAAATCTGAGGAACCACAATGAGGAGAGTGTGTTCGGCTGCTTCCACAGTACAGAGAGGTTTGGATAAGTGCGTATGCATCAGCAGGTTCACAAAGTGATTCAAGGTTTAGATTCTGATGTTGCTCACATCCAAGACTGAATCATGTTCATTCTGACATCTGAGGGTGTCTCTTGCTGCTGACATTAATAAGCCCAAAGACTGAGCTGGAGATTAAAATTGTGGATGTGTTAAATGCAAAAACTATATTAAAAGTTTTAAAAAAAGAAAGAAAAGAAGGGTGGCATGGTGGTTCGGTGGTTAGCACTGCTGCCTCACAGTGCCAGGGACCAATTCCAGCCTCAGGTGACTGTCTGTGTGGAGTTTACACATTCTCCCTGTGTCTGCATGGGTTTCCTCTGGGTGCTCCAGTTTCCTCCCACAGTCCAAAGGTGTGCAGGCTCGGTGGATCGGCCATGCTAAATTGCCCCTCATGTTCAGGGATTTATAGATTAGCTGGGTTATGCGGGGGGGGGGGTCTGGGTGGAGTTATTGGGCCAAAGGGCCTGTTTCCACGCTGTGGGGACTCTATAATTCTAATAGTGTGCTGGTCAGAGCTACACACAGCATTCCCTGTGGGGCCTACCCAATGTTTTATAAAGCTGCAACAAGACTTCCTTGCTGCTATATTTTATGCCCGGCTAATGGAGACAAACATCCCGTACGCCTGTTCTGATATCTTCAGGGATCTGTGGGCTTGTACACCAAGGACCATTTGTTCCTCAATATTTCCTAGATGTCTAAATCCTTCCCTAATTAGACCTCGCAAGATGCAACAGGATTAGATTCCATCTGCCACTGACCTGCCCAATTACCAGCTGATCAATATCAGACTGTAGCCCGAGACCATTTTCCTCAACAGGAACACCACCAATTATTGTGTCACCTGCAAACGTATTTATTATACCCCTACAGTTACATCCAAGTTGTTAACGTACATAACAAACAGCAAGAGTCCCACTACAGATTCCATGGTAGACCTCATTTCAACACCCTCCCCCCGCCCATAATTTCTGCTAGGCCCATCTGCTCCTATCTGCTTTCCTTCTTTGTTTTACTTTTGCTTCTGCTCTTTCCTTTTGCTTTATTTTCTTTTAGTCTTGCTCTCTTCTGTGGTGAGTTGGTTGGCAACGCTAGCACGGCAGTGACAGTGGGCCATGTGACGGACTATCAGCTTCTCCTGATAGTAGGAGGCTGATGGCAATGAGTGCATTACTTTGGTGTTCACAGCCAGTGGTAGGAACAGCAAAGTCGTTTTCCTGTGGTTTGGCACCCGGGACAGTGGCAGCAGGATCATTCACCTAGTGTCAGGGCCAGTGGCAGGAGCAAGGTCATCGTCCTGGCATTCAGGGCTGGTTATAGGAGAAGCAAAGTCAAAGTCATTCTCCTGGGGTTTGGCACTGGGGCAGTGGCAGCAGGCTCGTTCTACCAGTGTTCAGGACCAGCAGCAGCAGCAATGGGGTTGCTCCCCTAGTGTTTGGGACGGCAGCAGTGGCAGCAACGGACTCTTCAAGGGGACATTTGCAGCTGAAATGGGACTGCTGGCCCAGCAGCAGTCTGGCCCGGCAGGGAGCCACAGACTCTTGGTTCCAGGGCGAATGTGGGTTCAGCAGCATCAGGCAGATGTTGACAATCAAATCCTCATTTTAACTCAAGGTAAAGATACAATAGTCTGACTATCAACAGAAATGAGTTTAAATAGCCAGCAAACAAGAGCAGGAAAACAGCAGCTGGAGGTACCTACTGTGGTGGACCTTGACATACACATGTAAGTTCATTGAGAGAGTGATGAGAGGGATCAAGATTTATGTATGAGGTTATATATAAGGAATTTTAAAAAAACTTTACTCGCGTTGGTGCCTTCAAGATGGGGGTGGGGAGGAGCGTACGAAGGGAAAAAAATGTTGAACAAAAAGAATGAAATACTGCTCTGAATGTAACCCATCTGTGGAATGCCTGTTCCTGGAGAAAATGAAACTGCAAATATGACAAGAGATTTTTTAACTTCCCACAGTTTCTCACAAAGGAATTTTTTCATGACATGAGAGATTGAAATCTCTGTGTAAACAGAGATAAGTCATGTGTAATACCAAATCATATTAACTGATGACATGTCAAAAAGTTGTTTAAGTCTAAGCAACAAATCAACCAGTAAGCAGCCCAAACACATTGAAATGTTAATAAAATGATCTGGGCGAGCTAAATTTCTGTCCAAAACCTGGCAAGAGTTCTGAGGAAGCGTCACCAGACCCGAAACGTTAACTCAGTTTTTTCCTTCACAAATGCTGCCAGACCAGCTGAGCTTTTCCAACAACTTTGTTTCTGTTTCTGATTTGCAGCATCTGCAGTTCTTTCAGTTTTTAATTCACACAGCTTCTGTGGTTTGCTTTGGATTAAAGACCCCTTCTTCTTTTATTGAATAAATGTCTGTCTTCTTTTTTCTAAATTCAGGAGGGTGTTGTGTCAAAAGTGCCTCTCCACACAAACTAAGTAAGGTTAATTCCATGCAGAGTAAATGTGAAACAGATGTAGTTTTTTCAGAATTTGATTTCTTTAAACAAATTACCAAATTAAATGCAACCATCAAAAAGTGAACATATTAGTACATTTACGCTGAAAGAGATCATACTGATAGTAAAAGTCCACACTCAATAAGATAAAACGGAACCTCCAAAATCATAATTTTAAAGCAGACCAAGATTTTCACATGCCGCAGGGAAAACTTTAGAGTTTGGAAACACGATTATTCTTTCTCTGATTCATCAACGATGGATGCCTGGCTTCTATAAGCTGCAATCTGTGGCAGCAGCAGCGAATGGGCTGAATATCAGAAAGCAGAGTACATAAATTGCAAACTTCCAGTTGAGTGACGTTGTCCCAGAAGAATCTATTTTAAACATAAAGGGCTCTCATTGCAACTAGCTGGCCATGGGCTCTCAATTTGAACAAAATGAAGTGGTCAAGATGTCCGGAATAACAAAATGGAAAATCTTAGGTGTCTGTCAAAGATAATCTGAAATGGAATGTGTGTTCACAAAGGGAGAGTAATGAAAACATTTCAATAGTAAACAAAACATTTGCGGGTTTCTCTTTGTCGAAGAGTATTCTTAGCATGCAAAATTCTTTAAAATGTTTTGGTCACAATTCTAAGAACAATGCCAAGAGATTCACCCCTTGCCAAGACTGCTAAGATGCTATATTATCATACTCATCCTGTTTGTTCCTTGCAAGAATTAACATGTTGTACATCTTGTAATGTGCACATGCATCTTTCCACACATGTAAGGCAAACAGATTCTGCCTGTTTAACGTAGATTCTGAAAAGGACTGCCTGCAAGTGCCTGAATAAAGAGTTAGGGAAGTTATATATGGGAGGGGGGAAGGGGGCTATTGAGCTCTGTTGGCTAGAAAGCTGCTTTGCAATGCTTACTAACGACAATAACTTGGGTTCAATTCCCACTCTGGCTGAGGTTACCATGAAGGATAACAAAGTGTGAAGCTGGATGAACACAGCAGGCCAAGCAGCATCTCAGGAGCACAAAAGCTGACGTTTCGGGCCTAGACCCTTCATCAGAGAGGGGGATAGGGAGAGGGCTCTGGGATAAATAGGGAGAGAGGGGGAGGCGGACTGAAGATAGAGAGAAAAGAAGATAGGTGGAGAGGACAGTATAGGTGGGGAGGTAGAGAGGGGATAGGTCAGTCCAGGGAAGACGGACAGGTCGAGGAGGCGGGATGAGGTTAGTACATAGAAAATGGATGTGCCGCTTGAGGTGGGAGGAAGGGATAGGTGAGAGGAACAACAAGTTAGGGAGGTGGGGACAAGCTGGGCTGATTTTGGGATGCAGTGGGGGAGGGGACGAGCTGGGCTGGTTTAGGGATGCAGTGGGGGAAGGGGAAATTATGACGCTTGTGAAGTCCACATTGATACCATTGGGCTGCAGGGTTCCCAAGCGGAATACGAGTTGCTGTTCTTGCAACCTTCGGGTGGCATCATTGTGGCAATGCAGGAGGCCCATGATGGACATGTCGTCTGAGGAATGGGAGGGGGAGTTAAAATGGTTCGCGACTGGGAGGTGCAGTTGTTTATTGCAAACCGAGCAGAGGTGTTCTGCAAAGCAGTCCCCAAGCCTCCGCTTGGTTTCCCCAATGTAGAGGATGCCACACCGGGTACAGTGGATACAGTATGCCACATTGGCAGATGTGCAGGTGAACATCTGCTTAATATGGAAAGTCATCTTGGGGCCTGGGATGGGGGTGAGGGAGGTGGTGTGGGGGCAAGTGTAGCACTTCCTGCAGTTTTAGGGGAAGGTGCCGGGTGTGGTGGGGTTGGAGGGGAGTGTGGAGCGGACAAGGGAGTCACAGAGAGAGTGGTCTCTCCGGAAGGCAGAGCCATGAAGGAGTCTCCTTTCCAACCTGTCCACTGCCGGAAGTGTGGTGACCCTAAGGTTAAAACACTATCACCAGTCATCTGTCTCCAATAACAGAGCTGCTCTCTGGCATTATAGCACTATGGCAACTTTACCTTTATACTGGGAATATCCAAAGGCAGCAGGAATTTACATTAAAATATCATACTGTTGTAATGTATTTATTATTAGGTAAATAATCTGTGGATTCTCATTTTGTCTCCCTTGTAATAATACAATGTCATGTCAAAAGCTGAATCAAATCATGCTCACAAATATGGCTCAAAAGGTTAATAGAAAGACATGATATAGTGGACACAATTGGCTTTTATTGAAATAAACTGTCTGATTAAGCTCAGAAAGGGTTAATTCAATGCTCTTCCTCACATTCATTATGGATGAAGTAAAAAGCCTATGGGCACATTCCTTGGCAGCTCCAGATGCAAATGTCTGCCATGTCCCAGTGTCAGCTCCCTGTATGAAAATAAGGGAGTAGCAGGACTCGTGCAGCAATTACGGTTGCCGTGGAGTCAGTTTAATTTAAACAATGCGTGAGCAAGACCCTGGAGGAAGAAGGGAAAATATCATCTCAGATATTGTTACAGACACTTAAAACCATTTCATAGTCACAATGTGGTCTTTGCTTAGTAAGATTGAAATGAGGTGATTCTGTGATAGAGGGGGTACAATGGAACTAACGTATATTAAAAATGTAACACCTTCAAGAAAAACGTTAAGAGGCAAAAAAAATCAGACTGACTGTGGTTTCAAGTATCCTCAACTCAAATACAATTACTGCAAACACAACTGACCCTTGGCAAATACCAGTCTTTTCATAATCAGTTCTTATGAAGGGTCACTGCACCTGAATCGTCGACTCTGCTTGCTCTCCACAGATGTTGTCAAACCTGCTGAGCTTCTCCAGCAGCTTCCATTTTGTTTCAGAATTCCAGCATTTGCAGTTCTTGATTTCAAAGAACAAAAAACAAAGAACAAAGAAAGTTACAGCACAGGAACAGGCCCTTCGGCCTTCCAAGCCTGCGCCGATCCCAATCCTCTATCTAAACCTGTCGCCTATTTTCCAAGGAGCTGTATCCCTCTGCTCCCTGCCCATTCATATATCTGTCTACATCAGTCCTTGATGTATTCACAGCAAGCAGTCTATCCATCACTGTCCTGAATCTACTTAATGATTGCACTTCCAGAGCCCTTTGCAATAGAGTATCCAATCCTATTCACTATCCTCTGAGTGAAGGCATTCATTCACAGTCTTAATGGCTTGCCTCTTATTCGGAGACTGTGCTAAAGCATTCCGGATCTCTGCGTCCAATAACTTTTGGAAGCAACCTATTGGTATCCACCCCATCTTTAACAAGTTGTAAGATTTAATTAGGTCACCACTTATTCTTCTAAATTCTACAGAATACAAGCCCAGTTTATTCAATCTCATTATAGGACTTTCTTGTCATCCTAGCAATCAGTTTGGTGAACCTCCCCTGCATTCCTTCCATGGCAAGTATATTCTCTACCTCTACCAGATTAGAAGGGTGCTAGTATAGTTAAAGTGACATCAATCTGCTAACTTCTCAGCAATTTCCACATAAATCACTCTTTTCAGAAAAGAGGTAAGATTTTAAATGGAGTATGGTCCTGATTTAAAAATACAGATAATGTTCAATCATATCATGATGATCCAGTTATTAATAGCAAACACAAACCTGAGTTGAGTGAGTAGTCTTTAAAAGGAATGGAGATGAAGCAGCATTGGCCAAAACTTGCTAGGAGATAAATCCTGGACCATACAGGCCCAAGATATGAACTTAAAACGTTTTCTCAAATTGTCTTTTGGACTAGGAATACTTCTCTGAATCTCACTAAGAAATATTTCATCTGTCTACTACTGATCTACTTCCCTTTCCCTCCAATCTCGGACAGACCCTTTTTTAGTATTTATCATGCTCCTTCCCGCTGTCCATTGATCCCCACCATGCCCATCCTTCTTGCTCACCACAAATTCCTATCCTCATGAACTGAAGGGTTCAGCTCTAAGGATTATAGGCTGCAGCCTCCTGCCTCTTGTTGAGGGTCTCCATGTCCCAGTATTGGTAGATTTTCAATAAACTCTCCTTATGTTTCTTGTTTCCCCAACGTTATTGGGGCACTGAGATCTCCACATGCATTTCTAGGATAACTGGATTGCTGAATATTAATCAGTAGAGAGAACCCAATTAACCATTCTGTTATCTAATTTATAGGCACTAGCTGAATAGAAGTATAGCAAATCTACTGCTGTTCCATCTGAGAACAAACAGTTCAGCATAGAACTAAGCATTTCCTGCTGAGCTCAGGATGTGAGTAATTCTTTTAACTTCCCTGATGGATTTAGAAATTTATGCAGTGAATAACTGAGATATAAAAACTCCAAAGATATCGAATGTGGCTTTTGGCTCATGCTGAGTGCACAAATTGTGATTAAAAATTACACAATCACATTGGGTATGGAATGAACTGCTGTAATTTTATCTTTGTAAAAAAAGACAAAACATTTTCAACCATGGAAATCATGGCTCTGTTTATTTTAAATAATTTCTTAAATAATCCAGAAACCAATATAAAATGATCAGCCAAGCTCACAGTGTGATGCACTTGTGTGTGCTAGAAGCTACACGTAAATAATCAAGGCACCGTTTTATGAAGACAAGAGGAATTTGTACATACATTGCACCTTTTCCAAAAAAAAAATTAGTTATGGGGAAAGCAAACTTTGCTGCATTCCCTTGGCATTGCCTTGAACAAACAGAATTTAGTTGCTTAGTCTGAGACTTAAGATTGGCAGTTAGCTGTTCTTTTTGTGCATCCATGCCAGCCTGATCAGTCAGCATCCTCTTCACATCCTGTATAAGACGGTGTCTCTATTTTTTGAAGTCTGTTCCTTACATGCTAATTCTAATTAGCGCAAGATGAAAAGCTTCAACTTCTAGTTTCTTTTAGCAATGTTTAATTTCTGCTCATTTTAATGCAGCTATTCAATGATTTTGTTTTGGTTTATATATTCCTGAAATCTAAGAATAGAGGGAGAGGGGATTAGCAAATTATTCAATTCAAATTCAAATATTTTGCAGGATTTATTCAAATATGGAAAATTATAGGCTGGTGAGCAATACATTAGTGGGAGGGAAATTATTGGGGAAGATTCTTAGGGAAAGGATTTATTAACATTTAGAAAAACATGCAACAGGAAACATAGCTTTGTATGGAGAAGATCATGTCTCACAAAACTTAACTGAACTTTTTGAGGAATTGGCAAAGATGATTAATGAGGATAGGGTAGTAGATGTTGTCTATATGGACTTTAGCAAGGACTTTGACAAGGTCTTTCATGGCAGGATGACACAAAAGGTGAACTCACATGGGATCCATAGTGAGCTGGTAAGATGGATACAGAGTAGGCTTAGTGCTAAACAACAGTGTAGCATTGGAAAGGTGTTTTTCTGACTGGAGATCTGTGACTAGTGAATTTCCACATGGATCAGAGCTGAGTCCCCTATTGTTTGTATTATATTTTAAATAATTTGGAAGAGAATTTAGGTGGTGTGGTAAGTAAGTTTGCGTACAACACAAAGATTGGAGGAGCTGTAGATAGTCAGAAGGATATAGATAGGTTTGAGACTCGGGCAGAGGAATGGCAGATGAAATTCAATTCACACAAATGTGAGGCGATGCATTTTGGGAGATCTAATGCAGGAGGGACATATGCAGTAAATTCCAGAATCCTTGGAAACAACAACATGCAGGGATCCAGGAGTACAGGTTCACAATTGCCTGGAGAAGTGACAACACAAGTGGATAATATGGTCAAGAAGGCATATGGCATTTCTTATAGACAATAGGTGCAGGAGTAGGCCATTCGGCCCTTCAAGCCAGCACCACCATTCATTATGATCATACCTGATCATCCACAATCAGTATCCTGTTCCTGCCTTATCTTGCCTTCTTTGGTCAGGGCCTAGAGTGTAAAATTCAGCAAGTCACATTGCAGCTATATAGAACTTTAGTTAGGCTACACTTGGAATATTGTGTACAGTTCTGGTCGCCATACTGCTAGAAAAATGTGGAAGCTTTGGAGCGGGTACAGAAACGGTTTCCCAGGATGTTTCCAAGTTTGGAGGATATTAGCTAATGACAAGAAATTGGACAAACATTGTTTGTTTCCACTTGAGTGTTGAAGGATGAGGAGCGACCTGATGGAAGTTTACAAAATTATGACAGCCACGGATATAATGGATAGTCAGAGTCTTTCTTCCAGGATGGAAATGTCGATTACTAGCAGACATAGGTTGAACGTAAAAGAGAGGAAATTTAAAAGAAGAAATGAGAGGCAAGTTTTTTTTAAACACAGATGGTGATAAGGGCCTGAAATGCTCTGGCAGAGAATATGCTGGAGGCAGATATATTAGCAATATTTAAGAAATATCTTGACAGATAGGCAGGGAATTGAGGGATTCAAAACTCTTAGAGGCAAAAGGATTTTAATTTAGAAAGGCATTATGTGTCAGCACAGTGTTGGTGGGCCAAACGTCCTGTTTCTGTGCTGTGCTATCTTTGTCCTTTCTATGTATTTGATTTGCTTTAAGTTACTTAAATTGGCAATTTTTCAGACATATTTTGTGTATTTTTTATTAATAATTCAGCCTCCAAAACCTGAAACCTTCACAAGAAGATAATCAATTCATTGATCAGGAAGGGCAGTAGGGATGACCAGGTAATTATAGACCTGTGAGCCTTACGTCTGTTGTAGGAAAAATTTTGGAAAGGATTATAAGAGATAGGATTTATAATCATCTAGCGAGCAACAATTTGATTGGAGATAGTCAGCATGGATTCATCAAGGGCAGGTCATGTCTCACAAACCTCATTGAGTTTTTTGAGAAGGTGACCAAGCAAGTGGATGAGGGTAGGGCAGTTGACGTGGTGTACATGGACTTCAGTAAAGCCTTTGATAAGGTTCCACATGGTAGGCTATTGGAGAAAATACAGAGGCACGGGATTGAGGGAGATTTAGCAGTTTGGATTAGAAACTGGTTTTCTGTAAGGAGGCAACGAGTGGTGGTTGATAGAAAATATTCAGCCTGGAGTCCGGTCAATAGTGGTGTGCCTCAAGGATCTGTTTTGGGACCACTGCTGTTTGTCATTTTTATAAATGACTTGGGCGCAGGCATTGGTGGATGGGTTAGTAAGTTTGCAGATGACACTAAAGTCGGTGGAGTGGTGGACAGTGTGGAAGAATGTTGCAGGTTGCAGGAAGACTTGGATAAACAGCAGAATTGGACTGAAAGGTGGCAAATGGAGTTTAATACGGATACATGTGAGGTGATTCACTTCAGGAGGAATAATAAGAAGGCAGAATACTGGGTCAATGGAAAGATTCTTGGTAGTGTAGATGTGCAGAGGGATCTTGGTGTCCATGTACATGGATCCCTGAAAGTTGCCCCCCAGGTTGATAGTGCTGTTAAGGCAGCTTATGGTGTGTTAGGTTTTATTGGTAGAGAGATTGAGTTCCGGAGCCATGAAGCCATGATGCAATTGTACAAAACGCTAGTGCGGCCTCATTTGGAATATTGCGTGCAGTTCTGGTCGAGGCTCATGACTTCAGCTTGTATAAGGGGGCATAGCTACAAATTGAGGGGTGATAGATTTAAGACAGATGTCAGAGGCAGGTTCTTCACTCAGAGAGTGGTAAGGGCATGAACGCCCTGCCTGCCAATGTAATTAACTCAGCCACATTAGGGGCATGTAAACAGCCCTTGGATAAGCATATGGATAATGATGGGATAGTGTAGGGGGAGGGGCTTAGATTAGTTCACAGTTCGGTGTAACATCGAGGGCCAAAGGGCCTGTTCTGTGCCGTATTGTTCTATGTTCCATATATCTTCTATTGATCATGAGAATAATAACAGTCTGGATATTAACCTTCCCCATATTCATGCAATGTTGGGAGTTTTTAGAAAATGTATCCTTATTAAGGCAGGTAAGTCCCCAGGTTCTGATGGGATCTATCCCAAAATATTGAGGGAGGAAACAGAATAAATTGCTGGAGCATTGGCAGACACCTTTGTATCCTCTTTAGCCATGGATAAGATCCTAGAGGAATGGAGAATGGGGTAACAGGATAATCCTGGAAAATAACAGGCCTGTCAGCCTCAAATCAGTGGTAGGGAAATTATTGGAAAAGATTATTAGGGACAAGATCTATATGCATTTAGAAGCAAATGGTTTTATTAGTGATAGACAGCATGGTTTTGTGCAGGGGAGATTGTGCTTCACTAACTTGATCAAGTGTTTTGAGGAGGAGACAAAGATGATTGATGAGAAAAAAATTGTTGATGTTGTCTACATGGGCGTCAGTAAAACCTTTGACAAGGTTCCTCACGGCAAACAGGTACAGAAGGTGAAGTCACATGGTATCAGGGATGAGCTGGCAAGATGGACACAGAACTGGCTTAGTCATAGGAGACAGAGCGTAGTGGTGGAAGGATGCTTTTCAGAATGGAGAGTTATGACTAGTAGTGTTCCACAGAGATTAGTGCTGGGACCTCTGCTGTTCATGGTCTACACGGATGATTTGGAGGAAAATGTAGCTGGTTGTATTAGTAAGTTTTCAGACGATACAAAGATTGGTGACTTTGCAGATACTGAGGAATATGTCAGAGGATACAGCAAGATACAGATCATGTTGAGGTTGGTTGGCTCCCCGAGCTGGTTTCTTGTTTCACAGACATTTCGTTACCATGCTGGGTAACGTCTTCACTGCAGCCTCCGATGAAGCATTGGTGTGTTTTTCTACCTGGTTTTTAACCTTTGGTAGAAACTTTTATACTTTAAAAACCAGGCGTGAAAACACACCAATGCTTCATCGGAGGCTGGACTGAGGATATTACTCAGCATGGTAACGAAATGTCTGTGAAACAAGAAACCAGATCAGCGAGCCATCCAACCTCAACACCCACAACCTAAGCTATAAATCTACTCCAAAACCTTAAAAGATATAGATCAGTTGGAGGTATGGGCAGAAAAATGACTGATGGAGTTTAATCGGAATAAATGTGAGTTGATGCATTTTGGAAGGTCACATACTGGTGGAAATTATCCAGTGAATGGCAGAACTCTTAGGAATGTTCATTTGCAGAGGGATCTCAGTCTGCAGGACCACAGATTACTGAAGGTGGCAGCGTAGGTAGATAAGGTTGTAAAAAAGGCCTTTGGCATGCTTGCCTTCATTGGAAGGGGCATTGAACATATGGATAGACAAGTTATGCTGCAGTTTCATAGAACTTTAGTTAAGCCACACTTGGAATATTGCAAACAATTCCGGTTAGCATATTACTAGAGCAATATAGATGTTTTGGAGACGGTATAGAAAAAGTTTACCCGGATGTTGCCTAGAATGGGGTATTTTAGCTATGAATAAAAATTGGATAGACTTGGTTTGTTTTCACTGGAACGTATAAAATTGAGGAGTGACCTGATAAAAGTTTAAAACATTGTGAATGGCATGGATTGAGTGGAAAGTATAAGGCTTTTTCCCAGGGTGGAGAGGTCGATTACAAGGGACACAGGTTCAAGGTGTGGTGGGTTCGGAGGTGAATTTAAAAGAGATACGTGAGGCAAGTTTTTCACACAAAGGGTGGCGAGTGCCTGGAACACACTGCCAGAGGTGGTGGTGGGAACGTACAGAATAGCAGCATTCAATAAAACGCCTGGACAAATAAATGGCTCGGAAGGAAATAGAGGGATCCTGTAAGTGAAGGCAATTTTTGTTTGGAAGGGCAAAATGTGTCATCACAGGTTTGGAGGCCCGAAGAGCCTATTCCTGTACTATATTGTTCTCAGTTCACCACCCAAACATTTGTATTCATGTTGTAAAATTGAAGGAAAACAGCAGGCCAGGGAGCAACGAACACCTACCTTCCCCAGTCCCACCCTCCTCTCTATTTATTTCCCAGATCCCTTCCCCCTCCCCATTTCTGAAGAAGGGTCCTGACCCGAAACATCAACTTTTCTGCTTATCTGATGCTGCCTAACCTGCTGTGTTTCTCTAGCTGCACACTGTGTTGTCTTTGAATCCAGTATTTGCATTTCCTCCTATCTCTGATTGTTAACATTTTGGCATGTTTTACATAATATGGAGATAGTAACATACTTAAATAAATTTCCTACAGCGTAATTAAGAAGGAGGGTCTTTCCACAATCAGTGTCAGGAGGTGGGTAAAGGAAAAAAATAGCCCAATACATGAGGTTCCCAAGGTTTCCTTACAATGTGCAAATACACAGGGGAATAGTTCTGGCAATCAAGATCATTCCTTATAGACTAGAAGGAGGAAGAGAGATCAGCCCAGCACTTCAAGGAAGCATTAAGCCCAATGTCAGTTTCCAGCTCTTATCTATGCCTGCCACAATCAACCTCAATCTGGAGCCTGCCTCAAAAAAAATCAGTGCCTGCCCTGCACAGCCTGGATCAGAATCACAATTGCAGAAGACGGTTTGCTTGGCTCCTTGGATATGGCCTCCAGCTGATGGTTTAACTGCAGTAGCCATGTGTCAATTGGGCCATATTGGAGTGCAAGTTCACTAATAGAGCAAGATGAAACATGAAAATCAAAAATATGGAAAAAAACTAAAAAAAGAATGAATACACATATTTACTTGAGCTAGTGCTAGAAGCATCACAATTGACCTCAGAATCCGCATTTCATGGAAGAAATTAGTTCTATCAATGGTTCTTCCTCTTAAACCTTGATCACCTTGCTGGAAAACTACAAATAGTGCTTACATTGAGAAGTCTACATCCTGATTAAAAGGGGTGGCATTGGTGGCTCAGTGGTTAGCACTGCTGCTTCACAGTACCAGCAACCTGGTTTAATTACAGGCTCAGGCACCAGTCTGTATAGTTTGCACATTCTCCCCATGTCTGCCTGGGTTTCCTCCAGGTGCTCTGGCTTCTTCCCACAATCCAAAGATGTGCAGGCTAGGTGGATTGGCTGTGCTACAGTGCCCAGGGATGTTTAGATTAGGTGGGCTAGACATGGGGAAATGCAGGGGTGGGGGAATGAGTCTGAGTGGGATGCTCTTCAGAGGGGCATAGAACATAGAACAATACAGCGCAGAACAGGCCCTTTGGGCCTCAATGTTGCGCCGACCTGTGAAACCAATCTGAAGCCCATCTCCCTACACTATCCTCTCACCATCCATATGCTTATCCAAGGACTTTTTAAATGCCCCTAATGTGGTTGAGTTCACTACTTTGGCAGGCAGGGCGTTCCACGCCATTACCACTCTCTGAGTAAAGAACCTGCCTCTGATATCTGTCTTAAATCTATTACCCCTCAATTTGTAGCTATGCCCCCTCGTACGAGCTGACGTCGTCATCCTCGGAAAAAGACTCTCACAGTCCAGCCTGTCTAATTCTCTGATCATCTTGAATGTCTCTATTAAATCCCCTCAGCCTTCTCCTCTCCAATGAGAACAGACCCAAGTCCCTCAGCCTTTCTTCATAAGGCCTTCACTCCAGACCAGGCAACATCCTGGTAAATCTCCTCTGCACCTTTTCCAATGATTCCACATCCTTCCTGTAATGCGGCAACCAGAACTGCACGCAATATTCCAAATGAGGCCGCACTAGCGTTCTGTACAGTTGCAGCATGCCATCACGGCCCCAGAACTCAATCCCTCTACCAATAAAACCTAACACACCGTAAGCCACCTTAACAGCACTATCAACCTGAGTGGCAATTTTCAGGGATCTATGTGCATGGACACCAAGATCCTTCTGCACATCCACACTACCAAGAATCTTTCCATTGACCCAGTATTCTGCCTTCCAATTATTCTTCCCAAAGTGAATCACCTCACATTTATCCGCATTGAACTCCATTTGCCACCTTTCAGCCCAATTCTGCAGTTTATGGGCTTGTGTGGACTTGTTGGGCTAAATGGCCTGTTTCCACACTGTAGGCGCTGTATGATAAAAGGCAGTGGTGACAAGACACAGTGGAAGCAAGCCTTTTCTGCAGGTTGAACAAATCTGCTCACACCCTCAAAATTCTTTATTGGCAAATTGGAGTCATAAAAGATCAATTAGATTTTTGGATAGTTTTGACCTGTTGTACATAGGTCTGTCTTGCAGCCATGTAAGGAGTTGATTTTATGGTCAATGTAAACCAAGAGTAACAGGCATGAATATATATGGTTACAAATGTAAGGAGTGAAGATATAGCAACTGGACCATTATAAAGCATTGCTAAGAGATTTGAGCATTCAAAAGCCTGTCACTGAGCTCAGCAACTATAATATATGGTTCCCCACAACACCTCCTGCCATGTTTGTGTGTTTTATTTGCTTGTATAATTTTCTATGAGTGGACATTGAGTAAAATGGTGAGCTAGTTTGTTACTATGCTGAGTTCGCCTCATGCTAGAATATCCTAAAAATAGGGTATGTTATAATAATAACTTGTTGGGCAAGTAATGAGGACTTAACCGAATTGGTAGAACCTCAGCTTCAACAGGGGAGTAAATGCCTTTAGAAGAGATGAGGAAGAGTAGATTTTATGCAGAAATTATAACATTTATCATCAATGCTCTGAATAAATTCTAAATATGGTCAGACTTAACCAAAATTCAGAATATTGTTCAGTATCACTGCAAGGAAACCTTACTGCAGTATCCTACTTGTAAAACATTGACAGTACAGATTTATGGACTGTCCAGGTGTCAAAGCACATCCTGCTTCACTCACAACACAGACATTTGCTACGACAGTTTGCTTTTAGAACATAGAACATAGAACAGTACAGCACAGAACAGGCCCTTCAGCCCACAATGTTGTGCCGACCATTGATCCTCATGTATGCACCCTCAAATTTCTGTGACCATATACATGTCCAGCAGTCTCTTAAATGACCCCAATGACCTTGCTTCCACAACTGCTGCTGGCAACGCATTCCATGCTCTCACAACTCTCTGCGTAAAGAACCTGCCTCTGACATCCCCTCTATACTTTCCACCAACCAGCTTAAAACTATGACCCCTCGTGCTAGCCATTTCTGCCCTGGGAAATAGTCTCTGGCTATCAACTCTATCTATGCCTCTCATTATCTTGTATACCTCAATTAGGTCCCCTCTCCTCCTCCTTTTCTCCAATGAAAAGAGACCGAGCTCAGTCAACCTCTCTTCATAAGATAAGCCCTCCAGTCCAGGCAGCATCCTGGTAAACCTCCTCTGAACCCTCTCCAAAGCATCCACATCTTTCCTATAATACGGCGACCAGAACTGGACGCAGTATTCCAAGTGCGGTCTAACCAAAGTTTTATAGAGCTGCAACAAGATCTCACGACTCTTAAACTCAATCCCCCTGTTAATGAAAGCCAAAACACCATATGCTTTCTTAACAACCCTGTCCACTTGGGTGACCATTTTAAGGGATCTATGTATCTGCACACCAAGATCCCTCTGTTCCTCCACGCTGCCAAGAATCCTGTCCTTAATCCTGTACTCAGCTTTCAAATTCGACCTTCCAAAATGCATCACCTCGCATTTATCCAGGTTGAACTCCATCTGCCACCTCTCAGCCCATCTCTGCATCCTGTCAATGTCCCGCTGCAGCCTACAACAGCCCTCTACACTGTCAACGACACCTCCGACCTTTGTGTCGTCTGCAAACTTGCTGACCCATCCTTCACTTCCCTCGTCCAAGTCATTAATAAAAATTACAAACAGTAGAGGCCCAAGGACAGAGCCCTGTGGAACTCCACTCACCACTGACTTCCAGGCAGAATATTTTCCTTCTACTACCACTCGCTGTCTTCTGTTGGCCAGCCAATTCTGTATCCAAGCAGCTAAGTTCCCCTGTATCCCATTCCTCCTGACCTTCTGAATGAGCCTACCATGGGGAACCTTATCAAATGCCTTACTGAAGTCCATATACACCACATCCACAGCTCGACCCTCATCAACTTTTCTAGTCACATCCTCAAAAAACTCGATAAGGTTTGTAAGGCATGACCTACCCCTCACAAAGCCGTGTTGACTGTGTTTGCTGGATCACTTAATCTAGTTCACAAATGCAAGCTGTCGAACAAGTGTATAACTTTTTGTTTCCTTGTTTGTTTCCTTCTAATTCACTACTGAATGCTGTTGAACTTGTTCAAGCAAATCATGGGGCAGCAATAATGTAGTGTGCCGGATAATTTATAAAAAATAGACCTTAAGCAAATTCACTACTGAATTCAATGTTATTATTCAGTAACTGAAGAAAATGCTAATATTTAAGAGAAAAGGAAAATACTTCATTGGTACACTGCAACTAGAAAGACAAATATTGAGTTTTGAGAAGATTTGTAGCTCAGGTTGAGGTTCTGGATGTGAGTTTGCTCGCTGAGCTGGAAGGTTAGTTTTCAGACGTTTTGTCACCATTCTAGGTAACATCATCAGTGAGCCTCCGACGAAGCGCTGGTGTTATGTCCCGCTTTCTATTTATAGAATAGAAAGCGGGACATAACACCAGCGCTTCATCGGAGGCTCACTGATGATGTTACCTAGAATGGTGACGAAACGTCTGAAAACTAACCTTCCAGCTCAGCGAGCAAACTCACATCCAGAGACAGAAATATATTTCAATTATATTTTCTGATGAAGGGTCTAGAACATTGGAGCATAGGAATGTGCAGCACAGAAACAGGCCCTCCAGCCCAAGATGTTGTGCCAAACATGACACCAAATTAAAGTAATGCCTTCTGAATGGCCTTGGTCTAAATCCCTCCATTCCTTGCATATTCATGTGCTTCTCTAAAAGTCTCTCAAATGCTCCCATTGTGTGTACCTCCACCACCACCCCTGGCAGCACATTCTAGACTCCTACCACTCACTGTGTAAAAACTTGCCGCTCACATCTCCTTTGAACTTTTCCCCTCTTACCTTGAATGCATGCCCTCTAGTTTTAGACGTCAACGCTGGGAAAAAAGACTCTGAGTGTCAACCCTATTAACCCTAACTTTATAGCCTTTATCAAGGATTCCCTCAGCCTCTGCCACTCCAGAGAAAACAACCCGGGCCGAGGCCCGAAACGTCAGCTTTTGTGCTCCGAAGATGCTGCTTGGCCTGCTGTGTTCATCCAACTCTAAAATTTGTTATTTCAATGCTGTTTGGCTTCATGCAAATGTGAACAATACTGACTTAAAACTAATTATAGCTTCAGGTCTCAGTATAAACAAGATGAATGACTTCAGAAGCACCTATTTTTGTCAATTGTTTCTGTATCATTAAAGGCTCATCTCTAAAGAGTAAGCATGCTCAGTGCTATAATGCTTTTTTTAAGATTACCTACAGTGTGGAAACAGGCCCTTCAGCCCAACAAGCCCACACTGCCACTTGAAGCATCCCATCCAGACCCATCCTCCCATAACCCACACAGCCCTGAACACTACGGGCAATTTAGCATGGCCGATCCACCTAACCTGCACATCTTTGGACTGTGGGAGGAAACCGGAGCACCCGGAGAGAATGTGCAAACTCCACACAGATAGTCACCCGAGGCTGGAAATGAACCCGGATCCCTGGCGCTGTGAGGCTGTAATGCTAACCACTGAGCCACTGTGCCGCCCCGTGCTATAGGAAGACTGCATGAGTTTTCTTCTCCAATCTTGAGTAAAAGATTATCCCAATGCCCTAATAAGCAAAATCCAATAAATGTCCAATTATAATGATTATAGTCAATAAGCTGCCCAAAAATGTCTTTTTTTTCTGAAGCTTAAGTTGATTGGCTTTCACAGCTTATAAAATCGTTCCCTTATGCAGTATCTTAGCTTAAATTTTTGGAGTGAAAAGTCTCTAAATAAAAATTTAAAGGAATCAGACTGCACTTGTACAAAATATACATCCAGTGACAGGGAAGCTATTTTGGCAGTATTTAAAACTTTTAAATGTAATTATGAATCACAGAATCCCTACAGTGTGGAAACGGGCCATTTGGCCCAACAAGTGAACACTACCCCTCTGAAGAGCATCCTACCCAGACACATTCCTCTAACCCTGATTCCCCATGTCTAACCCACCTAACCGAAACATCCCTGGGCACTAGCAGCGCACCAGCAGCTCCACAGCAGCTAGTTGCTGCTCCCAGACTGCTCCCCCGACGGCACCAGCCGCTGCTCTGGGATTTGCCTCTCGGACTCGCCAACTCCTCTGTTCCCTTAACACAGAAAGGAGGGGGATAAAAGTAGGAAAAAAGAAAAAGGAAAGTAAAAAGAGCAAGCAGAGCAGAGGAGCTCTGGCTGGAGCATCTTACACTTACATTTTGCGTAAGAAATATAACTTCAACATATCCTTTTCCATCAGTATTTTAAAACAAATAGTATTATGATCACCAGTCCCAAAGTCCCTACTGACACTTCAGTCTCTTGCCCTGCCTTATTACCCAAGAGATGATCAAGTTTTGTTCTTTCTCCAGTAGGAACATTTACAGATTAATAAATTTTGTGAGCACATTTAACAAATTCTTCACCATCCATGCCTTTCACCCCATTGCAGACCCAATCAATGTTTGGAAAATTAAACTTCCCTACTATTTCAACCTTCTTATTCTTACATATATTTGACATCTATGTATATATTCCTTCTCAATTTCCTTCTGACTATTGGGGGGATGAAGTGCAATCCCATCAATATGATCATCCCTTTCTTATTTCTAATTTCAACTCATATTTTCATTAAATGATCCCTCAAAAGTATCTTGTCCAATTACAGTAGTAATGTTTTCCTTGATCAAAAAATGCCACCCCCTCCTCTCTCACTTCTATTTATCCTTCCTGTAATATCTAAAACACAAACATCAAACTGCCAGTCCTGTCCTTCACTGAGTAAAGTATCTGTAATAGCTAGCGAGTTTTGAGAAGATTTGTAGCTCAGGTTGAGGTTTTGGATGTGAGTTTGCTCGCTAAGCTGGAAAGTTCATTTTTAGACGTTTCGTCACCATTCTAGGTAACATCATCAGTGACATAACACCAGCGCTTCGTTGGAGGCTCATTGATGATGTTACCTAGAATGGTGACGAAACGTCTGAAAACGAACCTTCCAGCTCAGCGAGCAAACTCACAGCCAGAATCTGTAATAGCCACAACGTTCCAGTGTTGTGTTCCCATACATGCCCTAAGTTCATCAATCTCACTTGTAAGACCTCTTGCATTGAAATCAACAGAAGTGATTGCTGTGTGTACTGAAATACAGTGATCATAGAATCCCTACAATGTGGAAACAGGCTCTTTGACCCAAATTAAGTCCACACCGACCTTTGGACCATCCAACCCAAACTCCTATGATCCACCTAAACCACACATCCCTGAACACGACAGTCAATTTATCATGGCCAATCCACCTAATCTGCACATCTTCGGACTGTGGGAAGAAACCAGAGCACCCGGAAGAAATCCACACAGACATGGGGAGAATGTGCAAACTCCACACAGAAAGTCACTAGAGGCTGGAACCAAACCCAGGTTCCTGGTGCTGTGAGGCACCAGTGCTAACCACTGAGCCACTATGCTGCCCCTTATAATTCACTCTTTCCTGGCACATTTGAGAGGTCTTCATTAGTTGAATTACTGACTACAGCAGTTCTCCCACCTTCAGCATCTCACTCAATTCTATGCTCCTGGGTTGTGAGGACGCATAAAATTTTGCCTGTGTCTTAATTCGGCAAATTGCAAATTTGGAACAATATAATTAGAGCTTCAGCAACTTCTACACCTCCCTCAGTGACTTCCGTACTTTCCTCATCAACCAAGGATAGAGCCCATTCAAATCAGGAGATTTTTGTAATTTGCGCACTTAACAAGCTTTTAATTATTTTAATAAATTATAGATGTATAATTATTTAAACTAATATTATATATTTTTATTGTATCCAATTTCTTTGTGACCTCTTGCTTTACTTTGACACTGGCAGCACTCTCTTCTATTAAAACCTTAGCCATGTCCTGTGATTCCACAACAAGAGCTTTTTGGGCCCTAACTTGATTCCACCATTTTCTCACAAACCTTTCAAGTTACATGTTTATCAAACAGTTTTCATTTCTCTTTTATATTTGTCTCTAATTTGGTCCCATGCACCCCCTTTACACTCGGAGATCCAGCTCTCACTCCGCCTCCTAGACATGACATGTGTCCATCTTCTTCCCCGCCTATCCGCCCCACCCATCCCACTGACCAATCCCCACTAAACCTACCTGCATCCACCTATCGCCATCCCACCTATCTTCCTCCAGCTCCATCCCATGGGGGGGTGGGGTGGGGGTGGGGGGGTGTGGGGGTGGGGGGGTGGGTGTGGGTGTGGGGGGGGGTGTGGGGGTGGGGGTGGCGGGGGGGTGGGGTGTGGGGGTGGGGGGGGTGTGGCGGTGGGGGGGGTGTGGCGGTGGGGGGGGTGGGGGGGGTGGGTGGGGTGTGGGGGCTGGGGGGGGTGTGGGGGCTGTGGGGGTGGGTGTGGGGTGTGGGGGGGTGGGGGGGTGGGTGGGTGGGTTGGGTGTGGGGGTGGGTGTGGGGGTGTGGGTGGGGTGGTGGGTGTGGGGGTGGGTGTGGGGGTGGGGTGTGGGGGTGTGAGGGTAGGGGTGTGGGGGGGGGTGGGGTGTGGGGGGGTGGGGTGTGGGGTGTGGGGGGGTGGGGGGTGGGTGGGGTGGGGTGGGGTGGGGGTGGAGGAGGGGACAAACTGGAAATGTCCCTTGAGAGGGGGGACATAGAATCAGGAGATGTAGAGTCAGTATGGATAGAACTGAGGAATTCTAAGGGTAGAAAGACCATAATGGGAGTTATCTACAGGCCCCCAAACAGTAGCCTGGATGTAGGGTGTATGTTGAATCAGGAGTTGAAATTGGCCTGTCGCAAAGTTATTACTTAGTGATTTCAACATGTGGGCAGACTGGGAGAATCAGGATGGTACTGGACCCCAAGAAAAGGGAGTTTGTGGAGTGCCCCCGAGATGCATTCTTGGAACAGCTGGTACTGGACCCTACCAGGGAGAAGGCAATTCTGTATCTGGTGTTGTCCAATGAACTGGATTTGATTAGGGACCTCGGAGTAAAGGAGCCATTAGGAGGTAGTGACCAGAATATGATAAGTTTTAATCTGCAATTTGAGAGGGAGAAGGGAGAATCGGAAGTGTCAGTATTGCAGTTGAACAAAGGTAACTCTGGAGCTATGAGGGAGGAGCTGGCCAAAGTTCAGTGGTTCAATAACCTATCAGGGATGGCAGTGGCACAACAATGGCAGGCATTTCTGGATATAATGCAGAAGGTGCAGGATCAGCTCATTCCAAAGAGGAAGAAAGATCCTAAGGGGGAGACGGGGGTGGCCGTGGTTGACGAGGGAAGCTAAGGACTGTATAAAGATAAAAAAGAAGTATAAGATAGCAAAGATGAGCAGGAAACTGGAGGACTGGGTAACTTTTAAAGAGCAACAGAGGATAACTAAAAAGGCAATCCACACAGGAAAAAATGAGGTACAAAGGAAAACTGACCAAAAATATAAAGGAGGATAGTAAAAGCTTTTTTAGGTACATGAAAAGAAAAAAATGGTTAAGACTAAAATTGGGCCCTTGAAGACAGAAACGGGTGAATTTATTATGGGGAACAAAGAAATGGCAGAACAGTTGAATAGGTACTTTGGACCTATCTTCACTAGGGAGACACAAGCAATCTCCCAGATGTAATAGTGGCCGAAGGGCCTAGGGTAATGGATGAACTGAAGGGAATTTATATTAGGCAGGAAATGGTGTTGAATAGATTGTTAAGTCTGAAGGCTGATATACACTTAAGTTTAGAAGAATGAGAGGGCATCTGATTGAGACGTATAAGATAATTAAAGGATTGGACACTCTGGAGGCAAGAAGCATGTTTCCGCTGATGGGGGAGCCCAGAACCACAGGACACAATTTAAAAATAAGGGGTAGGCCATTTAGAACAGAGTTGAAGAGAAACTTCTTCACCCAGAGAGTGGTGGATATATGGAATGCTGTGCCCCAGAAGGCAGTGGAGGCCAAATCTCTGGATACTTTCAAGATAGATATGGGCAGCACGGTGGCTCAGTGGTTAGCACTGCAGCCTCACCGCCAGGGACCCAGGTTCGATTCCAGCCTCTGGTGACTGTCTGTGTGGAGTTTGCACATTCTCCCTGTGCCTGCGTGGGTTTCCTCCAGGTGCTCCGGTTTCCTCCCACAGTCCAAAGATGTGCAGGCTAGGTGGAATGGCTATGCTAAGTTGCCCGTAGTGTTCAGGGGTGTGTGGGTCATAGGGGGATGGGTCTGGCTGGGATGCTTCAAAGGGAGGTGTGGACTTGTTGCGACGAAGGGCCTGTTTCCACACTGTGGGGAATCTAATCTCATCTAAAGAGATGGATAGAGCTCTTAAAGATAGTGGAATCAAGGGTTATGGGGATAAGGCAGGAACAGGATACTGATTGTGGATGATCAGCTATGATCATAATGAATGGTGGTGCTGGCTCGAAGGGCCGAATGGCCTACCTCTGCACCTATTGTCTATTGTCTACATTAACCTTTCACATTATTTCACTAAAATATTAACAGATCAAATGAGAACCTCAAACACAGAAACACAACCAGTACTAACAATAGATATTGAAGTTAATGGGAACTGCAGATGCTGGAGAATCCAAGATAATCAAGTGTGAAGCTGGATGAACACAGCAGGCCAAGCAGCAGCTCAGGAGCGCACAAGCTGATGTTTCGGGCCGAGACCCTTCATCAGAGAGGGGGATGGGGTGAGGGTTCTGGAATAAATAGGGAGAGAGGGGGGAGGTGGACCGAAGATGGAGAGAAAAGAAGATAGGTGGAGAGGAGAGTATATGTAGGGAGGGGATAGGTCAGTCCAGGGAAGACGGACAGGCCAAGGAGGTGGGATGAGGTTAGTAGGTTATTGCTTGAACTGTACATCAGCTTAAATGTTTCCAATCATGCAGGTCAAATATAAAATATTTCATAGTGTCAGTGATATCAGAGTCTGATGGTTCAATTCTTTCAAAAGCTTAAAGACATGAAGCCAAAAGAGAAAGTGGTTCAAACTAGACTTCATTAGGTAGAAAAATCCCCCAACCTTCATAATAAAACAGGATAACAAAATATAGATATGCAAGTTCCTGCCATTTAGATCAATGATAATAAACAATTTAAAAGTATGCATGCATGTGTGTGTATGTGTTCTTGCCATTTAGATCAAGGGTAATGGACTATCCTATTCAGACAACTAAACTGAGTTGGAAAAGCTGACTCTAGAAGTGCCAGCTTTGAAAAGTGAAAATTTGCATTGGTGAAAATTGACAGGATATTTATCAATCATACTATAACAACAAATATTTCTGATTCTATTCATTTTTACAAGCATTCTAGCTTTGAGCAGTAATCAGTTTTAATCAGATAACAAGGTGTACAGCTGGGTGAACACAGCAGACCAAGCAGCATCAGAGGAGCAAGAAAGCTGGCATTTTGGATCTAGACCCTTCTTCAGAAATGGGGGAGGGGAAGGGTGTTCTGAAATAAATAGGGAGAGGGGGAGGTGGATAGACGAGAAGATAGGTGGGGAGGAGATACAGGTCAAAGAGACAGGGATGGAGCCAGTAAAGGTGAATGTAAGTGGGGAGGTAGGGAGGAGATAGGATTGATTGATTGTAATGTGTATTGAAGTACAGTGTAAAGCTTTGTTTATGAGCAGTACAGGCAGATCACAGTAAGCAGGGATGTAGAGATCAAAAAGACTTAGGCGGAATATGAGTTGCTGTTCCTGCAACCTTCGGGTGGCATCATTGTGGCACTGCAGGAGGCCCATGATGGACATCCCATCTAAAGAATGGGAGGGGGAGTGGAAATGGTTTGCGACTGGGAGGTGCAGTTGTTTGTTGCAAACTGAGCGGAGGTGTTCTGCAAAGCGGTCCCCAAGCCTCCGCCTGGGAACCCTGCAGCCTAATAGTATCAATGTGGACTTCACCAGTTTCAAAATCTCACCCCCCCCCCGCCCCCCACAGCACCACACAACCAGCCCAGCTCTTCCCCTCCACCCACTGCATCCCAAAACCAGTCCAACCTGTCTCTGCCTCCCCAACCTGTTCTTCCTCTCACCCATCCCTTCCTCCCACCCCAAGCCGCACCCCCATCTACCTACTAACCTCATCCCACCTCCTTGACCTGTCCATCTTCCCTGGACTGACCTATCCCCTCCCTGCCTCCCCACCTATACTCTCTCCACCTATCTTCTTTTCTCTCCATCTTCGGTCCGCCTCCCCCTCTCTCCCTATTTATTCCAGAACCCTCACCCCATCCCCCTCTCTGATGAAGGGTCTAGGCCCGAAACGTCAGCTTTTGTGCTCCTGAGATGCTGCTTGGCCTGCTGTGTTCATCCAGCCTCACATTTTATTATCTTGGATTCTCCAGCATCTGCAGTTCCCACTATCTCTGAAGATAAGATGCTGTTTTTCCAGTTTGCACTGTGATTCACTGGACCACTGCAGCATGCCAAGTACAGACAAGTGGACATGTGAGCAGGACACAATGTTAAATGACCGGCTATGGGAAGGTCGGGGTCATGTTTGCACACATACTAGAGGTGCTCTGCAAAGTGGTCAACTGGTCTGCATTTGGTTTCTCCAATGTAGAGTAGGCCACATTAGGTGCAGCAATATAATACACAAGATTGGATGAGGTTCAGGTGAAATACTGATTCACCTGGAAAGACTGTTTAAGCCTTTGGATGGTGAGCAGGGAGGAGAAGGGACAAGTATTGCACCCTCTGCGGTTATGTAGGAAGGTGCTGTGGGAAGAGGGGCTGGTATTGATGGTTGGTGAATGGACTAGGTGCTCCCAGAGGGTATGAATCCTGTGAAATGCAGGCAGTGGGAGTGAGGGTAAGATCTGTTTTGTGGTGGTGTTCTGCTGGAGTTGTCTGAAATGGTGGAGAATGAGCCTTTAAATATGAAGGCTGGTGGGATGAAAAGTGAGGACAAGGATCTTCCTATGAGTGATAGGAAGGGACAAAGGCAGAAGGATGGGTGATGGGTCGGATGTGGTTGAAGGCCCTGTCAACTACAGTAGGTAGAAAACCACAGTTATGGAAGAAGGAAGCCATCTCAGCAGCGCTGTTTTGGAAGGTGGCATCATCCAAACAGGTGCAACGGAGGCAAAGGAACTGGGAGAATGGGAGGGAATCCTTGCTGGATGTGGAACATGAAGCTGGTACTTCATTTTACAAATAAGACTAATATACTGACAAATACTGTTTCATTTTTAAATCAAAATGACTAACGTTTGATGCAGCATAGTACATAACCTTAATATTAAGAGTAAGATCTTTATTCAATCTATATACAATAACCTTTTTAGAAATGAAAATCAATAGCTGACATTTGGAGAGTTTCTGGTACTATGTTGCAACTACAATAGTGAAACAAATCTGAATAATAAAAAGAGAGGTACTTAAATTTAATCAGTTAATACATGGAACATTTTCATTTTCAAACAATTGCTGGAACCATACAATGGCAACTGTAAAAGTAAGTATGAGATGGGACCATTTCAGCCTCTTACATCTCAAGTATACTGACAGATGTGGCAGCAAGTCTGGTTTCATGTATCAACTGTGGGAAACAGCAACAGGTATGTGGAACCTTCCATCATTTGATATCCTATGGAAGGTGTTTCAAAATCCATTTTTGTGTCCATGTGTGTTGTGCAGGCTTGTAACTTGGAATAACTGGAATTTGCAAAGCACAAACTGTAGAATGGTTGCTATGTTCAATTTTGTCGAGGAAAAGGGGTGGGACCCTGCTGTAACGTTTTGAGGTGACTCAATCTGGTTCAATCCATGGGACCTGTATTGACTGCCTCTGATATTTGTGCTCCATAGGGTGTTTAATTTCAGTTTGTCACATAGCCCACAGTTATTTCATGTGTATACTGGATGTTAGAGTAATTTGTAGATTGTTCTGCTTTTCTAAGTTTGTGTATTAAAGTTTATTTGGCTCAAAACTATAGAATTTCTTTATTCTCTTAGTAAATAGGATACCAAACATCATCTACATTAAACAAAAAGTTATGCTTTCCAATCATTTTGTAACATAATCTAACAACTTCATCAGGGATCATAACAAAGTTATGAACTGTGTTTTAGGGACAATTTAGAACATAGAACATAGAACAGTACAGCACAGAACAGGCCCTTCAGCCCACAATGTTGTGCCGACCATTGATCCTCATGTATGCACCCTCAAATTTCTGTGACCATATACATGTCCAGCAGTCTCTTAAATGACCCAATGACCTTGCTTCCACAACTGCTGCTGGCAACGCATTCCATGCTCCCACAACTCTCTGCGTAAAGAACCTGCCTCTGACATCCCCTCTATACTTTCCACCAACCAGCTTAAAACTATGACCCCTCGTGCTAGCCATTTCTGCCCTGGGAAATAGTCTCTGGCTATCAACTCTATCTATGCCTCTCATTATCTTGTATACCTCCATTAGGTCCCCTCTCCTCCTCCTTTTCTCCAATGAAAAGAGACCGAGCTCAGTCAACCTCTCTTCATAAGATAAGCCCTCCAGTCCAAGCAGCATCCTGGTAAACCTCCTCTGAACCCTCTCCAAAGCATCCACATCTTTCCTATAATAGGGCGCCCAGAACTGGACGCAGTATTCCAAGTGCGGTCTAACCAAAGTTTTATAGAGCTGCAACAAGATCTCACGACTCTTAAACTCAATCCCCCTGTTAATGAAAGCCAAAACACCATATGCTTTCTTAACAACCCTGTCCACTTGGGTGGCCATTTTAAGGGATCTACGTATCTGCACACCAAGATCCCTCTGTTCCTCCACGCTGCCAAGAATCCTATCCTTAATCCTGTACTCAGCTTTCAAATTCGACCTTCCAAAATGCATCACCTCGCATTTATCCAGGTTGAACTCCATCTGCCACCTCTCAGCCCATCTCTGCATCCTGTCAATGTCCCGCTGCAGCCTACAACAGCCCTCTACACTGTCAACGACACCTCCGACCTTTGTGTCGTCTGCAAACTTGCTGACCCATCCTTCAATTCCCTCGTCCAAGTCATTAATAAAAATTACAAACAGTAGAGGCCCAAGGACAGAGCCCTGTGGAACTCCACTCACCACTGACTTCCAGGCAGAATATTTTCCTTCTACTACCACTCGCTGTCTTCTGTTGGCCAGCCAATTCTATATCCAAGCAGCTAAGTTCCCCTGTATCCCATTCCTCCTGATCTTCTGAATGAGCCTACCATGGGGAACCTTATCAAATGCCTTACTGAAGTCCATATACACCACATCCACAGCTCGACCCTCATCAACCTTTCTAGTCACATCCTCAAAAAACTCGATAAGGTTTGTAAGGCATGACCTACCCCTCACAAAGCCGTGTTGACTGTATTTGATCAAGCCATGCTCTTCCAGATGGTCATAAATCTTATCCCTCAGAATCCTTTCTAACACCTTGCAGACGACAGACGTGAGACTTACCGGTCTATAATTGCCGGGGATTTCCCTATTTCCTTTCTTGAAGAGAGGAATTACATTTGCCTCTCTCCAGTCCTCAGGTACGACTCCAGTGGACAGCGAGGATGCAAAGATCTTCGCAAGTGGCGAAGCAATTGCATTTTTCGCTTCCCAAAGCAGCCGAGGACAAATCTGATCCGGGCCTGGCGACTTGTCAATCTTAATGTTTGACAAAATTTTCAGCACATCAGCTTCGTCTATCTCTATCCATTCCAGCATGCACACCTGCTCTTCAAAGGTTTCATTCACTACAAAGTTGGTTTCTTTCGTAAAGACAGAAGCAAAAAACTCATTTAGGGCTTCCCCTACCTCCTCAGGCTCCACACACAAGTTCCCTATGCTATCCCTGATCGGCCCTACTCTTTCTTTGACCATTCTCTTATTCCTCACGTAAGTGTAAAATGCCTTTGTGTTTTCCCGGATTCCTTCTGCCAAGCCTTTCTCGTGCCCCCTCCTGGCTCTCCTCAGACCATTTTTGAGCTCCTTCCTTGCCTGCATGTAATCCTCTCTAGCTGAACTTGACCCTAGCTTCCTCCACCTTATGTAAGCTACCTTCTTCCTTTTCACTAGAAGCTCCACCGCTCTCGTCATCCAAGGTTCCTTAATCTTACCCCTTCTTGCCTGTCTCAGAGGGACATATTTACTCATCACTCCCAACAACTGTTCCTTAAACCGTCTCCACATGTCTATAGTTCCCTTACCATGGAACAACTGCTCCCAGTCCATGCTTCCTAACTCATGTCTAATCGCATCATAGTTTCCTCTTCCCCAATTAAATATCCTCCCATTCTGCCTAATCCTCTCCTTCTCCATAGCTATGTAGAATGTGAGGCAGTTATGGTCACTATCACCAAAATGCTCTCCCACCACAAGATCTGATACCTGCCCCGGCTCGTTTCCGAGCACCAAGTCTAGAATGGCCTCTCCCCTCGTCGGCCTGTCAACGTACTGCGTTAGGAAACCCTCCTGAACACACCTTACAAAAACAGCTCCATTCAAATCTTCTGCCTACTCGTTGCACTTAATTTTCAATGAGTTAGGAATGATTTCTGTCGACAGCACAAATGTTGCTTATTTGGGAAAAGGGGAGAAAAAGGGAACAATTACAATGGCGAATTCAAATAATTGAATGAGGGACATGTGGGACAGGTGAAAATTAGTCAGAGTCATTGAACACAGAGGCAGGCCCTTTGGCCCAAACTGGTCCATGCCAACCAAAATGTCCATCCACGCTAACCCCATTTGCCTGCACTTGGCCCATATCCTTCTAAGCTTTTCCTATCCATATATTCGTCCAAATACCTTTTAAACATTGTTGATGTACCTACCTCAACTGATTCCACTGGCAGCTCATTCCAAATATGTACTATTGTCAGTGTCAAAAAGTTACCTCTCAGGTTCCAATGTATTCTTTCCCCTCTTACCTTTAAAACTGATGCCCTCTAGCTGTAGATTCCCCAACCCTGGGAAAAAGACTGAGTGCATTCACCCTATCCGTGACTCTAGTGATCTTAGAGACTTCTACAAAATCGTGCACCCCTCCTCAGTCTTCTACACTCGAAAGAAAAAAAGTCCTAGCTTATCTCCCTATAACTTAGTCCCTTGAGTCCTGATACATCCTTGCAAATTTCTTCTGCATTCTTTCTAGTTTAACAACATCCTTCCTATGGCAAAGTGGCCAAAACTGAACACAATACTCCAATGTCCTGTACAACTGCAACATACCTTCCCAACTTCCATACTCTATGCCCTGACTGATGAAGGCCAGTGTGCCAAAAGCCACCTTCACTGCCCTGATAACCTGTGACTCCACTTCCAAAGAACAAAGCATCTGAGCTCCAAGGTCCTTCCATTCTGCTACACTCCTCTAATTACCATGTCAAGACCCCCACAACATTTTAAATGTTTCGATTAAACCCATCTCTCAGTCTCCTAAGCTTCAGTGGATACAAGCCAGCTTGTCCTAGATAATAAAATGAGGCTGGATGAACACAGCAGGCCCAGCAGCATCTCAGGAGCACAAAAGCTGACGTTTCGGGCCTAGATCCTTCATCAGAGAGGGGGATGGGGTGAGGGTTCTGGAATAAATAGGGAGAAGGGGGAGGCGGACCGAAGGTGGAGGGGAGGGGATAGGTCAGTCCAGGGAAGACGGACAGGTCAAGGAGGTGGGATGAGGTTGGTAGGTAGGAGATGGAGGTGCGGCTTGGAGTGGGAGGAAGGGATGGGTGAGAGGAAGAACAGGTTAGAGAGGCAGAGACAGGCTGGACTGGTTTTGGGATGCAGTGGGGGGAGGGGACGAACTGGGCTGGTTTTGGGATGCGGTGGGGGAAGGGGAGATTTTGAAGCTGGTGAAGTCCACATTGATACCATTGGGCTGCAGGGTTCCCAAGCAGAACATGAGAGTTGCTGTTCCTGCAACCTTTGAGTGGCATCATTGTTGCACTGCAGGAGGCCCATGATGGACATGTCATCTAAAGAATGGGAGGGGGAGTGGAAATGATTTGTGACTGGGAGGTGCAGTTTATTGCGAACCGAGCGGAGGTGTTCTGCAAAGCGGTCCCCAAGCCTCCGCTTGGTTTCCCCAATGTAGAGGTAGCCACACCGGGTACAATGGATGCAGTATACCACATTGGTAGATGTGCAGGTGAACCTCTGCTTAATATGGAAAGTCATCTTGGGGCCTGGGATAGGGGTGAGGGAGGAGGTTTGGGGGCAAGTGTAGCATTTCCTGCGGTTGCAGGGGAAGGTGCCAGGTGTGGTGGGGTTGGAGGGCAGTGTGGAGCGAACAAGGGAGTCATGGAAAGAGTGGTCTCTCCGGAAAGCAGACAAGGGTGGGGATGGAAAAATATCTTGGGTGGTGGGGTCGGATTGTAGATGGCCGAAGTGTCGGAGGATGATGCGTTGTATCCGGAGGTTGGTGGGGTGGGGTGGTCCAGGAACTCCCTACGTACATCCATGACACCACCCACGCCCTCCACCACCTCCAGGACTTCCAATTCCCTGGCCCCCAACACCTCATTTTCACCATGGACGTACAGTCCCTATACACCTGTATGCCACATGCAGATGGCCTCCAGGCCCTCCGCTTCTTCCTGTCCAGCAGGCCCGACCAGTCCCCCTCCACCGACACCCTCATCCGCCTAGCCGAACTCGTCCTCACCCTCGACAACTTCTCTTTCGATTTCTCCCACCTCCTACAGACAAAGTGGGTGGCCATGGGCAGCCGCATGGGCCCCAGCTATGCCTGCCTCTTTGTAGGTTACGTGGAACAGTCCCTCTTGGGCACCTACACAGGCCACAAACCCCACCCCTTCCTCCGTTACATTGACGACTGTATCGGCGCCGCCTCTTGCTCCCCAGAGGAGCTCAAACAGTTCATCCACTTCACCAACACCTTCCACCCCAACCTTCAGTTCACCTGGGCCATCTCCAGCACATCCCTCACCTTCCTGGACCTCTCAGGCAACCAGCTTGTAACCGATGTCCATTTCAAGCCCACCAACTCCCACAGCTACCTAGAATACACCTCCTCCCACCCACCCTTCTGCAAAAATTCCATCCCCTATTCCCAATTCCTCCGCCGCATCTGCTCCCACGATGAGGCATTCCACTCCCGTACATCCCTGATGTCCAAGTTCTTCAAGGACCGCAACTTTCCCCCTACAGTGGTCGAGAACGCCCTTGACCGTGTCTCTCGCATTTCCTGCAACACATCCCTCACACCCTGCCCCCGCCACAACCGGCCAAAGAGGATCCCCTTCGTTCTCACACACCACCCCACCAACCTCTGGATACAATGCATCATCCTCCGACACTTCCGCCATCTACAATCCGACCCCATCCCACCCTTGTCTGCTTTCCAGAGAGACCACTCGCTCCATGACTCCCTTGTTCGCTCCACACTGCCCTCTAACCCCACCACATCCGGCACCTTCCCCTGCAACCGCAGGAAATGCGACACTTGCCCCCACACCACCTCCCTCACCCCTATCCCAGGCCCCAAGATGACCTTCCATATTAAACAGAGGTTTACCTGCACATCTGCCAATGTGGTATACTGCATCCATTGTACCCGGTGTGGCTACCTCTACATTGGGGAAACCAAGCGGAGGCTTGGGGACCGCTTTGCAGAACACCTCCGCTCGGTTCGCAATAAACAACTGCACCTCCCAGTCGCAAACCATTTCCACTCCCCCTCCCATTCTTTAGAATGACATCTCCATCATGGGCCTCATGCAGTGCCACAATGATGCCACCCGAAGGTTGCAGGAACAGCAACTCTCATGTTCTGCTTGGGAACCCTGCAGCCCAATGGTATCAATGTGGACTTCACCAGCTTCAAAATCTCCCCTTCCCCCACCGCATCCCAAAACCAGCCCAGTTCGTCCCCTCCCCCCACTGCACCACACAACCAGCCCAGCTCTTCCCCTCCACCCACTGCATCCCAAAACCAGTCCAACCTGTCTCTGCCTCCCTAACCTGTTCTTCCTCTCACCCATCCCTTCCTCCCACTCCAAGCCGCACCTCCATCTCCTACCTACTAACCTCATCCCACCTCCTTGACCTGTCCGTCTTCCCTGGACTGACCTATCCCCTCCCTACCTCCCCCACCTAAACTCTCCTCTCCACCTATCTTCCTTTCTCTCCATCTTCGGTCCCGCCTCCCCCTCTCTCCCTATTTATTCCAGAACCCTCACCCCATCCCCCTCTCTGATGAAGGGTCTAGGCCTGAAACGTCAGCTTTTGTGCTCCTGAGATGCTGCTGGGCCTACTGTGTTCATCCAGCCTCACATTTTATTATCTTGGATTCTCCAGCATCTGCAGTTCCCATTATCACAGCCAGCTTGTCCTATCTTTCTTCCCCCCCCCCCCCCCCCATTCCAAGTATTAGACATAGTAAACACTCTCTGAACTGTTCCAACATATTTACATATTTCCTTAAATAAGGATTAATATAGTGTACAGTACTCTAAATGTAGTCTTACCAATCTGCTGTATAACTGAAACATAACTTTTCTATTTTCGTATTTTAATTCCCCTGGCATCAGCAGTGAACAGGTAGCACCCAAACAGTTGGGACTCCTCCGTTGGTAGGTCAGGCGAGGCAATGGAGTAGCAGTGAAGACATGTGGGTCATGGAAGGGTCCCAACCCGAAACGTTAACTTTCCTGCTCTTCTGATGCTGCCTGGCCTGGTGTGTTCCTCCATCTCCATACTGTCGTCTGACTCCAGCAGGTGAGGTAGGTAGTTAATGAGCGCACTTGGTAAGATATAGCGAGAAACCCTAAAAGAAATTAGATTCATTGGTTGTGGGTACAGGATCCTTTACGTTCGTCAGTAGCTATTGCATGGTGGTTGTTGGTTTGTGGACTTCCCTGACACCTAAGGGTCTGAGTACTCTTATGGTCATCACTGATATGTCTCTGATGTATGGGGGGGTGAGTAATGTGTCTGGCAGCATTGTGTTTTCTTGTTGTGGAGATAACAGCGGATTGTGCTTTTTCAGTATTCACTCCGTTTAAAAACTCCATATGTGTTCCTATTCTGCTTTTAAACATATGGATGATAATGGAATAGTGTAAGTTAGGTGGGCCTCAGTTTGGTTTCATAGGTTGGTGTAACATTGAGGGCCGAAGGGTCTGTACTACGCTGTAGTGTTCTGTGTTCTTTGTGTAATTTTGGATTGCCACAGCGTGTTGTGGATCGCATGAATAGTGCCCTGATGCAGCTCCGTTTGTGGATGTTGGGGTGGTTGCTGGAGTAATTAATTCAGTTCTGTACGTGTGCGGTCTTTCTCTATACACTTGTCTGGAATGTGCTGTTGTTCACATGTTCTTCCATTAAGTCTAGGAAGGGTAGTTGGTTGTTTTCCTCTTCTTTTATGTATTTTATTCCGGTGAGAATGTTGTTTATGTATCGGTAGGTTTCTTCTGGTCTTGTGCATTTGATAATCACGAAGGTGTCATCGACATAGTGGACCCAGAGTTTGAGTTTTACAGTGAGGTGCACTGTTTATTCTAACCTTTGCATTACTGCTTCTGCAATCATTCCTGATATTGTGGATCTCGTTGGTGTTCTATTGATTTGTTTGAATATACAGTCATTGATACAGTCATTGTGAAGTGGGTTATGAAACATAGATCCAGCAGTTTCAGTGTGCTGTCTTTGTTGGTGTCATGGGGTGCCTGCCTTTCTGATTCGTCTAGCAGTGGGGCAATTGTCTCTTTAGCTAGGTTGATGTTTATGGATGAAAATAATACTGTTACTTCGAAGGATATCACTAGCTCATCCTCTTCTAATAGGGTGTCCTTGATGTCAAGGAATTCTTGGGAGGAGCGATAGGAATGAGTAGTGTTGTCAACTAAGTGTTTCAGTTTCCATTGTAGTTCTCTGGCTGGTCTATATGTTAGCATGTCTGGTAGCGAGACAATGGGTCTAAGGGGGACCCCTGGCTTGTATATCTTGGGGAGTCCATACAAGCAGGGTGTGTTGGATCCCTCTGGCTTCATTTTTTGGTAGTCTGTCTTGCTGATATCTCCTGAGTTGTGTAATATCTTCAGGGTTGTTTTGATCTGGTTCTCTAACTGTGAAGTTGGGTCTATTGCCGTATGTTGCAAGGTGTCAGTATCTGCTAGTCATGTGTTAGTGCTCTTGATGCCAACCAACAGATGGCGATAGACCTAACATCACAGTTAGACAACCGGATCAAAACAACCCCGGAGAAATTACACAACTCGGGAGACATCAAGACAGACTTCATTTTTTTGGAGACAGAGGGATCTAACACACACAGAACATTACAGCGGTACATGCCCTTCGGCCCTCGATGTTGCGTCGACCTGTGAAACCAATCTGAAGCCCATCTAACCTACACTATTCCATCATCATCCATCTGTTTATCCAATGACCATTTAAATGCCCTTAAAGTTGGCAAGGCTACTACAGTTGCAGGCAGGGTATTCCACACCCTTACTACTCTCTGAGTAAAGAACCTGCCTCTGCCTTCTGTCCTATATCTATCACTCCTCAATTTAAAGCTAATGTCACCTTGTGCTAGCCATCACCATCCGAGGAAAAAGGCTCTCACTGTCCACTCTATCTAATCCTCTGATCATCTTGTATGTCTCTATTAAGTCGCTTCTTAAGCTTCTCTCTAGTCCCTTAGCCTTTCCTCATAAGACCTTGCCTCCATACCAGACAACATCCTGGTAAATCTCCTCTGCACCCTTTCCAAAGCTTCCACATCCTTCCTACAATGCGGCGACCAGAACTGTATGCAATACTCCAAGTGCGGCCGCATAAGAGTTTTGTACAGCCGCAGCATGATCTCATGGCTCCGAAACTCTAACCCTCTACCAACAAAACCTCTAACACACCGTACGCCTTCTTAACAACCCTATCAACCTGGGTAGCAACCCTGCTTCTATGAACATTGAACTGCATCCGACATACCAATCACTGAAAAACAGAACTGGAAGTAATGCCAACCACCCCGAACCATATAAATAACAAACGGGACAGAACACCAACAATTCACCAGAGGTTCACTGACGATGTTACCTAGCAGGGTGATGAAACCTTGCAATCAAACACGAGTATGCCTAGAACCTCATTATGAATTTTATATTCATATGTTTTCCAACTCAGGGGACTAAAAAAAAGTTGATAGAAATAAATCCTACACTACATATTTAGAATCAATGTGGAAGTTTTAATGACTCTTGGATAAACGTTTAGCATAGTAAAATATACAGTCATATTTGCTAAAGGGATGTTCAGTGTAAATAAACATTTACGAAGTCTCAGCTTTCTCTGTCTCAGTAAGGATGGTTATATTAGATAGTCTAATTATGTTCCATCTCCCTTTAGTAATTTTATTGCTCATCCAGACCTGGCCCATCACATTCTATGTATTTGTACTACAGGCATGCAAACACGTACCACTAGCATTCCTAAACACTCCATATGACAAACTGAAATACAAAACACATTTTGGGTTTGCAGTCAAATTCAAAAATGGCACTTCCAGTCAATATAAACAAGATATTTAAGAAATAAACTTGATGAATTGCTAAATGTTAACTAAAAATGCTAAATCAGCAAGAACTTGAGTTCACAAAATTACCTGTTAGGTAGTGGAAAAACGTTCCACAAGAATGCAATCAGACAAAATTGACACCTTATCTGCTTACAATATGTACCAATATGCCACTGGGCTTTCTTTGAATATTCACTCATCAGAAGTAAGCATTGTTGGATATTCAGCATTTATTGACTTTCCCTAGTTCTTCTGAAGGTGGTGATGATCCACCTTC